>NW_028270167.1:10647693-10969184 GCF_037043375.1 Chiloscyllium plagiosum
CCCTATCCTCCACTCTTTCCCCTTAACCCTATCAACTGTTCACCTTCAAATGTTATCCAATTCCCCTTTGAACCTTTGCTGTTGTAGATCATAACTTACTGCATTAATGTCTCTCTGATTCCTTTAAAAATTGCCTGAACTCTGTTCTCTGGTTACCATCTGCAAACAATTCCTCTTCAGCTCTCCAATCACCTCCATCAAAACTCCTTTTCCCATTGTGTTAATTGGTCAGACAATCCTAGATGTCATCAGTTCTCCAAACTGCTCGCTGATTACTTCGCCATGTGCAGTGATAGAAGCAATGACTTTACCCACAGCGCCTGGACCACAGTATTTCAAAAGGTTGGCTCACCACCTTTTGGACAGCAATAAAGGCTGGCCAGACCAGCAATGAATTGTTTTAAGGGTGGTAAAGTGACTCAGTGGTTAGCACTGCTGCCTCACAGTGCCAGGGACCCAGGTTTGATTCCCGCCTCAGGCGACTATCTGTGTGGAGTTTGCACATTCTCCCCGTGTTTGCGTGGGTTTGCTCCGGTTTCCTCCCACAATCCAATGATGTGCAGATCAGGTGAATTGGCCATACAAAATTTCCCACAGTGTTAGGTGCATTAGTCAGGGGTAAATGTAGGGGAATGGGTCTGCGTGGGTTACTCTTTGGAGGGTCGGTGTGGACTTGTTGGGCCGAAGGGCCTGTTTCCAAACTGTTGGGAATCTAATCTAATCTATAAATTCAATACTAAAACAAAAGAAAGGTAGAATTCATTATGCGTTCAAGGTACATTAAGTAAACCGAAGCCTTCATTTTCATGTTGGTTTTTGTATTGTTGGAGTTAATGCTGCCACAGGCTGTGGAAGTTGCAGTGGGAGTGGTCCTGCATCACAAAGTGAGCGAGTTATTAACACTGACATCTTTGAGGGATTTATTAGAGGCACTGCCTCTATCCTTACCAGGAGACAACACTCCCCATTACTTACACTGCACTGGTGCTTTGACAGTTTAATGACCTACTTTGATGTAACCTCTGCTATGCTGCTATTTTTGGTGAACACAGAAAACAAGGGAGAAAAAGAGATCTTTGATATAAACAGAAAGTGCTGCAAGCACTCAGCAGGTATGACGACATTTGTGGAGACAGAGGCGGTATTAATATTTCAGGTCTTGTGTCATAACTTGTGAAAGAGCATCAACTTAAAACATTGATTCTGTTTCTCTCTCACTGATTCTACCACGCCCAAGTCTTTCCAGCACTGTATGTTTTTATTTCAGATTTCCTGCATCTGTTGTATTTTATTGTTGCTTTGGATTCTTTAATAGTTCTTGATTGATGTTGGAGTTCAGTTGCTCCTGCCCTGGAAATGTCTTTGTTGTCTTATTTTGCCATTGCAAATACACAACTCTGTAATTTCCCGTTCCTGATTAATTTGCCCCTCCAGTCTAAGGATGCTGATAGTTGGTTCTTATTGAAAGGACTATGTCTTTTTACTACTGTGGACTGCAATAAGATAGAACAGTTGTTAAAACAAATGTTTGCCAACATGATTTCACAGCAAGGAATTCAAAACCTATCGTGCATTCTCCCATGGCTGTGAAATCCTGCACATCTGGATGATTAGGGCTGAGAAGTTGACGTGAAGCTGTTTGGTTCTCAGCTAACTGAGCAGGTTGGAACTGGAAATAAGTTAGAGTCACAGACACAGATGGAAAATGCCTCAGAAGGATGTGTTGCTCTTGTCGCCAGCAGAATCTGCCTGTTCTCTGCAGTAAAAGAGACTTGAAGAAAACCAGCTCTCATTCCTGCAGCAGTTGCTGTGAGCTGCGATGTCTGAATTTATAAATCACATTGTCCAAGTAAATCAGCTGCTCTATACTTCTTATAAACCAGAGGAAGTGAACAGCTGTACACCAAGGACTTGGCTAGTCAAAGAAGGATCATCTCATGCAAAGATCATGGAACTGACTTTCCTATATTTTCTACTTCTGCTAACTTTCCTTATTGCTTGTCTGTGTGTATGTGTAAGGGGAAGCTTATAGGAGGATTAGAAATTTAGTAGTGTTATACATCAGTAATTTATATATGGTTATCTGTAGTTATAATCTAATTACTTAAAATAAATAATAATTCTTGTTTAATACAAATACCAGGTCCATGCTTCCCACCAACCTTGATGTCAAACCAATTAGAGAACTGTGTGAACCTTAAGAAGTCTTTAATGTTTGATATGACTTGGGGAATAGCATTTTCCTGGTTTAGAAAGCAAACCTAATGAATTACAGTATGATTGGGATCATATCCAGGGCTGTCACAATTAGATAAAGCCAATGGCATCAAAATCCATAAGACCCTGACAGGGAGGAGCAGACTTAGGCCATTCAGCCCATCGAGTCTGAACTGCTATTTCATCATGCCCATGGTGGACATGTTTCTCAAGCCGATTCTCCTGCATTCTCCACACATCCCTTGATGCCCTTATTAATAAAGAACCTATGATAGTCTGGCTCAGTGTGTAACACCATGGAGTTAGTAGGTTGAGGGTTCAAGTAGTGTGTGCAATTCTGGTCTCCTTCCTATCGGAAGGATGCTGTGAAACTTGAAAGGGTTCAGAAAAGATTTACAAGGATGTTGCCAGGGTTGGTGAGTTTGAGCTATAGGGAGAGGCTGAAGCAGCTGAGGCTGTTTTCCCTGGAGCATCAGAGGCTGAGGGGTGACCTTATAGAGGTTTATAAAACCATGAGGGGCATGGGTAGGGTAAATAGACAAGGTCTTTCCTCTGGGGTGGGGGAGTCTCATTCTTAAAATGAGGGGGGAAAGATTTAAAAGAGACCTAAGGGGCAACCTTTTCACACAGAGGGTGGTGCATGTATGGAATGAGCTGCCAGAGGAAGTGGTGGAAGCTAGTAAAATTTCAGTGTTTAAACGGCATCTGGATGAGTACATGAATAGGAAGAGTTTAGAGGGATATGGGCCAAGTGCTGGCAAATGGGATTAGATTAATCTGGGATATCAGTTTGGCATGGACAAGTTGGACCGAAGGGTCTGTTTCCATGCTATACATCTCTGAAACTCTAAGTATCACATCAGTGTAATAATCATTGCTGAATGCTCCAATCCATCTCTGAGGGAGCTCTGCACTACTGGAGATGCCCAACCTTCCAGATGAGACATTAAATCAACGCAGTCTTGGTTTTGAACAGGAGCCAGGGGATTTTTATTTCCCCACTGTCGATCTCATTACCATTGTGACAAAACTAAACAGATCAGCTGATTGTTGTCAGGTCTATATTTGTTTGAGCTGGCTTTATGCAAACTGGCTTTCATATTTCATACGGGACCATATTTCATATGCCACCAAACTTCAGAAGTACTTCACTGGTTGCATGAACATCACTTTGGAACATCGATGATTATGAAAGGCGCTGAATAAACACAATTTTTTTCCCTCCAATTGTTTAATCAGTCACCCCGTATGACAATACACAACGCAGGATCAGACTTAAACAGCTGGATTGCTCGCATGGTAAAAATTACATAGAATAAACATGTCCATGAACTCCCTCCCTAATGGCATCATTAGCCAACCCACAGCAGGTAGACTGCAGCAGTTCAAGGAAGCAGCTCATCACCACCTTCTCAAGAGCAACTAGGGACGAGCAATAAATGCTGGGCCCAGCCAACAATGCCCACATTCTACAAATGTTTAAAGAAAAAAAGCTGTCTTCGCAACTTCGGTCTCTTTTATTCTGTTTTCGCTCTCCTGATACATCAATATCTACCAGTCTTGGAGATATTTCCTAATCAATCTGTTTGGAGATGTTATTACACATGTCTGGGACAGATGGGGCTTGAGCCTTGGGTCTCATGGATCTGAGGTAGGGACACTACCCTGGACCACAAGAGTCCTTAAAATGCAGAGCTTTCTGACTGGGTTAAAAAATGAAAGAATTGCGGATACTGTAATTCAGAAACAGAAACAGAAATTGCTGGAACAGGTCAGCAGGTTTGGCAGCATCTGTGGAGAGAAATCTGGGTTAACGTTTTGTTTGCTGAAATGTCAACTGATTTCTCTCCACAGATGCTGCCAGACCCACTGACCTGTTCCAGCAATTTGTGTTTTTGTTCCTGATCGGGTTGTCCCACAGCCTCTGGGGAGGAGTTGACTGAACCCGAGAAGCACCTTAGCCCTGGAATTACCAGAGAATGAAGAGGATTTCAGATCTCCAGCCTGACTCCAACATGAGAAATTCTTTTCAAGTGAAGAGTAACCTTCTTCCATCTCTGGACTTCCAACAAATTGGAGGAATAGAAGGGAGATTGAGAGAAGGAAGGAGTTCTGAAAAAGAATGAGTCATTCTTGATTTTGGCTCAGAGAATCAGTGGGACGTTCGGATGGCAGTGCCGGTGTTGAGTGATCTTTGAATGCCTAAACCTGGTTGTAATTCTTCCGACTGGACTCTTGCCAAAGTTGGGGGTGGAGGGCATGGGATGCAATTGGCTTTGCTTCAATGCCATGCCTTCTTGATATTTTACTAATCAAATTGTTCAGAGACGGTATTATACACTCTGGAGCAGGTGAGACTTAAACCCAGACCTCCTGACCCAGAGGTAAGGGCAATACCACTGTGCCACAAGACACCCCCATTACTGTTTTTAAATACCCCACACCTAATGATAGTGCTGCTACAGCCAAGTGATTTGTATTATTAGCGTGTAACACAGATTGAGTAACATGGTGAGCTCAAATGCATTTAATGACATCTTAGACCACAGTTTGCAGTTAAAAATAGCCATGTATGCAAACTCCTACCAGCATATTTCCTGCTGAAACGTGCAAAGCACTTAGTCATGTGGTTTATATCCTAGTCCTTCACTCGTTGGCATAACAAGCTCTTAAAGCAACAGTACCCTTAAAACAATCACCTAACAAGCTGCAGGAGGAGGAAGGGTGCTGAGGCCAGGAGTAACTTGGTAACAGATATTGGCAGCAGGGTGATAAAGACAGGAAGTATGAGGAAAAGGTATGGCTGTGGCAAAAGAGAAACCAAAGGCTTCCATAACAGAATAGGAACAGGAGGGAACCATTGAGTACCTGCTCCACCACGGGTAGGATCACAACTATGACACTCCTCACATCCAGTTTTCTGCCGTTTCCTTGTAACCCTTGATTCCTTGACTGATCAAGAATCCATCTCACCTTGAAGTATACACAAGAACTCCCCCCACAGCTCTCTGGGGCAAGCCATTCCAAACACTCTCAACCCTCAGAGAAGAAATTCCTCCTCATCTTAGTCTTGAATTGGCATCCCTTTAATTTGGGGGAATCGGATTGATACTTATAGAATACGGAGAGGCCTGGATAGAGTGGATACAGAGAAGATGTTTCCACTTGTAGGAGAGACAGTGACTCAAGGGCGCAGCCTCAGAGTGAAGGGACAGCCTTTTAGAACTGAGATGTGAAGGGATTTCTCCTGCCAGAGGACAGTGAATCTGGGAAACTCATCCCCACAGAAGGCTGTGTAGGCCAAGTCAATGAGTGTATTTAAGATGGAGATAGATTGGTTTTTGGAGTATTAGGGGGACTGAGGGTTATGAGGAGAAAACAAGAAAATGGGGCGAGAAACATAGCTGCCATGATTGAATGGTACAGCAGACTCAATGGGCCGAATGGCCTAATTATGATCCTTTACCTTATTGCCTTATGGTCTTAATTTTGAGACTATTCCCTCTGGTTCTAGACTCTCCCATGAAGGGAAACATCCTCTCAGCATTGACCCTTTCAAGCCCCTTAAAAATCCAATATGTTTCAATGAGATCACCTCGTATCCTTCTCAATGCCAATGAGTAGAATCCCAATCTGTTAAACCTTCCAGCACTTCACTGCTTCTGACCCACAAATAACGCCTCATTAACACAGAAGCCCTCCCTGCCCCCGGTTCTTCCACCCTTGTATTTAACGGTGGCATTTTCCCTCTGCAGTGGGTCTAACTGTCATGGCATTTTCACCACTCCTCAACAGATGAATATTCATGGACCCCTGTTCCTGCCTCACATCCCTTTCAAATGGTGGGAGTCATTGTGCAGTTCAAACACGGGGTGTCTGAATCCTAGTACAATATTAACCCCCTGCTCCTGCTGTAGGTGTGGATGCAGAGAGTGTTAAACTCGGAGCAGGAAGCAGAATAAAAACATGACTGAAGCCTGCTTGGGATTGTTTAGGCCTATTCCTGGGGGTTTCAACAGACTTGACTTTACACCTTCACCCCTCACCTCTCTGTTCAGACAGCTGGCTTTCATTGTATTGTAAAAAGCAACAGAAGTAGGCCATTTGGCCCTTCATGTCTGCTCCACCATTTGATACAATCACGACTGATCATCCAACTCTGTCGAAAGTGAGGACTGCAGATGCTGGAGATCAGAGTCGAGAGTGTGGTGCTAGAAAAGCACAGCAGGTCAGACAGCATCCGAGGAGCAGGAAAACCGATGTTTTGGGCAAAAGCTCTTCATCAGGAATCCTGTTGATTTTCCTGCTCCTCGGATGCTGCCTGACCTGCTGTGCTTTTTCCAGTACCACACTCTCGACATCCAACTCTGTACCCAATTCCCACTTTATCCCCAAGTCCTTCGATCCCTCTAGCCCCAAGAATTATATCTAACGTTTTCTTGAAAATATTCAAGGTTTTGGCCTCAACTGCTTTTTCTGTAGTAGAGAATTCCACAGGCTCACCACTCTCTGGGTGAAGAAACATGTCCTTATTTCAGTCCAAAATGGCTTACCCTGTATTCTTAGAGTGTGACCCCTGGTTCTGAACTCCCTGATTATCCTTCCTGCATTTACCAGGTCTAATCATGTTAGAATTTTACAGGTTTCTGTAAGATAACTCCTCATTCTTCTAAACTCCAGTGAATACAGTGCTAACTGATCCAGTCTCTCTTCATCCATCAGTCTGGCTATCTCAGGAATCAGTCTGGTAAACATTTGTTACACACTCTACATAACCAAAATATCCTGCCTCTAATAAGGAGATCAAAATTGCATGTAATACTCTAGGTATGGTCTCATTAAGGCCAAGTACAATTGCAGCAAGACATCCTTGCTCCTGTACTCAAATCCTCTCACTACGAAGGCCAACATACCATTTACCTTCTTCCTGCACCTGCATGTTTACTTTTAGCGACGAGTGTACAAGGCCAGTCCAAGTCTTATTGCAGCTCCTACTTTCCCGGTTTATCACCGTTCAGATAATAATCTGCCTTGTATTTGTTACCAAAGTGGAGAACCTCATATGGTGCTTCACTGGCCATGCAGGTGTCCACTAATCCACTATGTCCAAATCACACTGAGGCATCTCTGCATCCTCCTCCCAGTACCCTCTCACCCAATTTTGTGTCATCTGCAAACTTGGAGATATTACATTTAATTCCTTCATCAATATCATTAATATACATTGTTGGAAGTTGGAACCAAGAAATATTTTACTCTATGCCCTGCTTACCTCTCTCTCTCTCTCTCTGCACTGCACCACCCCTCCCCCCCCCCCCCCCCACCAACCCCCTGCCTGCCAGTTGCCGGGAGCCATGATTAATGCTCAATTCTGGAAAATTCCCAGACAATCATGGAGGTGGGCAGCATGGTGGCTCAATGGTTAGCACTGCTGCCTCACCAGGGACCCGGGTTCGATTCCACCCTTGGGTGACCATCTTAGTGGAATTTGCACATTCTCCCAGTGACTGTGTGAGTTTCCTCCCACAGTCCAAAGATGTGTAGGTTAGGTGGATTGGCCATATTAAGATAGATTAGATTCCCTACAGTGTGTAAACAGGCCCTTCAGCCCAACAAGTCCACACCAACCCTCTAAAGAGTAACCCACCCAGACTCATTTCCTTCTAACTAATGCACCTAACACTATGGGCAATTTAGAATGGCCAATTCACCTGATCTGCACATTTTTGGACTGTGGGAGGAAACCGGAGCACCCAGAGGAAACCCACGCAGACACGGGGAGAATGTGCAAACTCCACACAGACAGTCACCCAAGGGTGGAATCGAACCCAGGTCCCTGGCGCTGTGAGATTGCAGTACTAACCACTGAGCAACTGTACCACCATAGTTTTCTACAGTGTCCAGAAATATGTAAATTATGTGAATTAGCCATGGGAAATGCAGGGTTACAGTGATAGGGGTGGGGTGAATCTGGGTGGGATACTCTTCGGAGAATCTGTATGGACTTGTTGGGCCGAATGACCTGCTATCATACTGTAGTGATTCTATGAATTGGTGAGTGGGATGGAGGAAAAGGGTATAGGCCTCAAATAGAAATTAGAGGTCGTCAGGTGACCTGCCTGGTCTCTCGGGCTGGATTTGAATCCAGACAGAACCACACAGCATGTGCCCAGAAAAAGGCGAGGTTAATATGAGTCATACTGGAGATGGAGGGGCGGAGGTGGTTAAGGCAAACTGAAGAGACGACGCAGGTTAATGTTTACATAGCTGAGTCATTAAGGAAAATTCTACTCAGTAAAATCCAGTTTCTTGGAGATCAAATTCACTATTTACATTCACTGTACAGAGGCTTCAAAATCAGTCCAAAAGAAACTCTTCTAAATGAAATACTGCACATTACAGGTAGGCATGGCAATACCTGCCCACACTGTTACAGGTCGATCCTTCAGGACATTGAGTAGAATGAACCCTTTGTTCTTCAGAGTTTCAGAAGAATGAAATGTACCCTCCTTGGGACATATCAAGTGTTTAGAAGACTTGGCATGGGTCAATGTTGAAAGGATATCTCCCCACCTGTGCTTGGGGAGTCTCAGGTGTGCGTCACAGACTCGGGACAGAGGGTGAAGCATTGCACACTGACCGGAGGAGGAACCACTTCCCTTGGAGGGCTGTAAATTCTTGGAATTCTCAACCTCAGAAGCTTATGGTCAGTCATTGAGCTCTACTAAGCCTTGGAGATTGGTTGATTATTCGACTATTGGAGACCTTATAGAGGTTTATAAAATCATGAGGGGCATGGATCCGATAAATAGACAAGGTCTTTTCCGTGGGGTGTGGGAGTCCAAAGCTAGAGAGTGTAGATTTAAGGTGAGACGGGAAAGATTTAAAAGGGACCGAAGGGGCAACTTTTTCATGCAGAGGGTGGTGCGTGTATGGAATGAGCTGCCAGAGGAAGTGGTGGAGGCTGGTGCAATTACAGCATTTAAAAGCCATGTGGATGAGTATATGAATAGGAAGGGTTGAGGATATAGGCCAAATGCTGGCAAATGGGACTAGATTAATTTAAGATATTTGGTCAGCATGGACGAATTGGACCGAAGGGTCTGTTTCCATTCTGTACATCTCTATGACTCTAAAGGAATCAAGGGTCTATGGGGTTAAGGGCAAGAAAGCAGGATAGAGACAACACTAGTGGGATGGCAGGATTACAGGGATAGGGTAGGGGGGGAATGGGGAGTCTGGATGGGATGCTCTTCGGGTCAGTGGGGGCTTTTTGGGCCGGGTGACCTGCTTCCACACTGTAGGGATGCTATGGATTAGCAAACGGAATGGAGGAAAAGGGTACAGGGCTCAAATACAAATTAAAGCAGATCATGTGACCTGTGTGGTTTCTTTATAAACATTTATAAAGGTCACCGATAGTCCAATAATCAACCGATCTCCCAGCTTTAATAATGCTCAATGATTATTCCAATGAAGCTTCTCCATTTCTAAAGAACAGAAAAAATGTCAAAACTTTCAAAAAGTCGAACTCCACCCACCCTCCTCCTCCACAATTTAGACACGGCCCATAACACAAAGCAATATTGTTTCCCTTATGAAAACAATCGGAAAATATTTGACAGGCTCTTTACATTTCTCTGACTTTAATGCATAGTTTCTCTATTTTCGGTGTAGTTCAATTACGTATTTGCTAGCTTGTTTTAAATTAGCCATTTCTTTCCCAGCCAACTCAAACGTCACCTCATTCAGGCGTTTGCACATCTCAAACTGCCACACGCAGGGGAGTGAGGTACATTTCCCTCATCACCTGGGTCTGCTGCTTTAACCCTTCCTGCTTTCCACTCATACTCATATGAAGGTTTCACAAGGGATGGTGGCACATTCTTTGAAAACAAGTTCACAAGTCAACAAACAGCTTTCAGTGGAATCAACAACAGCGAACAAAAGGTTGCTTTCTACCTAAAGTCAAATGTTGTAAATTTTGTCAAAACCGTTGTAACGAGAAAAAAATGGCAAGGCAAAAACAGCACGTGGACAGCATACAGCTACTGCAAGATCATTCTAGGCTCCAGTGTGCAATCGATCGGTTATACTTCACAATAACAGAACCTGCTGGGTTAGTTCAGCAGGTCTGGCAACACCTGTGGAGAGAAATCTGAGTTAACGTTTCAGGTTGAGTGACCCTTCCTCAGTTCTGGGTCACTTGACCTGAAACATTAAGTCTGATTTCTCTCCACAGACGTTCCAGACCTGCTGAGCTTTTCCAGCAATTTCTGTTTCTGATTTATAGCATCTGCTGTTCTTTCAGTTATACTGGTCGCCTGGTTTGAGTGGTGCTGGAAAAGCACAGCAGGTCAGGCAGCATTCGAGGAGCAGGAAAATCAACGTTTTGGGTGAAAGCTCTTCATCAGGGCTTTTGCCCGAAATGTTGATTTTCCTGCTCCTCGGATGCTGCCTGACCTGCTGTGCTTTTCCGACACCACTCTAATCTCCACTCTGATCTTCAGCATCTGCAGTCCTCACTTTCACGTTGTCGCTTGGTTTGCTCAAACTTTCCAGTGATTTCCAAGGCGGTTCCAGGACACAGATGCAAGGATAGGTCACCTGCTTGCTAATACCCAAATTCATAGGAATTGGACATCACAGACAAATTTTAAAATGTCAATGATTGTTTTAAGTTTGAAACCTATTGCTGCAAAGTCATTGGAATCTGCTGTTACCCAACAATACACAGTTAGAGAACTACTGCATGATTAGTGGGTAGAAAATTGGAGATGATGGTCTAGTGAGAATATCCTATTAATCCAAACGTGGCACGGTGGCTCAGTAGTTAGCACTACTGCCTTACAGCACCCACGTTCGATACCACCCTCAGGTGACTGTCTGTGTGGAGCTTGCACATCTTCCGTGTCTGTGTGGATTTCCTCCATGTGCTCTGGTTTCCTCCCCACAATCTAAAGATGTGCAGTTCAGGTGAATTGGCCATGCTAAGTTGCCGATAGTGTTGAGGGATGTGTAGGTTAGGTGCATTAGTCAGGGGTAAATGTGGAGAATGGGTTTGGGTAGGTTAGTCTTCAGAGGGTCAGTATGGCCTGTTTCCACATTACAGAGATTCCATGATTCTTCATGGATAATGCGCCTTACTGTTATTTGGCCTCCCCCCAATGCTGCTTGATAGGGAATTTGAACAGGTTGACCCACTGATAGAGAAGGAAAAACTGATATCACATTGGGGATAACATGAAGCTGACAGTGTACCTGAGGTGTTCCAAGTGAAGGAGGTCACTAAGCCTTGACAAGTTGCTTCAGGGGATCTTGCAGCCTAACCTTCAAAAATAACTGCACACTGAACTTCAGATAGTTCTTCTATAACATGATGATCGTGTTCTTGTGCAACACTGCAAGTTTAGAAAAAGTGCGCTTTAGAAACAGCGCTTAAAGTGTTGGTGTAATCGCATTACAGTCAACACACATTTTAAAAGTTCATGCTTTAGAAACAGTAACTCCAATTCATCGATCACATTACAGCAAATTTGCATGAATGAAATGTGCGTTATATCAGAATGACCTGTAGATAAAAAGCACTCATGCCTAACTACATCCGTCACCATCCAGCACTTGATTATTAACTTCTAAGTAAATGCTCTTCAAACATACCATTCTGATCATTAAATCATTCCTTCCAACACCAATCTTCTTTCTAATAAATACTTGTCAGCTGCCTCTCCAATGGGTGCCTGCTATTGACCGGTTATCCATCTCCAGATGGGTTATAGTAATTGGAGACTGGGGCTAGGTAGAGCGAGCATGAGCTGGGCTGCTATCTGACCTCTTCCTCTTCCCCCATGGGGCTGAAGAACATCCAAGCTGATCAACCAACTGTTAGCCACCCAGGCGGGTAGCAATGGCATAGTGGTAACGTCGCTGGACTAGCAATCCAGATCTCAAATCCATTCATGTTCCATGGTATGTAGTTCAAAATCCCTCGAGGCAGATGATGACATTTGAACTTTAAAAAAAAACTGGAATGAGAAGCTAATCTAACACCGAATAGGTAACCAGCATCGATCATTGTAAATCCCATCTGCTGGTGGTGGAAACTGAATAAAGATTTGTGCACCTTATGTCTCTCACTGTGTCTCACACCTGCACACACACAACATGGGTGCTGGGGAAAAAATAAGCACTACCGCAGTTAGGTGGTAATGCCGGGGTTAAAAAATAAACGGGATTGTCAGAGATTCTAAAAAAAATAAAAACCCCATCTGGTTCTCCAACGTCCTTCAGAGAAGGAAATCTGCTGTCCTTACCTGGTCTGGCCCATGTGTGACTCCAGACCCACAACAATGTGCATAATTCTGAACTGCCCTCTCGACAATAATATAGACTGTAGTGCCCAACACTATAAATGAACAAAGCCCGTGACTTGTCCCCAGACTAGACGGTCAACCTGAGGAAAGGAACCTGGGGTGTACAGAAACTGCAATATACATGTAGTGAATCTCTTCATCAGTGAGCACCATGATTCCATTCCTTTGCTTTCAGTTTTGGACCAGGGATATCCCGGGCTAAACCCTTACTGGCCATCCATAACTGCCCCGGAGAAGGGGTTGGTGAATTGCTCTCTCGTGTTGCTGCAGTCCACGGGGAGTAAATGCTCTCACAATGCTGCTAGTGAGGGGGGTTACAGAATTTTGACTGATACTTTCGTAAATGTTTTAACAAGAATAATTAGATCTATTAAAATAATGACTCTGCTCTCACATTTTAAAAGCACAAGACTCCAGAAATATGAATTATATTTACCCCCTTCTCCCTCACGTCTAGCTTCATCCTCTCCTCACCTCTTCCCACCACATGCTTTCAATAAAACAAAAAGACAATCTCCTCATTAAGCACAAAAAAAGGGGAATTATTAACACATCTTCTCCACACTTCAGTTTAAAATGGGAATATCTCCCCAGTGTTCACCGTCAATCAGCCTGTACTGCTTGTGATAGTCCCACTTAGAGTCATAGAGATGTACAGCATGGAAACAGACCCTTCGGGCCAACCCGTCCATGCTGACCAGATATCCCAACCCAATTTAGTCCCACCTGCCAGCACCCGGCCCATATCCCTCCAAACCCTTCCTATTCATATACCCATCCAAATGCCTCTTACATGTTGCAATTGTACCAGCCTCCACCACATCCTCTGGCAGCTCATTCCATACACGTACAACCCTCTGCGTGAAAAAGTTGCCCCTTAGGTCTCTTTTATATCTTTCCCCTCTCACCCTAAACCTATGCCCTCTAGTTCTGGACTCCCCAACCCCAGGGAAAAGACTTTGCCTATTTATCCTATCCACGTCCCTCATAATTTTGTAAACCTCTATAAGGTTACCTCTCAGCCTCAAATGCTCCAGGGAAAACAGACCCAGCCTGTTCAACCTCTTCCTGTAGCTCAGATCCTCCAACCCTGGCAACATTCTTGGAAATCTTTTCTGAACCCTTTCAAGTTTCACAACATCATTCCGATAGGAAGGAGACCAGAATTGCACGCAATATTCCAACGGTGGCCTAACCAATGTCCTGTACAGCCACTACATGACCTCCCAACTCCTGTACTCAATACTCTGACCAATAAAGGAAAACATACCAAACGCCTTCTTCACTTTCCTATCTACCCGCGACTCCACTTTCAAGGAGCTATGAACCTGTACTCCAAGGTCTCTTTGTTCAGCAACACTCCCTAGGACCTTACCATTAAGTGTATAAGTCCTGCTAAGATTTGCTTTCCCAAAATGCAGCACCTCGCATTTATCTGAAATAAACTCCATCTGCCACTTCTCAGCCTATTGGCCCATCTGGGTCAAGATCCTGTTGTAATCTGAGGTAGCCCTCTTCACTGTCCACCACACCTCCAATTTTGGGTGTCATCTGCAAACTTACTAACTGTACCTCTTATGCTCACATCCAAATCATTTATGTAAATGACAAAAAGTAGAGGGCCCAGCACAGATCCTTGTGGCACTCCACTGGTCACAGGCCTCCAGTCTGAAAAACAACCCTCCGCCACCACCCTCTGTCTTCTACCTTTGAGCCAGTTCTCTATCCAAATGGCTAGTTCTCCCTGTATTCCATGAGATCTAAACCTTGCTAATCAGTCTCCCATGGGGAACCTTGTCGAACGCCTTACTGAAGTCCATATAGATCACATCTACTGCTCTGCCCTCATCAATCTTCTTTGTTACTTCATCAAAAAACTCAATCAAGTTTGTGAGACATGATTTCCCACGCACAAAGCCATGTTGACTATCCCGAAATCTGTCCTTGCCTTTCCAAATACATGAACATCCTGTCCCTCAGGATTCCCTCCAACAACTTGCCCATCACTGAGGTCAGGCTCACCAGTCTATAGTTCCCTGGCTTGTCTTTAACGCCCTTCTTAAACAGTGGCACCACGTTTGCCAACCTCCAGTCTTCCGGCACCTCACCTGTGACTATCGATGATATAAACATCTCACCAAGAGGCCCAGCAATCACTTCTCTAGCTTCCCACAGAGTTCTCAGGTACACCTGATCAGGTCCTGGGGATTTATCCACCTTTAACCGTTTCAAGACATCCAGCACTTCCTCCTCTGTAATCTGGACATTTTGCAAGATGTCACCATCTATTTCCCGACAGTCTATATCTTCCATATCCTTTTCCACATTAAATACTGATGTAAAATATTCATTTAGTGTCTCCCCCATTTTCTGTGGCTCTACACAAAGGCCGCCTTACTGATCTTTGAGGGGCCCTATTCTCTCCCTAGTTACCCTTTTGTCCTTAATATATTTGTAAAACCCCTTTGGATTCACCTTAATTTCATTTGCCAAAGCTATCTCATGTCCCCGTTTTGCCCTCCTGATTTCCCTCTTAAGTATACTCCTACTTTCTTTATACTCTAAGGATTCACTCGATCTATCCTGTCTGTACCTGACATATGCTTCCTTCTTTTACTTAACAAAACCCTCAATTTCTTTCGTCATTCAGCATTCCCTAAACCGACCAGCCTTTCCTTTCACCCTGACAGGAATATACTTTCTCTGGATTCTTGTTATCTCATTTCTGAAGGCTTCCCATTTTCCAGCCGTCCCTTTACCTGCGAACATCTGCCTCCAAGCAGCTTTTGAAAGTTCTTGCCTAATACCGTCAAAATTGGCCTTTCTCCAATTTAGAACTTCAGCTTTTTGATCTGGTCTATCCTTTTCCATCACTATTTTAAAATGAATAGAATTATGGTCGCTGGCCCCAAAGTGCTCCCCCACTGACACCTCAGTCACCTGCCCTGCCTTATTTCCCAAGAGTAGGTCAAGTTTTGCACCTTCTCTAGTAGGTACATTCACATACTGAATCAGAAAATTGTCTTGTACACACTTAAGAAATTCCTCTCCATCTAAACCTTTAACACTATGGCAGTCCCAGTTGATGTTTGGAAAGTTAAAATCCCCTACCATAATACCCTATTATTCTTACAGATAGCTGAGATCTCCTTACAAGTTTGTTTCTCAATTTCCCTCTGACTATTGGGGGGTCTACAATACAATCCCAATAAGGTGATCATCCCTTTCTTATTTCTCAGTTCCACCCAAATAACTTCCCTGGATGTATTTCCGGGAATATCCCCCCTCAGCACACTTGTAATGCTATCCCTTATCAAAAATGCAACTTTCCCCCTCCTCTTTTGCCTCCCTTTCTATCCTTCCTGTAGCATTTGTATCCTGGAACATTCAGCTGCCAGTCCTGCCCATCCCTGAGCCATGTTTCCGTAATTGCTATGATATCCCAGTCCCATGTTCCTAACCATGCCCTGAGTTCATCTGCCTTCCCTGTTAGGCCCCTTGCATTGAAATAAATGCAATTTAATTTATTAGTTCTACCTTTCCCTGCCTGCCCTGACTGTTTGACTCACTTCTGTTCTCAGCTGTACCCATCTCAAATCAATCTCTTTCCTCACTATCTCCCTGGTACCCCCCCCCCCCACCCCCCACCTTACTAGTTTAATTCCTCCCAAGCAGTTCTAGCAAATTTCCCTGCCAGTATATTAATCCCCTTCCAACTTAGGTGCAATCCATCCTTCTTGTACAGGTCACTTCTATCCCAAAAGAGATTCCAATGATCCAAAAATGTGAATCCCTCCCCCATACACCAGCTCCTCAGCCATGCATTCATCTGCTCTATCCTCCTATTCCTGTCCTCACTAGCTCGTAGCACTGGGTGTAATCCAGATATTACTACCCTTGAGGACCTCCTTTTTAAAATTCTACCTAACTCTCTGTAATCTCCCTTCAGAGTCTCAATCTTTTCCCTTCCAATGTCGTTGGTTCCAATGTGGACAATGACCTCCTGCTGGCCCCTCTCCCCCGTGAGAACATTCTGCACCCTCTCTGAGACATCCTTGATCCTGGCACCAGGGAAACAACACACCATTCTGCTTTTTCTCTGCTGGCCACAGAAACGTCTGTCTGTACCTCAGACTACAGAATCCCCTAACACAATTGATCTCTTGGAAGCCCCTACATTTTCCAAAACAGCATACCTGTTTGAAATGGGTATATCCACAAAAGACTCCTGCACTAGCTGCCTTCCTCTCTTACCCTTCCTGGAGTTAACCCATCTATGTGACTGTATCTGAGACTTTCCCCCCTTCCTATAACTGCCATTCATCACATACTGTTGCTGTTGCAAATTCCTCATCGCCTCTATCTGTCTCTCCAACCGATCCACTCGATCTGATAAGATTTGCATCCAACAGCATTTATGGCAGATATAACCCTTAAACTCTCTTTAAACTCCCACATCTGACAAGAAGTACATATCACTGCAAAGGCCATTTTTGCTCCTTCACAATCTACAGACCCAGAAAATAACACCGTCTTATTCCTCTACAAACACTGCCCCAGGTTAAATTAATAGCTATGGCTTATATTTTAAGTTTAATCAAGAGACTTATCTCCAAAAACATATAATCAAGAAAGAATCCACTGTACCTACTACTGCAGCCTTTCTATTGGACAGACTTAAAACAACAATTAACTTATCTGATTCTGTGCTGTGAACTTCCCCCAACAGTTCCTCCAAGATTAGTTGTGAATTTCACTGTTTGTTAATTTTCCCAGATGCACTCTGATGTCACAACAAGAAGCAACTGAAATTGACAAACAGATTACAAGCTGTGGCCATAAAGAGCTTAATTCAGGGAGAGCAGCATGGATGGGAAGCAGATAACACACTGGAGGGGAGTCGATGGCTTAGTGGTATTGTCACTGGACTATTAATGCAGAGAGCCAAGGTCAGAGTGGTGCTGAAAAAGCACAGCAGGTCAAGCAGCATCTGAGGAAAATCAATGTTTCAGGCAAAAGCCCTTCATCAGGAATGAGGCTGGGAGCCTCGGAGGTGGAGAGATAAGTGCGGGGAAGGTGGGGAGAAAGTAGCTGAGAGTGCAATAGGTGAATGGAGGTGGGGGTAAAGGTGATAGGACGGAAAGAAGGGTGGAGCGGATAGGAGGGGAAATTGTGGTCTTTAATTAAAGAAGGAGGCCATCTGGTGTGTTCTGTAGTGGATGTGGCGTTGCTGGCTTGACCAACAATTAATGTCCACCCCTAGTCACCCTGGAGGAGGAGGAGTGGAGCTGTTTTTTTGAACCACTACAAGCCATGTGCTATAGATCGATCCAAAATGTCCTGCGGAGAGAGGTCCTGGATTTTGACGCAATAGCTCTGAAGGAACAGCAATATATTTCCAAGTCAGGGTGGTGAATGGTTTGGAGAGGAATTTGTACTTGGTGGTATTCCCACATATCTGCCGCCCTTGTCCTTCTCGATGGAAGTGGCTGTGGGTTGGAAGATGCTATCAGAGGAGCTTTGGTGAATTTCTACATTGCATCTTGTAGATAGTAGCAGCAGTGTGTACTGAGTGTTGACGATGGAGGAAATAGATTGGATGCCAATCCAAGTGGGCTGCTTTGTCCAGGGGATTAGCCTTCTGGAGTGTTTTAGGCAGCTGCACTCATCCAGGCAGCTGGGGAGCATTCCATCACACTCCTGACTTGCACCTAATAGGCAACTCTGATTTGAGGAGTAAGGAGGAGGTTTACTTGCTGCGGAATTCCTTTAGCTTCTGAGCTGCTCATGTCGCTTTGGTATTTGCATGGCTCATTCAAACACATTAAGTATGGAAGAGCAACACACAGATGGAGCTAGAATTTCAGATTCAACGTATAACATCTGCAAGTGTCAAAACTCAACTAGCACTGACTTCTGCATTGCTGTTTTGATTCATGTTCCTGCCACCCAGGAAATTTGAATATTGTTGTCCATTTCCTGGTGGCCAGCACCATTGACCAGTTAAAGACCTCAATTTACAGGTACCAGTAAAGATAAGGTCTCTAATTTTACATGGACATGTTCCTGGCTATTTCATCACACTTACCTCCCTCTCTAACCATCTCATCCCTTGTCATATTTCAGTCTCATCTTCAACAATTTTGCTACAAAACAATAACTGTAAATACTCAAAGAAAATTGAAAATCAACATTTTTGTTTTCACTGCCTCTGTAACATTCTCCAGAGTCTTGTTTGCAATGCATTTTCTTGGAAACTAATCCTAGAAGGGTAATCCTAGCAACAGGAACTCACTTACCCTTTGCCAACTACAACTTACAATTGTATAGTTAAATCGCATCTTTAGTGTACAGTAATGTCTGAAAGTACTTCACAAAGTTGCAATCAAATAATGATCCACACCTAAACTGTGTCTAAGAGGGTTGCCTTTATCATAGAATGGATCCATAAAGCCAACTAAGTGGCATCCTAAAATAATGGAGTCAATCAATTTGGTTGCGAGATCACTCAGCGCTGTCTATTATATTTCATTTCTCTTGTCTATCACACAATATAGTTTCCTGTCAAGACGACATTGCATGATCCACTGGGCAAGGTGTGACTTTATCATGTCCACGGTCAATGCTAGGTTTTTAACTTAATTGATAAGCAACCTGTTCAAACATACGATCATACCGCTCTAGGGCAGGTGGGATATGAATCAAGAGCTTCTGGTCAAGAGGTACGGACACCCACCACAAGAGGCCTTTCCTAAGTTATTCATTACAAGTTTGTTTAATTAACTCAATTCAAAATTGCTGACTGTTATGGTTGGATCTAACTCATCTCAGCCATTAAGTCAGGCGTCTAGATTACTAGCGGACTAAAGTGACCACTGTGAGTCAGTGCGCATAAGGCACACAAGCTAAACCTTCACATAAATTTCACTCCTCCGCTGTTACACCTTAACACAACATTTTTGCCCCTGAAAGTTCAATTTAACAAAGCTGTAATTCAATGGATGAACTGGAATTTTCAATATACTGCATCCTCACTTTTTTCGAATCAGAACAGGAATAGTAGGAAATGCTATTAGACACAAGACACAAATACCAGGAAAATTACAGTAATCGCTCATAAGGTTCAGGTTCAATGAGATCTCAATGATCGAGTTCTGCTGTGTCATTCACTGTTATTTACTGCGCTCCACACAATATCCTGGGGAGCAGGTCCCTAGAGAACTGAAGCCAGGAGAAAAAAAAGCCTTCCATTTATATCAGAAACAAAAACAGAAGTTGCTGGAAAAGCTCAGCAAGTCAAGCAGCATCTGTGAAATCAGTATTAATGTTTGGGGCCCAGTAACCCTTTACATAATGTCTTTCAAAGCTTTAATAAAGTCCCAAAGCTCTTTCCAACTAATGACGTACATCTGCAGTGTAGTGGCTATAGCAATGCAGGAAACACTATTGATTTAACTTGATTGCTTGAATCACAGAATTATTTTGTCCCAACAGCCTCCTCCCCCAAAAATAACAGTCTGCACAAACTTAAACTAGGCACTTTGCGTGTTCAGAACATTAAACTCAACGGTCATAAAACGAGAGCCAAAATGTACCAAAGCAACCAGTCAAAAATGCTCTCACAATGCCCTTGTTATTGTTCTATTCAAATTTGGCATTACTTTCAGAATTATTGGAACGGGGAAAGGGAGAACGTGAGAGCTTTAACCCGGTACAGGGGAACAGGATTAATGAAGCCGTGTTCAAGATCTGTGACAATGCAACTCAGCTATATACGCCTTCTGAGACTCCAGGATGTTTGATGCACTTCTGAGGATCAACTACTGGGAATGTGAATGGACAGTGTTTTTCCCTCCACTGCACCTTTCCTGCATTAACTATTACTGAGGATCAAAGGTTTAGAAAAGCGAAAGGAACATTTCAAAGTGTAAAGAAAGAAAGGGGGGAATTTATGATACTCTGAGGTACATGATTACCAGAAGTATGTTCCATACCAGATCATATAACTGCAGCATGCATTTCAATTAATGCTTTTAGATGCAGAAATTCATTCCAAGATACTTCACATCAACATAATCCAACAAAAACTGACATGGAGCTCAATCAGGCATTATCAAACAAATGGCTAAAAGCTTGGGTATTGAGAGAGGTTGCCTGTATTTCATGTCTTATTGAGGCTGAGGGGTGACCTTATAAAGGGTTATGAAGTCTCAAGGGGGATGGATAGGGTAAATAGACAAGATCTTTTCCTCAAAGTAGGGGAGTCCAAAACTAGAGGGCAAAGGTTTAAGGTGAGGGGGAAAGACGTGGGTGGCAATGTCTAGGCCAGCATTTATTGCTCATTCTTAATTGCTCTTGAGAATGTGGTGAATCAGAGTTTGAATTGCTGCAGTCCATGTAGTGGCTGGCAGCATCTATGGAGACAGAAACAGAGTTAACATCATGTCCAGAATGACGACTCTTCAGTAAAGTAAAAGAAACTGAATAAGACACACTGGACTCTGTTCCTCTCTCTATAGGGGAGCAAATCATGCTCTTAATTTGCTACTGGTTGGTTCATGCAGCTGACAAAGACCACGTAGGAGAATGTAGGAGGACATGGTTAGTAAGTTTGCAGATGACACCAAAGTTGCTGCTATAGTGGACAGTGAGAATGGTTATCTAAGATTACAAAGAGATCTTGATCAATTGGAACAATGGGCTGAGGAGTGGCAGATGGAGTTTAATTTGGATAAATGTGAGGTGCTGCATATTGGTAAGAACAAGGGCAGGACTGAGACAATTAATGGTAGGGCCCTGGGTAGTGTTATAGAACAGAGACACCTAGGGGTTCAGATATCTAATTCTTTGAAATTTGCATCACAGGTAGACAGGGTAGTTAAGAAAGTGTTAATCACGCTTGCCTTGACTGCTCAGACCTTTGAGTATAGGAATTGGGACATCATGCTGAGGTGTACAGGACGTTGGTGAGGCCTCTTCTGTAGCATTATGTGCAGTTCTGGTTGCCCTGCTTTCGGAAGGATATTATTAAATTGGATGGGGTTCAGAAAAGATTTATCAGGGTGTTGCTGGGACTGGAGGGTATGAGTTATAAAAATGGGCTGAGATTTCTTTCACTGGAGTGTAGGAGGTTGAGGGGAGACCCTATAGAAGTTGATAAAATCATGAGGGGCATTGATAAGGTAAATAGCAAGGGTGTTTTTTCTAAAGGGGGAGGGTGTTCAAAACTAAGGGGCACACTTTTAAAGTGAAAAGAGACAGTTTAAAAAGGATATGAGGGGTAACCTTTTTACGCAGAGAGTGATTCATGTGTGGAATGAACTGCCCAAGGAAGTGATGGACGCTGGGGTAGCTACAGCATTTAAAAAACATTTATAAGTACATGAATAGGGAAGGTTTGGAGGGATATGGACTAAATGCAGGCAAATGGGACTAGTTGGACCGAAGGGTCTGTTTCCATGCTGTATGACTCTATGACACTATAACAGAGTGGAAAATGTGTTGCTGGAAAAGCGCAGCAGGTCAGGCAGCATCCAGGGAACAGGAGAATCGACGTTTCGGGCATAAGCCTTTCTTCTGAAGAAGGGCTTATGCCCGAAACGTCGATTCTCCTGTTCCCTGGATGCTGCCTGACCTGCTGCGCTTTTCCAGCAACACATTTTCAGCACTGATCTCCAGCATCTGCAGACCTCACTTTCTCCTCCACTATAACAGAGTGCAAATGCAAATTTTGTAACTTTGATGTTAATAAGGGGATGGCATGTCCGAACCGGATCAAATGGGAGTTAAATATCCTTTGGTGATACACTTTCAGTCACCCAGTCCCCAAGTGTCTACACTTTTACCCTCCAATCTTTCCTTAGCCTCAAAGTTCTTTTCCTTTAAAGCATCTTCTCCATGATTGTTTCATTACCAAATATCTTTGCTCCTCCTCCCTAATTGCTTCCTCCTTGGTTTGGCATCTCAGGTCCTCAACAAGTGAGGGTTGGGAGCATGAACCAAAAAGTGTAAGTTGTTGTTGTACATTCACATAGCCAGTCATACAGATTGCGCCTGGTTGCACTTGGAGCTGTCATGACAGCAACAATGAGTGGAGTCGCAATGTAACCAACCTCTCTTGCATTTTTCAGAGGGAGTTCTCTACTGTCCAGCATCGAGTCAGAGCGGATTCACCCAATGCAGTGACTCACACATGGGAGTTCCGAGGGTGTGGAAGAAATTAAGGACTCTCCACCTTCAAATACTGAACTCCATTCGCAAACTACTAGAAAATGATTAGAGATCTGATTTTGCAAACTATCCATCCCCCACTCTATTGACTTGAGTTTGCACATACTTTGCAGAGGTAGGTAGGTTGCCAAGCAACAGAATGCAGAAAGGTGGTAATGAAGCTTTTCCCTCTTCAGCACGGCAGCAATAAAGCCTTCCAAATTGCAAGAGACAAGTTTCCTCAAACAAAAGGCATCCCTGATTTTATTTCTAAATAATTTTTCATAGAATTCTGAGAAAATCTTGAATGACTTTCTAACAATGATAATTGCAGCATTCATTAAATACTTCGGACTGTGGGAAAGCATGGAACTCTGGCAACATTGTCAATAAAATGAATGAGGAGCCCAGCCAAGATGTATGCTTAAACTGTTCACCAGGACTTCAGCCAATAGGCTGGTCCCTTGGTATAACATCCACATTGCCTTTTAGATGAGATGAGAATACCAGATCTTGCCTTATCTTTAGGTGGACATTAAAGATTGTATTGAATCACAGGGAGAACAGTTCAGCTGGAGCCCTGGGCAATATTCCTCCACCATACAGAGACTGGTCAAACATTAGGGATTGTGCCATGTATAAGTGTAACATCACGTTTGCCAATAGAGCAGAATTGATTGGACTATAGTTAATAGTCCTGTTGAAAGGACTAATAACAATGTGCTAATCTAAAACAAGTTCCCTCTTTTAATCTTCTCTCTTTGCTGCTCTTTTCAAGGCAAAATACGTCCTATTCAGAAGATTCCCTCAGTAAGTGCCACATAGGCACAGTGTTCTACTTTTATCATTCAAACCCAGTCAAGTAGACACCACATCACGAAAACAGCAGCTGACTATATTAAATTGAGTAATACCATTGAAGGAAAATGTGGTTAACTTTCAGAAAAAAAATGTCTCATGCAATGTTTAGATTCATTTCATAAGGTTCCTAACAATGTCAATGGCGTCAAGTAAACGCATGATCAAATTGTTTCTTCTGTAGCCTCAGGATTAAAAATTACTTGATTTATTCCATTAAAGTGGCACAAACTCTTACTTGTTTGGCAACAGCTTTTGTGATGGACTGAAATCAAGATTTTATTTTCTCTCAGAGTAACGCAGTGGGAAAACAGTTGAGTTGCTTCCAGTATTGTGAATTGTCACTCTTGCTATCAGTACAGTTGGTTGCTATGGAGTAGGTGTTATAACAGAGGTCTATCCCAGCAACACAATGGCATCACGGACACTCAATTCTGCTATGTTAGCAAATCCTGATTAATTCAACAAACACAGGAATTGGAAGTCTTTATTACAGCCTTGCCATCACTGACAGTAGCTACTAGGTTCTTAACTTTCCCAATCTTTGACTACAAGACATAAGAACTATTTGGCTATTTGGCTCATTGGATCTGCTCTACCATTTATTACGATCATGGTTGATCTGCTCATTCTTAACTCCACCACCTTTAACCTTTGATACCCTTCCTGATTAAAAACATATCTCAGCCTTGAATATACTTAACACAACCTCAAAAGCTCTTTGCTGTAAGGAAATCCACAGATCCAATGTTCTCTGATAGAAGAAATTTCTCCTCCTATCTGGCCTTAAACGTGCAACCTTTTATTCTGGGATTATACTCTCTGACCCTAGGCTCCCCCATAATGGGAATCAGTCTCTCAGTGTCTACTTTGTCAGGCCTTTAAGAACCTTCAATAAGGTCTCCTTCAATCTCTCCATACCCAGGATTAACTACTACTTCTCTCTCTCTCTCTCTCTCCCTCCCCCTCTCCCTCCCCCTCTCCCTCTCCCTCTCTATATATATATATATATATATATATATCATCGTCACATCTAAAACATGATCTCCCACCCTCCAGCGCAGAAGATAAGTCAAGCAATGATTGCTACACAAACCTCTACGAAGATCCACTGACATTGCAAACTCTTTGGTTTCAGACTGTCCTGCTTGCTGCTGGTAGAACCATACATTTCCAGCTTGAGCTAATACATATCCAGTCAAGATTAAAGCATGGTCCTGGAAAGGCACAAAGGGTCAGGCAGCATCCGAGGAGCAGGAAAATAGACGTTTCGGGCAAAAGCCCTTCATCAGGAAAGGGTTTTTGACTGAAATGTCGATTTTCCAGCTCCTCAGATGCTGCTTGACCTGCTGCGCTTTTCCAGCACCACTCTAATCTTGACTCTAATCTCCAGCATCTGCAATACCCACTTTCACCTAATATGAATCCAGGCCAGCAGCAATATAACAACAACAACAACTTGTATTTATATGGCACCTTTGACCCAGTAACAAGTTCCAAAGCACTTCACAGAAGTGCTTTCGAATGGAATTTGGCAATGAGCCATCACTGAGATTAGAGATTTGCAGGAGTAATGGGGCCACCAAGGGGTTACATACAAATTCGGATTGGGCCTTGGGTCCCTTGAGCTTGCTCTTCTATTTAACACGATCATAACTGATCTGATTGTGAGTGTTGGATTTGAGGTTACAGAAAAACATATCACCCCCTTGGCTTTCTAAGAATGACTACACCTCTGTCTTTGAAATATTCAAAGACTCTGCTTCCAAGACATTTTGAGGAAGTGACCCATGACCATCTGTGAGAAACAATGTCTCCTTATTTCCATCCTAAATGGGTGACTCCTAATTTTGAAATCAATGACCCTGAGTTCTCGATTCTCCCTCAAGAAGAAACATCCCTTCAACATCTGCCCTGTCAAGCCCTCTCAGGATCTTGAGAGCTGCAATGAAAATGCTAAGGGATTTGGACAAATGTAGCTTGAAATGGGTGAGAATTTTTTGACTAATCATTAATTGCGTTGGTTAAGCCATAAACAGTGAGACATTTATTTGATCGGAAGAATTCTTTTTATGATATGAATATATGTTTATTGGATTTCACAACAATGAGAGTGTGTTGTGTAGAAGCCAAGAAATCTGTTGCAACACAACACCAGCAAAGAAATTGTTCTTGGCAGCTTAACGGTCAGCAACTTAAAATAGCTCAACAATTCTACTCATCAGCACAACAGTGCCGCTGATGTAAGGGAAGTCTGAGGAGGTGAACTTATGATGACAGTTTCATCAGCTGCCACTTAGAAAACTTCCAGAGTTATTGTTGTAGTGTCGCCATAGTCTTACCAGACCATAGGGGCTGCTCTCTCAGTACAGAGAAGCAACTGGTAGTGATTTAACCTGAGGGCCGCCAGACCTCAGGCAAGGGAAGACATTGAGAAGGTGAGTCCATCATGGTAACCTCAAACCGCTGATGGGAATTGAATGGGAATTGGCATTACACTGCTCGTAAACCAAAAGTCCAGCCAACTGAGCTGAACCAGAGGGGAGAGGATACTAATGCAGAATGTAATGGAATATTCTCCACTTACCTGGATGAATGTAGCATCAAAAATGCTCAAGAAGCTCAACACCATCCAGAGCAACGCAGCCTGCTTGTCTGCAACCCGCTGCAATGCCACCACTGTCAGCACTGACTCTCTCACCACAGGCTCTCTCAGTGAGGGCAATGTGTAACATCTACATGATATACTGCAACAATGCACTGAGGTCTCTCTAACAGCACCTTTTAAAGCCTGCATCCTCTGTTGTCTGGAAAGAACGCAACCAACCAGTAGTTCCTCTCCAAACCACTCACCATTGTGACATGGAAGTACACCAATATTCATTCACTGTCACTGGGTCAAAATCTTGGAACTTTCTCCCTGGCAGCACTGCGGGGTGTACCCATAGCAGATGGAGTGCAGCGCTTCAGACAGTTGGTTCCACCGTCACCTTCTCAAGGGCAAGAGGCAGCCAGTTTATAATGAAGGTGAGAGTTTGGATGAAACAAAACCACAACCAATCCCCAGGTTGTAAACAGGTTCCAATCTTGATTCCACTCATAAGTCAATTTGTACTCAAGTCAGAACACAATACAGGGCAATGCAGAATAGCTGCTTGTAAGTATAAGGAAATGTTCACGTCAGATCTTTAAAATGAATTTTAATATACCTCTGTATGGGATTTTGTTCATAAGTTGGACAGTCATAAGTCAGGGACTGCCTGAAACAGACAAGTGTATGCCTGGACTTGGTCTAAAAGAATTTAACTCAAGAGTATAACATACTTGATAAGAGGATACTCATTTGAAGAGTTGGAGAATGCTTGAAACGCTGAATTCTATGGAACTCACTGATGAAGGACATTTACTCCAATTCAAAATTCACATTAACTGGGCTTCCTTACCACTGCAACATATACAACCTTGTCCATCAGCACTGGTAAAGTATGCAAGATACACACCCATCTCTCTCACACACAGCTTTGTAGCTGCTCAGCATTCACTGAGATACAGGTAAGCAACACACAGGATTGATCATGTCCCATGATTACAGAGAACTGGGGATCAAGACTGGGTCACAACATGTAAAAGAAACCCATGAAAACTGCTCATGAGCAAACCTGTTCAATCATCTGGTGGTAAAGTCAGGGAGGAGCTGACAAAATCTAATAGTATGACACTCCCAATATTTCCTGCTAACCAATTCAGTCACTTTTTAATAAAGTCAATAATCACATGACAAGCTTTCAGACCCCTGCTCCTTCTTCAGGTAGCTAGTGTTTTCAAACAAACCTGTTGAACTGTAACCTCCATACCACATTTTAATAAGCCCCATCTTCACCTTTGGTAGACTCAGAGGTGATAGCACCAGGCAGTGAAGGTATGACTCACCTGTACAGTAAGTGTTAAGCAGAGCTCGCTGATACGATCATTGTCTGAATATGCATAGCTTTTAACTCCTCCTTGTGTTTTACAGCAGTAAACCATCACAGCCCTGCAGCTTCACAGCCAGCTTCATTCCTCAACGCACAAAGCAAAACTGCATTCTCAATGACCCAAAGCACAAGATCCAATGAACTGTGGCTCCTTTACCGAGTTAGTTCGCTTATTTAAATATATTTGGGAATGTAGGAACAGATGTAAACTTCTCGGCTCATCAGGCTGTTTTGAAATTCAAATAGTTCACGGTTGATCTGTCCTTCAATTCCATTTACCCAGTTTTGCTCTGTAATGCTCTCTCATTAGGGAGAGAGATGACTGGTGGTCTGAGGTAAAAACAATACTGCAGATGCTGGAAACCAGATTTTGGATTAGTGGTGCTAGAAGTGCACAGCAGTTCAGGCAGCATCCGAGGAGCAGCAAAATCTGAGGGTCACCATGTCTCAGCTGAGGGGAGAGGTTGAGAAGGAGGGTCCTTAATGTAACCTCAGCTGGTGCAGGCATTGAACCTATGCTGCTGGCATTACCCTACACTGTAAACCAGCCGTCCAGTCAACTGAGCTAACCGACCCATTTTGCTCCATATTCCTCAATACACTTTCCCAGCGAAATGTCAAATGAAAATAATTTCAATTGACTCCCAGGATCCGGAGCTATCTGGGGGAGACCATTCCCATTACCCTGTGAAAAGGTGCCAGCTCAGGTTACTGCAGAATGGACTATCTGTGATGACAAGATTATACTGTTTCTGAATATCTATTTCCATAACATGAAATAGCTTCTCAAAAGTTACCCTATCAAAAGCCTTAATCATTTGAAACTACTCGATAAAGGTCAACCCCCATCTTTTCAAACACAAGGGAAGCTACATTTGTATAACCTACCCACGTGATGTTACCCTTTACTATAACATCATAAACCCTGGTATAATTTTTCCCAGTCACTACTGTACCCCTTCAAAGCACATTGGCATTGGAAATGTCTAGGAGTTTATCATATTGGTGACTAATAATTGCACTCCTCTGTTATTTTAACAGAGATAGCCTTTCTAAAATAAAGCGAGGAGATTATTCATAGTGGTGCTTTTGGTAATTGAGGAGATAAAATGAGAGGAAGCGTGACAGGAAATGAATATGACACTTGCAGGAGGCAAACAGCATATGTAAGACTTTTAAGGTCTTGGTTTGAATAGTGAACAGAGCTATGTTGTATGTACGTATACAGTACTAAAATAAGTTTACTTTATTATTGTTATTGAAATGATATCACCAATTGCACTTCTAAGATAAATGTTTTCCTGTAAGTTATGCTCAACATCAACCCCGTGGATGGAGCATTTTCCATTTTTAGTGCTTATTATATGAGTCAAGCATTTTTATCTTCATTCTTTCACGTGTTGTGGGCGTTGCTGACAAAGGTTACCGTTTGTTGCTAATCCTTAACTGCAATTGAATTGAGTTAGGCCGATTCAGAGGACACTTTACACTCAACCATGTTGCTCAACCGTTTGTAGGGCAGACCAAGCAAGGATGGAAGATTTCCTTCCCTAAACCATAATTTTAACATTGATAGTTGTCATCATTACCTGAGATCACCTTTCAATTCCAGATTTATTATTGAATGTAAATTTCACCAACTGTCGTGGTCAAATTTGAATTTACGTGCCCAGAACATTAGTTTGGGCCTCTATATTACTAGCAGAGTGACATTACCACTACGACCATCTTTCCCCAGTTGACAGCTAATCACAGTAATGGCAGCCTAACCCTAATGTTAATCCTGTCAAAGATCATTGTAAATTCCCACCTGTTTCACTGATGTCCTTCAAAGGAAGAAAATCTGCCCTCCTTACCTGGTTTGCCTTACAAGTGACTCCAGACCCACAGGAATTAGGTTGACTCTTAACTGCCCTCTGAAATGGCTTAGACAGCAAAGGCAATTAGGGAGGGGGAAACAAATGCTGACTTGGTTAATTAAGCCCACACCCAATGAAAGAATAAAAGTAATCCAATGTGATGTTTCAATCAGCCTGTTCAGAGATAGTATTCCACACTTCCGGAGCAGTTGGGACTTGAACACAGGAGTCCTAGCCCAGAGCTAGGGACACTACTACCTCTGTGTCACACAAACCTTAAAATCCAGGTTTTTAATTAAATTCAAATTTCACAGCTACTTGGCATTATCAGGACATGAGCCCAGGTTTCTGGATTACCAGCTCATGTGCATTTACACCCTTGACTCCTGGGTTAGGAATCAGATGCACAGTGATTCTCTCTTCTACCCAACAACCTGAAACTTCATTTTAATGTAGCATTAATATGACTATAGATTGTTAGAATTTTTTGAAGAGGTAACAAGTAAGTTAGACCAGGGAACTCCACTGGATGTTATCTATCTAGACTTCCAAAAGGCCTTTGATAAGTGTCTCACGAGAGGCTGCTGAGTAAGGTGAGGGCCCATGGTGTTCGAGGTGAGCTACTGGCATGGATTGAGGATTGACTGTCTGACAGAAGGCAGAGAGTTGGGATAAACGGTTCTTTTTTGGAATGGCAGCTGGTGACACGTGGTGTCCTGCAGGGTTCAGTGTTGGGGCCCCAGTTGTTCACTTTATATATAAATGATCTGGATGAAGAGACTGGGGGCATTCTGGAGAAGTTTGCTGATGATACAAAGTTAGGTGGTCAGGCAGGTAGTTCTGAGGAGGTGGGGAGGCTACGGAAACATTTAGACAGTTTAGGAGAATGGTCCAAGAAATGGTTGATGAAATTCAATGTGAGCAAATGCGAGGTCTTGCACTTTGGAAAAAAGAATACAGAAATGGACTATTTTATACACGGTGAGAAAATTCATAAAGCCAAAGTACAAAGGGATCTGGGAGTGATAGTCCAGGATTCTCTAAGGCTAACTTGCAAGTTGAGTCCGTGGTTAAGAAAGCAAATGTAATGTTGTCACTTATTTCAAGAGGGTTGGAATATAAAAGCAGTGATGGGCTACTGAGACTTTAGAAAGGTCTGGTGATGCCACATTTAGAATACTGTGTCCAGTTTTGGGCCCCACACCTCAGGAAGGACATACTGGTACTGGAGCGTGTCCAGCAGAGATTCACACAGATAATCCCTGGAACAAAGGCCTAACATACGAGGAACGGCTGAGGATCCTGGGATTGTATTCATTAGAGTTCAGAAGGTTGAGGGGAGATCTAATAGAACTTACAAGGTAATGCATGGCTTAGAAAGGGTGGCCGCTAGGAAGTTGTTTCCGTTAGGCGGGGATACTAGGACTCATGGGCACAGCCTTAGAATTAGAACGGGGTCAATTTAGAACTGAAATGAGGAGACATTTCTTCAGCCAGAGAGTGGTGGGCCTGTGGAATTCACTACCACGGAGCGCAGTGGAGGCTGGGACATTAAATGTCTTCAAGGCAGAGATTGATAAATTCTTAATCTCGCAAGGAATTAAGGAATATGGGGACACTGCAGTAAGTGGTGTTGAAACGCCCATCAGCCATGATTGAATGGCGGAGTGGACTCGATGGACCAAATGGCCTTACTTCCACTCCTATGTCTTATGGTCTTATTCCCACCTTCCACAGCAACAGCACATACTCTGAGCAAGGCTATTCACTGCAAACCAAGTGTGGACAGTTCTGTGATTTAGCTCCTTAACTATGAGGAAATGGCTTCTGGCCAGGCAATTCCAATTTATTTCAAAAGTGGCCGTCAGTCTGGATTGGATTCAAACATGGATAAAGGTCAATGTTTCAACCCAGCCTGTCTGTCAGCCAGGCAGTCATGCTTCAGACATTGTACCAGATTAACACATCCCAATGTTGCATGCAACCCTTCCAGGGGACGGAGTGCCATTAAGAGGTTGGCCAGCATGAACCAGAGACAAGCATTCTGGATAGATCAAGTGACATAAACAATAAGCTAGGTGATGGGTTAGTTAAAGGTCACGGAATAAAATGGATTCAGATATCTTACTGAAGGGACATATTGCTGGATATATGATTGTACAGATTAAACACAAGGCAGGTTCCCTTTAGCATACAAAATGTTCAAAATTAACAATTAGCAAGACGGAGGCCCACAGCCTACTATGCATTCAATAAGGTCACACAACACCAGGTTATAATCCAACAGGTTTATTTGGGAGCACTAGCTTTTGGAGTACTGCTCCTTCAAACAAACACCAATAACCTGGTGTTGTGTGATTTTTAACTGTGTCCACCCCAGTCCAACACTGGCTCCTTCACATTATACATTCAACAAGGCCATGACTGGTCTGAGTATTCCTTCTCTGCCTGAAATCCTTTCACTCCTTTGCTCAAGAATCCATCCACCTTTGTCCTAAAAATATTCAAAGACTGCTTTTGTGGAAGAGTTCCAAAGACTCATGACCCTCAGACAAAAAAGAATTCTCCCATCTTTCTCTTCAATGATCAACCCCTTAAATTTTAAACAGTGACCCCGAGGGTTAGATGCTCCCACAAAAGGAAGCGTTCTCTCTAAATTCACTCTGTTAAGATTCTCTAAGATCTTGTATATTTCAATCAAGTTGCCACTTAATGAATACAAACCCAACCTGTCCAACCTTTGCTCACATATTCCAGGTATTAGTCCAAACTACTTCCAATACGTTTATGTCCTTCCTTAGATAAGGAGACCAACACTGTAAACAATATGCCAGATGTGGTCTCACTAACACTTTGTATAACTGAAGAATAGCCTCCCTACTTATTTTGTATTCAATTTCCCTCACACAGTTTTATCAGTTTTCCTGATTACTTGCTATGCCTTCATATTACACTCTTCATGCACTCAGAGCCTTGCAATTGATCACCACTTAAATAACCTGCTCCTTTCTTATTCTTCATTCCAAAATAACCAGTCTCATGAATTCCCGCATCATATTCTACTTGCCAGATCTTTGCCCAGTTACTTAACCTTTGGTAGCAATGTTATGTCCTTTGCACAATTCAGTTTCCTACCTATCTTTGTGATGTCAGCAAATTTAGCAACCATACCTTCAGTCTTTTCGTACATCAGTTGATAAATTGTAAAACGGTGACAGCTCAGAAGTGACCCTTGTGTCATATGACTTGGTACATCTTGCCAACCAGAAAGTGACCCATTTATACCTACTGTTTCCTCTCAGTCAGCCAATCTTTGTTCCCATTTCCAACCTTACCACCAATGACATAGAACTTACAGGCAACCCATTATTATCCTTCCTTTACAATAGATAACACCTTCTCTCAGCAACACATTTTATCTCCTCAAAACATATTCTCCACTAAATGATATCAAAATGTACAGAAGGGAAACTTCTGGACCAACACACCCTAGGACCTGATTTATTTTTCCAGCAGACTTTTTTTAGGTTTCTGATACTGACTGCTTCCGAGAGGTTTAAAGTACACTATTTGGGTTGCTGTTCAGCTTTTACCATCTTGAATGGGCAAAAATAAAATTTGCAGTCTGAGCAGAAGGAAGGTTTCTCTCAATGCCCCCCAGCTTATCCACTGCTGAATGCCAATCGATAGCCCTCAATTATACAGAAGGGTACTCGGGTGAAGGGGAGGTGGAGGGTACAGGTTGCTAACCCTCCAGGATTGCCCAGGTATTTCACAGGATGAAACATTCATCTCCAATATACAATGACAAATAAAGAAATAAAAAGCCTAAACAAAACTCTCCACACCTCTATTTTTTTGAAAGCTTGTGTTTATTAACTGTAAAAATGTTGGAGATGGAGTAGAAAACTGTTTGACTAGGTGGGCCAATACAATGTCCAGAAATATGTCCAACCATAACAAGGTTGGGGGAAATGGGTAGAGAATGCTAATATGACCAGGCTCAACTGTGATTGTAAATTGAAAAGCTCACAGTTTTTATTGGTCAAATTTACAGGAGTGGCCAAGGTTAATGTCCACAGACAGTGCTCCAGTAAGGAACGGGATGTTCAGTGCTAGAGGACCACAGGGAAAAAAGGTTTAAAAAAAAGTCAAAGAAATAAAAGGGCAATGAAAACACAAGTCTGCTGCCAATGTCACCCAACAGATGCAGTGAAGTGTCAAGTCCCAGTGAGATAAAGACTCTCCATAAATCATCCCCAGCATCCAGAAAGCTGCTCATATCACAGGCCCTGCTGCTCCTGTCAAAATGCAACTTTGCCAACCTCTCAACACAAGAGGGGCCCGATTATTTTACAGTCCTATGGTAAAAGCACTGGCTCCAGGTACCAACTCCAAAACAAACTCAAAGACAAGAAATCATTCCAAATTTCTGCACTGGGTACAAGGCCGGCAGTGTGGACACTGGACACACAAGCCATCAGCTCTGGCTGGTGGGGTCGAATGAATACAACCGGCTCGTAGGGCCTGAACCATGACATCTTAAGGACCATCAGAACACAGTTACCTACCCCAATGCGACAAGCCTGGTCGTTCAGCGCTTTGATCCACGTCCTCTGCCAATTGTCTCTGAAGCACTTGAAGGAGAACAGGGAAGTGACGAGCCGCTTGAGCCCCGAGCCGGAGACGCTGTCTTCCCGGGAGCAGCCGAGTTTCAGGAGGGAGCTCCAAATGCCCAGGCTGGCAGGAGGACGCTGCCTGTCCCCGGCGCCTCGCCTCCAAATCCCGAAGGAATACTGCACCAGCCAGGTCAGGACGGTCACGATGGAAGCTGCGAACAGGAGCAGGAGGGCGAGCCAGCCGGCGTGCTGGAGGAGAGCCGGCCCAGAGGAGCTGCCGAGCAGGCTGAACAGCACAGACATGACGGGCACGGAGAGAGGGGGCCGCCGGGCTCAGACATAAAGAGCACAGCCGCGCAGTCCGCCTCTCCAATTTGGCAATCCCCCGCCTGGATAAAGTGTATCCTTTCCCGGCGACACTGTAACAAGCGAAGCAGCTCCTCCCGCCGCTAGATTCACAGCAACACCTCACACTCGCTACATTGTATCGAGGAGGCAACTGCAACATGAAACATTGCAACTTGACATCGACAGAGTTGCCCTCGGGCAGCAGCGATCCTTAACGAGGTGATCGATCCACTGAGGTCCTGGATCATGCTCCCGAGGCTGGAGCTGAAATTGCTGGCGTGGCAAGAACCACCAGGTGATTTCCCGGGACGGCCGCACTGGATCCCGCCCTCCCTTCTCCAGGAGACGCTGCTGCTGCTGTTTGCTGCAATTCTCCGTGTCTCTGATTAAAACGGCAGAGTCAGGCACAGAGCTTCCCCTCGCACCCTGCCTGCTCCCGGGCTCAGCCCGGAATCCAGATGGCTCCGGCCCAGCATTCAGAGCGCTCCACCCCCCGACACACAAATACACACACCCCCTGACACACAGATACACACACCCCCCCGACACACAGATACACACACCCCCCCGACACACAATTACACACACTCCTCTCCCCCCCACATACACACCCCCCCGACACACAAATACACACATCCCCAGACACACAACTACACACACCCCTCTCCCCCCCCACATACACACACCCCCTCTCTCCCCAGATACACACACCACCTCTCTCCCCACATACACACACCCCCTGACACACAGATACACACACCCCCCTCTCTCCCCCCCACATACACACACCCCCTCCCCCTCACAAACACACCCCCCCGACACACAATTACACACACCCCTCTCCCCCACACATACACACACCCCCTCTCACCCCCCACATACACACACACCCTCCCCCCCCACAAACACACACACTCCCTCCCCCCACAAACACACACCCCCGACACACAATTACACACACCCCTCTCCCCCCACATACACACACCCCCTGACACACAAATACACACACACCCTCTCCCTCCCACATACACACACCCTCTGACACACAAATACACACACACACCCTCTCCCCCCCCACATACACACACCCCCTGACACACAAATGCACACCCTCCACCTCCCCACATACACACACACCCTGACAAACAAATACACACACACCCTCTCCCCCCACATACACACACCCCCTGACACACAAATACACACACCCCCTATCCCCCTCACATGCACACACACCCTGACACACAAATACACACACCCTCTCCCCCCACATACACACACCCCCTGACACACAAATACACACACCCCCTATCCCCCTCACATGCACACACACCCTGACACACAAATACACACACATCCTCTCCCCCCACATACACACACACCCTGACAAACAAATACACACACACCCTCTCCCCCACATACACACACACCCTGACACACAAATACACACACACCCCTCCCCCCAACATATACACACACCCTGACACACAAATACACACACCCCCTCTCCCCCCACATACACACACACCCTGACACACAAATACACACACACCCCTCCCCCCCCATTACACACACCCCCTCTCCTCCCCCCACATACACACACACCCTGACACACAAATACACACATCCCCTCTCCCCCCACATACACACACACCCTGACACACAAATACACACACCCCCTCTCCCCCCACATACACACACCCCCTGACACACCAATACACATACTCCCCTCCCCCAACATACACACAACCCCGACACACAAATACACACACCCCCTCTCCCCCGACATACACACACCCCGACACACAAATACACACCTCCCCTTCCCCCCCCCACATACACCCCTTCTCCCCCCACATACACACACACCCTGACACACAAATACACACACCCCCTCTCCCCCCACATACACACACCCCCTGACACACAAATACACACACCCCCTCCCCCAACATACACACCCCCGACACACAAATACACACACCCCCTCTCTCTCCACATACACACACCCCCCTTTCCTCCCCACATACACACACACCCTGACACACAAATACACACACCCCCCTCCCCCCACATACACCCCCTGACACGCAAATACACACACATCCTCTCCCCCCCCACATACACCCCTTCTCCCCCCACATACACACACACCCTGACACACAAATACACACACCCCCTCTCCCCCCACATACACACCCCCTCTCCCCCACATACACACACACCCTGACACACAAATACACACACCCCCCTCCCCCCACATACACCCCCTGACACGCAAATACACACACACCCTCTCCCCCCCACACACACACACCCTGACACACAAATACACACACCCCCTCTCCCCCCACATACACACACTCCCGACACACAAATACACACACACCCTCTCCCCCCCCACATACACACACGCCCTGACACACAAATACACACACCCCCCTCCCCCCACATACACCCCCTGACACACAAATACACACACACCCTCTCCCCCCCACACACACACACCCTGACACACAAATACACACACCCCCTCTCCCCCCACATACACACACCCTGACACACAAATACACACACACCCTCTCCCCCCACATACACACACCCCCTGACACACAAATACACACACCCCCTCTCCCGCCACATACACACACTCCCTGACACACAAATACACACACCCCTCTCCCCCCCACATACACACACCCCCTGACACACAAATACACACACACCCCTCCCCCAACATATACACACATCCTGACACACAAATACACACACCCCCTTTTCCCCCCACATACACACACCCCCTGACACACAAATACACACACCCCCTCTCCCCCCCACACACACACACCCTGACACACAAATACACACACCCCCTCTCCCCCCACATACACACACACCCTGACACACAAATACACACACCCCCTCTCCCCCCACATACACACACACCCTGACACACAAATACACACACCCCCTCTCACCCTCCACATACACACACACTCTGACACACAAATACACACACCCCCTGACACACAAATACATCCATACACAGACACACATCCACACAGACACCCCTCCCCAACACACAGACACACACACATTCCCCAACACATAGATACAGACACACACACCCACACACAGACACATCCTCACACACATGCCCACAGATAGACACACACACACAGACCCCCCCACACATCTCCTCACACAGACACACCTCCGCACACAGCCACACCTCCGCACACATCCTCACACACAGACACACAAACCCCCCCACATACACCCAGTGACACACACCCACTACCACACACAGACATACACCCACACACATACACCCCACACAACACCCCCAAAACATCCTCACACACATACCACACATAGACACACACACACAGACCCCCCCACATACACACCCCACACACCACCCCCCACAGAGACACCCCCCCCACACACACACCCACACAACCCTCCCCCCCCACATAAACCCCCATACACAGGTACCCCCTCCACACCCACCCACGCAACCCCATACAGACACGCACACCATCCCCTAACACCCACAACCCCCCAAACACCCACACACGCAAACCACCACACACTGACTCACCCCCCCCCCATACATATACACATACACAGGGAGGAGGGATAGGGGTGGGGTGAGGGGGATGGGGAAAGGGATGTGAGGGGGGGTGGGGAGGGGGATGGGAGGAATGGGTGGAGGGTAGGGGGATAGCAATGAGGGGAGGGGGATGGGGGAATGAGTTGGGGAATGAGGGGTGAGAAATGAATGAGTGGGGGGTGGAGTTGGGAGTGAGGGGAGGGAAGATGGGAAGGGGCATGAGGGTAGGAGGGAGGGAGAAAGGGGGATGGGTGAGGTGAGGTGGGGTGGGGGAGGGGTGATGGGAAGGGGAATGACGGGTGGGGAGTGGGGATATGGGGAGGGGGATGAGGGGAGAAAGGGGGAGGGGGTGTGGGTGGAGGGGTGAGGGGAGGGGGATGGAGAGGGAAGGGAAGAGATGGGGGATGGGAGTGAGGGGCGGGAGATGGAGGGTGAGGGGTGGGGGAGAGGAGACAGGGAGAGGGGAGATGGGGGAAGGGAGATGGGCGAGGGGAGAGGGGGAGTAGGGATGAGGGGAGTGGAGCAGCAAAGAGGGAAGGACAGGGGGGAAGATAGCAGGGGAGGGGGGAGGGTGAAGAGAGGGAGGGGGAAGGGAAGAGAGAAGGGGTGGGGAGAGGGGTAAGTGGTTGAGGGGAGGAAAGGGTCAGGATGAAGTGGGGTGTGAGGATGAAATTAGTGGGAGGGGATGGCAACTGGGAGAGGGTGAAGTGAGGGGAGAGGAAGGGGAGAGGGTAGGGTGAAGAGGGGGTAGTGGGGGGTGAGGGTGATGGGGGAGGGGAGAGGGTGAGGAGGGGAAGGGGAAAGCAGGGGAGATGGTGAGTTAGGGAAGGAGAGAGGGTGCAGTGAGGAATAGGGGAGAGGTTGTGGTGGAGGGTGACATGGGGTAGGGGAGGACGTTAGGGTAGGTGAAGTGGGGCTGGGGAGAGATGGGGATGGGGAGAAGGTGAAGTGGGGGGGCAAGAGGAGAAGGGAAGGGGGAGGGTGAAGAAGGAGAGGGGAAGGAGGTCGGGAGGGAGCAAGGGGAAGTGGTGGAGGGGGAAGGAGGAAGAGGGAAGGGGTGTGGGGGAGAAGTTTGGGGTAGGTGGAAGGGAGGAAGTGATAGGAATGGGAGGGGAGGGAAGAGAGTGAGAAAGTTGGGTGGAAAAGAGAGGGAGAAGGTAAGGGGCAATGGAAAAGGAGAAGGGAGGGAGAGGGCATTAGGGGGGAGGGAATGTGGAATCGGGGGAGGATGGGAGATCGAGACCAGGAGGAAGGGGAGGATGGGAAAGGGGGAGAGAGAGAAGAGGGAGTGGGGCAGAGAATGAGGGAGGAGAGAGAGGAACTGTGTCAGTACCATTTTCTTAAATTGTGGTTTATTATCTCAGCTTTGTAATATTACAAACACAAGCAGCAACTACTCACAATCTGCGAATACATACAGATATTGAGATATTCTGCAAGGGACTGTCTTGGTCTGAAACTGCAGGAATTGGAGTTTACTTTCCAAAGGGGATACAGTTGGTGGTGCCAAAGGGTAAAAGCTGCATGTGACTAGTATTATTACCCTGCAACCGACAGGGTACCCTACCTTTAAACAACCGCCAAACCTCAAACAGATCGTTGTTCGTAGCAAACTGCCCGGCTCTCAGGACAACTCCATACAACTCTGTCACAGTGGACGCTGCAAGATGTGTCAGAGTGTGGACATAGATACTACTATTACATGTGGGAACACCTCCCACCTTGTACATGACAGGTACTCACGTGACTCAGCCAACGTTGTCTATCTTATACGTTGCAGGCAAAGATACCCGGAGGCTTGGTACATTGGGGAAACCGACCAAAGGCTACGACAACGGATGAATGGGCACCGCACAACAATCAACAGACAGGAGGGTTCCCTCCCAGTTGGGGAACACTTCAGTGGTCCAGGACATTTAGCCTCAGATCTTTGGGTGACCATCCTCCAAGGTGGACTTCAGGACAGACAGCAGAGAAACGTGGCCAAGCAGAGGCTGATAGCTAAGTTCAGTACCCATAGGGAGGGCCTCAACCGGGATCTTGGGTTCATGTCACATTACAGGTGACCACCATTGCACTATACACACACACAGACACTCCTACACACATACACACTCAGGCACTCCTATACACACATACACACGGACACACATACACACAGACGCGCACACAGGCACCCACACACACTCTTACAGAAACACACACTCCCACACTCACACATGCACCCCCTCACAGACTTAAGACACTCTGCACTCACTGCATACACACACATACATTTTCTCACACTCACAACCCCCAGCCCAGACAGACAGACACACACACACACAGACAAAGACCCACATGCACACATATATTTTGTGGGGTGAATTTGTACTTTGCTCAAAAACTACATGCATTCATGTAGAACTCTGAGCTCAAAAACTGCATGAATTTATGTAAAACTCCGTTATCTCACTTTTTAGATTGGAATCAATCTAAACATCAGGTGATAGACAGAGAACACAGGGGGCTAACACCTTCAACATATTGTCTAGCTATCACCATTGTTAACAGCTAACCCGAGAATGCAACTTTTTTAAAAAAAGGTTTTGTGATTTACACATGAAAGAAGTGAAACTATCACTGTATTCTAACAGATGAAAGGCTTAACAGACAATCAATTTTTCAATGTATAATTTCAGTTACATCACACTGCAAATTTTTGCTATAAATTCTGTGTTAGGATTGAGCCCTCCACTATCACCAAATGAAGGAGCGTCACTCTGAAAGCTAGTGTGCTTTCAATTAAACCTGTTACACTATAACCTGGTGTTGTGTGATTTTTAACTTTGTCCACCCCAGTCCAAAACCGGCATCTCCAAATCATCAGTGTTATTATCGATAACCTCTCCTTAAACAAACCAGAAAATACATATACCCGGAATGATGTTCTCAAACGTCCTATAGTGAATTGTTATTTGTTAGTTAAACACTGGGTTCCAGCACCTGACTAACTCAGTGTACTTGTTTTACATGTTAGATTTTATTTCATTGTAATTGTATTTTTTTTATTTAATAGAAGCTTCATGGGGTGGGTTACAAAGGCATTGTTTTTACGAAAACAAAATAACTGAATGGAACGGAGCCAGGATTTGAAAGTAAAAAAAGGGATGATTTATTTCAGTGAGCTGACCAAGCTGATATGACCTAATTCAAAGACATATTGTGGATGCAGATCTCGTTGTAATTTGGGAACAGGAATTAGTTAGAGCTCAAGCTGCTGCTGTCTTGATCCATTCTGAGGCAAGACATGTAACATTTTGTCTCTGTCATTGCACGGCTGCTGCGTGGAGAATTGGGGCAGAGCTGCAGATGGGCCCACCTGAAGGTTGCCCTCTCTTCAATCCATTTGTGTTTAACATCAACAGCCCTCTGGTAAGATAGCAGGAGTCTTCCACCGTTCATTTCTCCGCCCCTTCGATTCTCTTCCCTTTTCTCTGCAAGGTGCGAGAACAAGTTGCCAGCAGTCCACTAAAAGAGAAACTTGCATTCTTATAGCGCCTTTCATGACTGCGGGACATTTGAAATCACAAAGCACATGTGCACCAGTCAATTTGTGTGCATGACAAGATCACAAAAACAAATAAGATGACAAGGACCAGATAATCTGTTTTTCTCATGTTTAGACAAGAGATAAATAAAGGAAGCAATACAAGTAAGAACAGATGTAGGTCACTCTCCGTGCTAAATGAGTTGCCTTTTATACTGAAACTGTGTCTTGTTAAACTAGACAGCGCCCAAGAAAGCATCCTTTCCTCAAATCGTGGCTGGGAATACCATATTCTTCAAAGGAGAATTTTTTCTGGCCATCTGAAAGGGTAGGCAGTGTTTGACTTCTCATCCTAAGACATCACGTCCAGCTTTGTCACCCTCCCTTGATTACTACGCCATGTTCACTTTGATTTTTCTACTCAGGTCCTGAAGTTTCTGAACTGCACTCTGAAACTGCTGCGACTACTATTGCAGTACGGAGAACAGAAAGAAAACTGCTCAGCATGTTCTCAGTTGCAGAGTATAATTTTGGGAGCTTGGAACACTAAGCTAAGCCATGATAATATGTCAAAGGGTTTCAAGTTCAAACTAGCCTAGAAATTATAACTGGGACTATGAAGGGAGATTAAAAGTGCTGTGACTATTTACTGTAAAAAAGAGATGGTTAAGATGAGTTTCTTTTTGAAAAATACACATTCACAGGATATGGACTTGCTATCTGATCAGCATTTATTGCCCTTCCCTAATTGCTGCTTTGAAATGCTGCAGTCCTTACGATGGAGAAACACCCAACGTGATGTTCGGGAGTGTCTTCAAGACTCAAGGGTATAAGACATAGGATCAGAGTTGGCCATTTGGCCCATTGAATCTGCTCTCCCATTCAATGGAATCACGGCAGATCTGATAATCCTCAACTCCACCTTCCTGCTATAAAATCGTGAGGGGCATGGATGGGGTAAATAGACAAGGTCTTTTCCCTGTGTTGGGGAATCCAAAACTTAGGGTGAGAGGGGAAAAATTTGAAAGGGATCTATGGGGCAACTTTTTCACACGGAGGATGGTGCGTGTATGGAATGAACTGCCAGAGGAAGTGGAAAGCGAAAAAACAATGTGTCCTGTCATGTGTTTGTGGCCCTCCCTCCCTGCCAGGAGCTCTAATTTCAAGTCCCACCTACAATGAAACTGTATTACAATAGCAAGTTTTGAGAAGATTTGTAGCTCAGGTTGAGGTTTTGGATGTAGATTTGCTCGCTGAGCTGGAAGGTTCATTTCCAGATGTTTCGTTACCTTACTAGGTAACATCTTCAGTGGGCCTCAGGCAAAGCATGGCATTCCAACCAGAACTCTATCAACAAATACATCGAGTTAGATCCCATCTACCACCCCCCTGAGAAAAGGAACAGGAAGTGACTTCACCACAGGAAATAACATCACCACAGGAAATGACATCACCAACCCAAAGACCTACCCAGGGCGGCACGGTGGCTCAGTGGTTAGCACTGCTACCTCACAGCGCCAGGGTCCCAGATTCGATTCCAGCCTTGGTCTACTGTCTGTGTGGAGGTTGCACATTTTCTCCATGTCTGCGTGGGTTTCCTCCCACATTTCAAAGATGTGCAGGTCAGGTCAATTGGCCATGCTAAATTGTCCATAGTGTTAGGTGCATTAGTCAGAGCGGGGTGGGTTACTCTTTGGAGGGTCGGTGTGGACTTGTTGAGCTGAAGGGCCTGTTTCCACACTGTAAGGGATCTAATCTAATCTAAACAAACCCAAACATATGAATAGAAAGCAGGAATTTTTAGCATTGCTTCACCTGAGGCCCACTGAAGATGTTACCTAGTAGAGTAACGAAACGTCTGGAAATGAGCCTTCCAGTGCAATGAGCAAACCTACATCCAAAACTGTATTACAATGGTTTGACATTTTTCTTATTTTCTGATTGTTGATTGAACCATGTCCGTCGGGCTCTGTCTCTGCTGAAAATAATTAACTCCAACTCAGTTAAAGGGACCATTAATTTGGTGGGGGGGGGGGGGTTCTCTTAATGTTTTTAAGTCCAACCTACTCCTCATAAGGAAATCCCTCCATACCTGGAGTCAACCTAGAGAATATTCCCTGGACTGCCTCCACAGGCCCTTCATAAAAAAGTAAAGGAAGAGATTATTTTCTTTCTTTAGGAGTTTATAATAATGAAGATCTTTCAATTTAAGATTGTCACTAAGAGTTCAGATTGCTGGAATGTGATTCAGACACTGAGATGAAGCTATAAATATTGAGAGAAATGGAAGTTTCAGTGAATGGAGTGAACAGGGCAATGTCCTGCCCCACTGACCTATTGTACTCTATACTACTCTATCCCCACCCCCACCCTCCTCTAGCTTATCTCTCCACGCTTCAGGCTCTCTGCCTTTATTCCTGATGAAGGGCTTTTGCCCGAAACGTCGATTTCGAAGCTCCTCGGATGCTGCCTGAACTGCTGTGCTCTTCCAGCACCACTGATCCAGAATCTGGTTTCCAGCATCTGCAGTCATTGTTTTTACCTCGTTGATTTTAACCCTACTGCGAATCCTCTTGCAAGGATCCCTGCCTTGAAGAAGTTTTCCTCCTCTCTCTACAAGAATCTCAGGGAGTCTCTCTCCCACTGCAACTCCCAGGTCATTTCCTCAGCCCTGAAGCTCTTCAACCATGTCCTGCCCCACTGACCTATTGTACTCTATACTACTCTATCCCCACCCCCACCCTCCTCTAGCTTATCTCTCCACACTTCAGGCTCTCTGCCTTTATTCCTGATGAAGGGCTTTTGCCCGAAACGTCGATTTTGCCTGTCCTCGGATGCTGCCTGAATTGCTGTGCTCTTCCAGCACCACTGATCCATGAACAGGGCAATGGGTTAGTTTAAGGTTGCTGCTGTAGGGACCTGGCACACACATGATAGAACACGTCTGGTGGATCATCTCTGGTTACGTGAGACATTCTGTGAAGAGACCCATCTAAAGGGAAGATTCTTATTAGAATCGGTGATGGCATGTTCCAGCTCGGCTGCAAACCGGTGCTGATATCTCAAGATGAGAATTTGAGCAACTTTCTGTTCATTGCCTGCCAACTTCATTGTACAGTGAAGTCCTCCTGGGGTTGGTTTTCTGATGTGGTTTTTAAAATTTACATTTTCATTGTAGCAAGTCCCTTTTGATCTTGGAAACTATATTCAGCCTGCCCCGTGCTGCTCTGTTATGTATGTTCAGTGTGGTTATTTTTGATTCAGGCATTGATGACCTTCTGATTTTTCCTTTGCTCCCTGCAAGGAATGCTTCTTGCTAACAGTATCCACAGTCTTAGCAACCAGTACTATTTTATATTGGCTTGTAAATTCTGGATTATAAGATCTCCAAGGCTCTCTCAGAGCCTGTCTATCATATTCCTTGTAGTATGAGTATGACTCCATGCCATCTCCTTACATGTGAGTGTTACGTGTACTGTATTCAAGTTGTTGGTCCTTGGGTCACTGACTGTTTGCAGAATAAATAGCAGGTTAATTGGGATTGGGTGCAACACAGCTAATTGGAATATTTGGCATTTAAATGCATGCTGTTAAGGTGCCTTTTACACCCAATAGTTTTCTACTTTGCCAGATGCTTTCTACAGATGGTTAACCTAACAAAATTATCCGTTTTCATTAAAACAATCTAATGTTGTACTGAAAACAAAAAACGCTGAAGATTCCAGTGGGTCAGACACCATTCATGGAGAGAGAGAGAGAGAGCAAACAAACATTTTGAATCGAGATGACTCTTCATCAGAGCTGAAGTGAGGTGTGGAGGAGATGGCATTTATGCTATTGTTTTGGGGGGTTGGGCAGTGGGATGCTGGCTCTGGGGGAAAAAAGATGTTGATAGTTCCGTTTAAGTGATCAAAATGTGAGAATGGCGGAACAATGGTGTGTCTAACTGCCAGGCTGGAGATGACAGTCCCACTGGGGTGGGGGCAGGGGAGAGAGGATGTGGTGACACAGAATGTAACAAGTAAAACTAAAAGAAAGGGAATGAAATGAGAATTGGTTCACAATTTGAAGGTATTGAACTCCTCCAGAGGGCTGTAAGGTGCCTGGTCTGACAATGAGATGTTGTTCTTCCAGTTTGTGCTGGGATTCACTGGAACACTGCAGCACCCCAAGACAGACATGTGAGCATACGAGCAGGATGGCGTGTCAAAATGATCGGCTACAGGAAGGTCAGGGTCATGCTTGTACACAGACCGGAAGTATTCTGCAAAGCGGTCACCAAGTCTGCGTTTGGTTTCTCCAATGTAGAGTAGGCCACATTGGGTGCAGCGAACACAATCTACAAGATTGGGGGTAGTATGGGTGAAATGCTGCTTCACCTGGAAAGCCTGTTCAGGCCCTTGGATGGTGAGCAGGGATGGGGTGAAGGGGCAGGTATTGCTCCTTCTGTGGTTGCATGGGAAGGTGCCATGGGAAGGGGGGGGTGGTGTTGGTAGTTGTGGAATGGGTTAGGATGTCCCAGAGGGAGCGATCCCTGCAACATGCAGATGGCGGAGTGGGTGGAAGATGTGTCTGAGAGGTAGCGTTCTGCTGGAGTTATTTATAATTGCGGAGAAGATTCTTTGAATGCTGATGGGAGGAAAAGTGAGGACAAGGGGAACCCCAAGCACCCTGTTGTGAGCAATTGGAAGGGTTAAGGGTGGAAGCAGGGGTGACAAGTCGGATGCGGTTAAGGGTCAACCACAGTGGCAGGAAACCATGGTTATGGAAGAAGGAAGCCATGTCAACTGTGCTGTTTTGGAAGGTGACATCATCTGAACAGATGCAATGTGGGCAAAGGAACTGGGAGAATGGGATGACGTCCTTGCAGGATGTGGGCTGTGAGGAGGTGTAGTGAAGGTAGCTGTGGGATACAGTGGCATTGTAGTGGATGGCAGAGGACATCAAAATGGAGACAGAGAGGTCATGGGAAGAAAGCGTCGGAAATAGACAATGTGGAAGTTACAGAGGGATAGAAGTTGGAGGCAAAATGCTCAAAGTTTTCAAGGTCCTGGCAGGAGCATGTAGCAGTTGTCGATGTACACTTCCATTAGGAAGACTGTATGCTATCTGTGGTATTCTCTTCCTTTCGGGATTTGTGGGGTGCAATTTATGGATGATTGGTTTGTGGCCAATTCCAGCAATTACTGAGCTGTACAAACAGGAAGTCTGTTATCAGCTGTTTAGTCCTAAAGTTGAAAGGACAATGTTTTCTAACCCATTGCACCACCTACAGGACAGAAAATATATTGATTTCCCCAAGTAAATCAAACTTACACCTTATTGGAAATAAAGTGTAATGCTTTCACAATTCAAAAATAAAAATAATGTTAAAGTGCTCACTGATTGGACTATATTAGCAATGTAGATGTGAGCATGTTTTGATTCACTCATTCAGGGATGTAAGCATCACTGGCTTGGCAGACAAAGTCTTTTCCCTGGGGTGGGGGAGTCCAGAATTAGAGAGCATAGATTTAGAGTGAAAGGGGAAAGATATAAAAGAGACCTAAGGGGTAACTTTTTCACGCAGACGGTGGTGGTGTGTATGAAATGGGCTGCCAGAGGAAATGGTGGAGGCTAGTACAATTACAACCATTAAAAGGCATCTGGATGGGTATGTGAATAGGAAGAGTTTGGAGGGATATGGGCCAGGTGCTGGCAGATGGGACTAGATTAGGTTGGGATATCTGGTCAGCATGCACAGGTTGGACTGAACGGTCTGTTTCCGTGCTGTACATCTCTATGACTTTATGACTCTATTGCTCATCCGTCCCAAATTATTTCAGAAGGTGCTGGTGCACTGCACTAAGTCAGTGCTGCATTGTTGCTGGTACAAAGTTCAGTCAGGCCTTTCACTGCCTGTTTAGGTTGACCAGCTGGGTAGAAAGGTCTTGAAGCATTGCGTATTAAGAATTGATTTGCTGATCAACATTCTCCCTACTTTCACTCTCACTCCACACACCAACAAATGGCCCTTTATCTTACGTGCTGCTGGTGAGATGAAGCCATGCACAATCTGGCTGTTATCTTTGTATAGAACACGACTTCAAATTAATTCCTTGGCTGTAAAATAACTTGGGGCAGCTTCAGAATGTAAAGATTTGCAGGTTTGTTGTTGTTACTGATGTCCAGTAGTTTACAAACCTCTTTTTATGGATGATCATTTATACTGTTTGTCCCTTTGCTGTACTTTTGAACACCCCTACCTTCTGTCCTGGTGTGATGAAACAAAGTTTGTGGATAACAATGAGTGGTAGAGCAAAGTATGCAGAGGACTATGAAACTTGACAAATGGACATAGATAGTTTGAGTGAGTGGGCAAAGGTCTGGCAGATGGAGTACAATGTTAACAAATGTGAAGTCATCCATTTTGGAAGGAATAACAGTAAAATGGATTATTACTTGAATGGTAAAAAGTTGCAGCACGCTGCTATGCAGAGGGACCTGGGTGTCTTTGTGCATGAATCACAGAAGGTTGGTCTGCAGGTACAACAAGTAATTAGGAAGGCAAATGGAATTTTGTCCTTCATTGCTAAAGGGGTTGAGTTTAAAAGCAGGGAGGTTATGTCGCAGCTGTACAAGGTGCTGGTGAGGTCACACCTGTGTGCAGTTTTGGTCTCCTTACTTGAGGAAGAATATACTGGCATTACAGGGGGGTGCAGAGGAGGTTCACTAGGTTGATTCCAAAGTTGAAGGGGGTTGGCTTATGAGGACAAACTAAGAGATTGGGATTATATTCATTGGAATTTAGAAGATTGAGGGGGGATCTTATAGAAACATATACAATTATGGATGGAATAGATAAGATAGAAGTAGAGAGGATGTTTCCACTGGTGGGTGAAGCTGGGAGGGCGTGGGCTCAAAATTAGGGGGAGCAGATTTAGGACTGAATTGAGAAGGAACTTCTTCACCCAGAGGGTTGTGAATCTATGGAATTTCCTGCCCAGTGAAGTAGGTGACACTACCTCTGTAAACGGTTTTAAAGCTAAGGTAGATTTTTTTTAACAATAAGCGAATTAAGGGTTATGATGAGAGGGTGCTAAGTGGAGCTGAGTCCACGAAAAGACCAGCCAAGATCTTATTAAAAGGCCAGATAGCCTACTCCTGCTCCTAATTCTTGTGTTGTGAGTGAGAGAGAGAGAGAGAGTCTGTGTGTGTGTGTCAGTTGTGATGAAATAATCATTCATTCCAGTTAGAGCAGGAGTGATGCAGCAATTACTAGACTTTTTATGCTTCTAACATAACTTCCAAACAGAGATGGAATGACTATTATTTCAAATTTACTTTGGAACACACACAATCGACAAACATCCACACAGGTGTGGTGGGGAAGCTTCAGGGCAGAGCTTTTAATTTCCAGCCCAAGTTGAATAAACACTGACACAAGTAAACACAGATGGAAATGGGGAGCTTGAAACCATCAGCGTGACTGGCACAGTTAGTTCTGCTCTCAGGTATCAGTCTACAAGTCTGTCCTAACACATGTACCACACAGTATCAGGAAGGAGTGGCATACCTTTCTGAACGACTATACAGCATGTCATTCCTGCTAATTAAATTTAAAAACCACACAACTCCAGATTTCAGTCCAACAGGTTTATTTGGGCACTAGCTTTCGGAGCACTGCTCTTTCATCAGATGGTTGTGGAGTATAAGATCGGAAGATCGTCTTACAATCTTATACTCCACAACCATCTGATGAAGGAGCGGCGCTCCGAAAGCTAGTGCCCAAATAAACCTGTTGGACTGTAACCTGGTGTTGTGTGATTTTTAACTTTGTCCACCCCAGTCCAACACTGGCACCTGCTAATTAAATACATTCATCAACTCCCTCCTCTGACACTTCATTCAAAATACCTCAAATAAATTTAAATAGATTTTCCCCTAAGCCAACTGAATTACTGTTTTTTAATTAAAAATATGATCATAAAATTTATAAAAGTACGTTTGGCAGCTGTTCAAAGTTAACATGACATAACATGAAAATCAGATTGGTTTCTTCCAATCCTGTATTGACAGGAACAGTTAACATTAACAAGATCAGTTTACATATTATACTGCCCAAGGGATTTTACCCAGTTTCTAGCCCCTTGGGGTGCAATAGACAAAAGGTCTCAGATGGTGACCTTCCTCACTGCGTCTTTGAGATGGTCACTCAAAACTTTAGGACATTAATCAGCTCATAGTCCTGGGCTTTAGAATGGGCAGCAGTTATCCATAGACAAGCTTTTACTCTGGAAGACCAGTAGTTTTCAGGCCAATCAAATCATGCCTTTCAGTGAGTTGATGGTCCTCCAGCTGGAGTTAATGTTTGTCTTGGTTGTGTCCCTGGGAGCAACACATTGACCACGGAGCCCTGTTTCTTGGAACTGCTTGGGATGAACTTTGAAATAAAAACTGTATCTCTTTGCAAACCTACTTTGCAATGTCATGTTCAAGGAGGAGGTGGGCAATGGTTTGTATTATAAAAAAGCAGAAACTGCTGGAAAAGATCAGCTTGTCTGTGGGGAGAGAAACAGAATTAACATTTTCAGTTCAATATGATTCCAAGAAACTTAGAAACTAGGCAGGAATAGGCTATTTGGCCCTTAATGCCTGCTCCTCCATTCAATGCAACTGATCCCCTGCTCCTGCTTTCTCCCCAGACCTTTTGACCCTAAGAGCTATGTCTAACTCCTGTTGAAAACATTCAATGTTTTGGCCTCAGCCACCTTCTGTGCCACAGATCTCCACAGGCTTCTTACCACTCTCTGGGTGAAGAAACATCTCCTCATCTCAGTCTGAAACGGCATACTCTGTATTCTTATACTGTGGCCCCTGGTTCTGGACTCCTTAATCATCAGGAACATCCTTCTAGCATTTGCCCCATCTAGTCCTGTTAGAATGAGGAACCCCTCATTTTTGTAAATTCCAGTGAATATACGATCCAGTCTCTTTTCATACATCAGTCCCATGTGCTAAGGAATCAGAGTTCCAGTTTCTTCAGAATTGTTCTGAAGAAGAATTGTATTCGACTGGAAATGTTAACTGGGTTTCTCTCTCTACAGATGCTCCAAGGCTTGCCGAATTCCTCCAATATTTTCAGTTTCCATTCCAGATTTCCAGCATCCTCAGTATTTTGCTTTTGCAGAATAATAGTCTCTGTAAACGTGCAGAAAGATTTGACAGGAGGCCAGTGCCCAGACCACGTCTTGGAGCTTGTTTGAATGTTTTGACAATGAGGCATTTCACCAAATGACTTTGACAATCTATTGAGGGAACCATCTGACAGGATTCACCTTTAACTTTGTTGTGGGCCAGGCCAGACCCTCTCAAAACATTTGAAGAATGTAGCCCAGACCCTAACTTTTCTAGTTTGTTAAGCAGGTGGAAAGTGGATATTCCAGGAGTAATGCAGCTGGTCAAACCATTTAGTTTTAAACAAAACAGAATCTATTAACAAGATTACTGAATAAAACACAAGGAACAGAAAACAGAATACTGAACAACTTACCCTATCTGAAAACACAACAGATTATCCCAACTCAATGATGCCATTCCAAATACTTGCAAAATTCCCCATAAACACCCCTTGGCACAAAAGGTAAAATCAAATACAGGGTCTTACAGAAGAGAAGTCAGAGAGAGAGAGGATCAATCTGGATCTGCTTCTTTGGATTCAGCAGCCTTTCTGTTCACACTCCTGTTTTTAAAAAAAACCAAACCAGAGATAAGCTGAGCTGGGAGAACTGGCCATTCCCCTTTCATTGTACAAATGTTTTTCTTAAAACTTGAAAGCCTTCTGCCTGAGGCAATCACTGTTATCTATTACCAACTTGGTTCTAATACCCTTCAAACCCAGACCTTTTGGAGTCTGTGTTGTTTATGACCTCTCTGAAGAAAAAGCCAAAGACTACATAACCTTGTTAAAGGAGCAGCTTTATCACACCTTTCCCCATAGGCCCTTTAGGACATTATATCTGAACAAATTCCTGGTGAGCTTGTAATCAAAAGTGTTTTTCTGTGTTATTACTGCTCCATTTATAACCTAAAGTGACCAGCCAATACTTGCTTAATTTCATCTGTGGGCTACATTTGCTTAAATATTAAAATTATTGAGCACATTGTGTGTGTTTCAGTTGTATTGCTACATAAATCCATTTGCTGAAGATTTATGATTATCCTCATCTGAACAGCAGGAATCATAGAATGGTTACAGCACAGAAGGAGGCTATTTGGCCAATTCCATTGCATCTTTGGTAGCTTTCAAAATAAAGTCATAGTCATAGAGATGTACAGCATGGAAACAGACCCTTCGGTCCAATTTGTCCATGTCGACCAGATATTCCAACCCAATCTAGTCCCACCTGCCAGCACCCGGCCCATATCCTTCCAAACCCTTCCTATTCATATGCCCATACAGATGCCTTTTAAATGTTGCAATTGTACCAGCCTCCACCACATCCTCTGGAAGCTCATTTCATACATATACCACCCTCTGCGTCAAAAAGTTGTCCCTTAGGTCTCTTTTATATCTTTCCCCTCTCACCCTAAACCTATGCCCTCTAGTTCTGGACCCCCCGATCCCAGGGAATATACCTGTCTACTTATCTTATCCATGCCCCTCATGATTTATAAACCTCTATGAGGTCACCCCTCAATCTCTGATGCTCCAGGGAAAACAGCCCCAGCCTTTTCAGCCTCTCCCTGTAGCTCAAATCCTCCAATCCTGGCAACATCCTCGTAAATCTTTTCTGAACCCTTTCAAGTTTCACAACATCTTTCCGATAGGAAGGAGACCAGAATTGTACGCAATATTCCAACAGTGGCCTAACCAATGTCCTGTACAGCCGCAACATGACCTCCCAACTCCTGTACTCAATACTCTGACCAATAAAGGAAACCATACCAAATACCTTCTTCACTATCCTATCTACCTGCGACTCCTCTTTCAAGGAGCTTCGAACCTGCACTCCAAGGTCTCTTTGTTCAGCAACACACCCTAGGACCTTACCATTAAGTGTATAAGTCCTGCTAGAATTTGCTTTCCCAAAATGCAGCACCTCGCATTTATCTGAATTAAACTCCATCTGCCACTTCTCAGCCCATTGACCCATCTGATCAAGATCCCATTGCAATCTGAGGTAACCTTCTTCGCTGTCCACTACACCTCCAATTTTGGTGTCATCAGCAAACTTACTAACTATACCTCTTATGCTCACATCAAAATCATTTATATAAATGATGAAAAGTAGAGGGCCCAGCACCGATCCTTGTGGCACTCCGCAGGCCTCCAGTCTGTTTAACCCTCCCCCTTTGCCCCACAGTCTTGAGAGTGTTTTCTATTTGGATAATTACCCAATTTTACATTTGAAAGTAATAATTTGAATTATCTGACAATTAATTAATAATTGAAAATGATCCAGTATTTTACTTTTGAAAGTCACATCACAGTCTCAGGTAGTAGTTTCAAAACCCCAAACCACTTGCTCCCGTGAAAAGTTATAATTTTCTCATCCTTCTTCTGCAATTCACCTTAAACCTGTGTCATCCTGTTTGCAATCATTCTGCCAATGGGAGCAGTTTCTCTTTAGCAACTCTGTTCAGATGCCTCACAAACATGGACACCTCTATCAAATCTCCCCTCAACCTTCCCATCTCTGGGGAGAACAATCTCAGCTTCCCTGATCTATCCTGTGGATGTAACTGAAATTCCTCACCACATTCCCATGAATCTTTCCCACAGTCTCCCGCTAATGACTTTACATTCTTCCTGAAGTGAAATGCCCAAAGTTGGATGCAATATGCCCATTGAGGCCAGACTTATGATTTGTCAAAAAAGACAAAATGCTGGAGATCACAACGGCTCAGGCAGCATTATGGAGAGAGAGCAAGCTGGCAGTTTGAATCTAGATCATTCTTCATCAGAGCTGATGTGAAGTGGAGGGGGCAGCAATTCACTGTAACTTCCTTGCTATTAACCGCTATATGTGTGCTTCTATATCCCCTTAATATTTGTCACTCATCTAATAAGGAAGCTAAGGTTATAATCTTGACGTAACCAGCATTCAAAGCTGAAGGAAAGTTCATCTTCCTGCTCAGAAACGCAACCAGTTAGCCTCATGGTTCCAGATTCTGGTATGAGCTCTTTTGAACCATTCAGAAAGCAAAAGAGACTACATAACAGAAGAAAAAGAAACTACGCCTCTGTCTTCAGTCCAAAGTTAAAAATCACACAACACCATGTTATAGTCAAACAGGTTTATTTGGAAGCACTAGCTTTCGGAGAGCTGCTCCCTTCATCATATACATGCAGTTCCACCTGATGAAGGAGCAGTGTTCTGAAAGCTAGTGCTTCCATATAAACCTGTTGGATTGTAACCTGGTGTTGTGTGATTTTTAACTTTGTACAGCCCAGTCCAACACGGGTTTCTCCAAATCACATCTTCAGTCCAGTGTGATCTGAGAATTCTTAGCTAAAAAGAACATCAGATTGAGTTTTAGCTTAGATTTTGTCAATCTGTTTGAACCCTTTATGACACAGCTGGGAGGCAGGTGGGTCTTGTACTGGGCTCATCTAGCACAGAGACAGGGACTCAACCTTAGCACCACAACAGCCCCCCTCTTGAAATTTCGTGCAGAGTATAAGGAGAATCATTCTTTTAAAAAATGGAAGAATGTCTGCTTTTCTTCCATTTTCAATGTATTACTTCGACCGCATATCTGACAAAAATGGCTTTCTCTATCAAATTCCTCTTTAACTTAGACTTTTTATCCCCCCTTATTTTTTCACTTGGATTTGGGCATCACCTGCAAACATTTGTTACCCATTCCTAAAAGCTCTTGAACTGAATGGTTTCCTGGGCCTTTTCAGAGGGTCTGAACTCACAGAGAGATCAGACCGCCTTCCTTCAAGGGCATGAGAGAACCAGATTGTTCTTTACAACAATTAATTATAGTTTCCACAGTCAGAATATCAGGATATCAGAATGTCCTTTATTGTCATGTGTACTTAAGTACAGAACTACAGGATTACAGTGAAAAGGCTACAATGTCCAAGATATGGTACCATCATAGGCACAGAGGACTTAGTTACAGATGTTAGAGACAAAATTCAGAAACAAAGGCAAAAAGAAAAGAAAAAAGAGGCATTACTTATAGTTGTTCATAGTACATGTTAGATAAATGAGGATAAATATAAAAAGATAAATATCTTAGTCTTTCAGTAGATCAGCGCAGGGGGTTCCACAAGTGGTCTGCCCAGGATAACAAGCCACAGACTGCCCAAACTGTCCCCAGTCCAACAACTATCCCCACATCCCCCAGGGTCTCCAGCCGACTGACCATCCCCACATCGCTCGGGTACTCCAGCCTACTGACCATCACCACATCCCTCAGGGTCTCCAGCTGAGAGATCATCCCCACATCACTCAGGGTCTCCAGCCCACTGACCATCCCCACATCCCCCAGGGTCTCCAGCGGACTGACCATCCCCATATCCCCCAGATCTCCAGCCCACTGACCAACCCCACATCCCCCAGGGTCTCCAGCCCACTGACCATCTCCACATCCCCCCGGGTCTCCAGCCCAATGACCATCCCAATATCCCTCAGGGTCACCAGCCCACTGACCATCCCCACATCGCTTGGACTCACCACCCCTCTGACCAACCCCACATCCCCCAGTGACTCCAGCCCACTGACCATCCCCACATCCTCAGTGTCTCCAGCCCACTGACCATCTCCACATCACCCAGGGTCACAAGCCCACTGACCATCCCCACATCACTCAGGGTCTCCAGCTCACTGACCATCCCCACATCCCCCAGGGTCTCCAGCCCACTGACCCTCTCCACATCCCCCAGGGTCCCCAGCCCACTGTCTGCTCCCACATCCCCCAGGGTCTCCTGCCCACTGACCGTCCCCACATCCCCCAGAGTCTCCAGCTCACTGACCATCCCCACATCCCCCAGGGTCTCCATCCCACTGACCATTCCCACATCGCTCAGGGTCTCCAGCCCACTGTCCATCTCCTCATCCATCAGGGTCTCCAGTCCACTGACCATCCCCACATTCTCCAGCCCACTGACCATCCCCACATCGCTCTGGGTCTCCAGCACACTGTCCATCTCCTCATCCATCAGAGTCTCCAGCTCACTGACCATCCCCACATTCCCCAGATCTCCAGCCCTCTGACCATCACCACATCACTCTGGGTCTCCAGCCCACTGACCATCCCCAAGGGTCTCCAGCCCACTGACGATCCAGACATTCCACAGGGTGTCCAGCCCACAGACCATCCCCCAGGGTCTCCAGCCCACTGTCCGCCCCCACATTCCCCAGGGTCTCCAGCCCACTGACCACTCCACATCGCCCAGGGTCTCCAGCCCACTGATCATCCCCACATTCCCCAGGGTCTCCAGCCCACTAATCATCCCCACATTGCTCAGTGTCTCCAGCCCACTGACCATCTCCACATCCCCCAAGGTCTCCAGCCCACTGACCATCCCCACATCCCCCAGGGTCTCCAGCCCACTGACCATCCCCACATCCCCCAGGGTCTCCAGCCCACTGACCCTCTCCACATCCCCCAGGGTCCCCAGCCCACTGTCTGCTCCCACATCCCCCAGGGTCTCCTGCCCACTGACCGTCCCCACATCCCCCAGAGTCTCCAGCTCACTGACCATCCCCACATCCCCCAGGGTCTCCATCCCACTGACCATTCCCACATCGCTCAGGGTCTCCAGCCCACTGTCCATCTCCTCATCCATCAGGGTCTCCAGTCCACTGACCATCCCCACATTCTCCAGCCCACTGACCATCCCCACATCGCTCTGGGTCTCCAGCACACTGTCCATCTCCTCATCCATCAGAGTCTCCAGCTCACTGACCATCCCCACATTCCCCAGATCTCCAGCCCTCTGACCATCACCACATCACTCTGGGTCTCCAGCCCACTGACCATCCCCAAGGGTCTCCAGCCCACTGACGATCCAGACATTCCACAGGGTGTCCAGCCCACAGACCATCCCCCAGGGTCTCCAGCCCACTGTCCGCCCCCACATTCCCCAGGGTCTCCAGCCCACTGACCACTCCACATCGCCCAGGGTCTCCAGCCCACTGATCATCCCCACATTCCCCAGGATCTCCAGCCCACTAATCATCCCCACATTGCTCAGTGTCTCCAGCCCACTGACCATCTCCACATCCCCCAAGGTCTCCAGCCCACTGACCATCCCCACATCCCCCAGGGTCTCCAGCCCACTGACCATCCCCACATCCCCCAGGGTCTCCAGCCCACTGACCACTCCACATCGCCCAGGGTCTCCAGCCCACTGATAATCCCCACATTCCCCAGGGTCTCCAGCCCACTGACCAACCCCACATCCCCCAGGGTCTCCAGCCGACTGACCAACCCCACATCCCCAGGGTCTCCAGCCCACTGACCACCGCCACATCCCTGGGGTCTCCAGCCCACTGACCATTCCCACATCGCACATGGTCTCCAGCCCACTGACCATCCCCACATCCCCAGGGTCTCCAGCCCATTGACCATCTCCACATCCCCGAGTGTCTCCAGCGCACTGACCATCCCACATCCCCCAGGGTCTCCAGCCCACAGACCAACCCCGCATCCCCCAGCGTCTGCAGCCCACTGACCATCTCCACATCACCCAGGGTCTCCAGCTCACTGACTATCCCCACATTGCGCAGTGTCTCCAGCCCACTGATCATCCCCACATCGCTCAGGGTCTCCAGCCCAATGACCATCTCCACATCCCCCAAGGTCTCCAGCCCACTGACCATCCCCACATCCCCCAGGATCTCCAACCCACTGATCAGCCCCACATTCCCCAGGGTCTCCAGCCCACTGACCAACCCCACATCCCCCAGGGTCTCCAGCCGACTGACCAACCCCACATCCCCAGGGTCTCCAGCCCACTGACCATGCCCACATCCCCCAGGGTCTCCAGCCCACTGACCGTTCCCACATCCATGAGGGACTCCAGCCGACAGACCATCCCCTCATCGCTCAGGGACTCCAGCCCACTGACCACCGCCAAATCCCCGGGGTCTCCAGCCCACTGACCATTCCCACATCACACATGGTCTCCAGCCCACTGACCATCCCCACATCCCCAGGGTCTCCAGCCCACTGACCATCTCCACATCCCCCAGGGACTCCAGCCCACTGACCCTTCTCCACATCCCCCAGGGTCTCCAGCGCACTGACCATCCCCACATCCCCCAGGGTCTCCAGCCCACAGACCAACCCCGCATCCCCCAGGGTCTCCTGCCCACTGACCATCAAAAAAACCCCCATAGTCTCCAGCTCACTGACCATCCCCACATCCCCCAGGGTCTCCAGCCCACTGACCCTCTCCACATCTCCCAGGGTCCCCAGCTCACTGATTGCCCCCACATCGTTCAGAGTCCACAGTCCACTGTCCGCTCCCACATTCCCCAGGGTCTCCCGCCCACTGTCCGTCCCCACATCCCCCAAGGTCTCCAGCTGACTGACCATCCCTACATTGCTTAGGGCCTCCAGCCCACTGACCGCCCCTACATATCCCAGAGTCTCCAGCCAACTGATCATCCCCACATCCCCCAGGGTTTCCAGCGCACTGACCGTCCCCACATCCCTCAGGGTCTCCAGCCTACTGACCAACCCCACATCACTCTGCGTCTCCAGCCCACTGACCATCCCCACATTGCTCGGGTTCTCCAGCCCACTGACCATCCCCACATCCCCCAGGGTCTCCAGCCCACTGACCATCCCCTCATTCCCCAGGTTCTCCAGCCCACTGACCATCCCCACATCCCCAGGGTCTCCAGCCGACTGACCATCCCCACATCCCCCAAGTTCTCCAGCCCACTGTCCGCTCCCACATTCCCCAGGGTCTCCAGCCCACTGACCGTCCCCACATCGTTCAGGATCTCCCGACCACTGACTGACCCCACATCCCGCAGGGTCTCCAGCTCACTGACCATCCCCACATTGCTTAGGGTCTCCAGCCCACTGGCCGCCCCTACATCCCCCAGAGTCTCCCGCCCACTGACCATCTCCACATCACCCAGGGTCTACATCTCACTTACCATCCCCACATCCCCCAGGGTCTCCAGCCGACTGACCATCCCCACATCCCCCAGGGTCTCCAGCCGACTGACCATCCCCACATCCCCTAGGGTCTCCAGCCCACTGACCACTACCACATCCCCCTGGGTCTCCAGCCCACTGATCATCCCCACATTCCCCAGGCTCTCTAGCCGATTGACCATCCGCACATCGCTCAGGGTCTCCATCCCACTGACTATCCCCACATCCCCCAGGGTCTCCATCCCACTGACCATCCTCACAACGATCAGGGTCTCCAGCCCACTGTCCATCTCCTCATCCATCAGGTTTTCCAGCCCACTGACCATCATCACATTACCCAGGGTCTCCAGCCCACTGACCATCCCCACATCCCCCAGTGTCTCCAGCCCACTGACCATCCCACATTGCTCAGGGTCTCCAGCCCACTGACCATCCCCACATCCCCCAGGCTCTCCAGCCCACTGACCGCCACCACACCCCCATGGTCTGCAGCCCACTGACCATCCCCACATCCCTCAGGTCTCTATCCCACTGATCATCTCCTCATCCATCAGGGTCTCCAGCCCACTGACCATCCCCACACCCCCAGGGTCACTAGCCGAGAGATCATCCCCAAATCGCTCAGCGTCTCCAGCCCACTGACCATCCCCATATCCCCCAGGGTCTCCAGCTGATTGACCATCCCCACATCCCCCAGATCTCCCACCCACTGACCATCCCTACATCCTCCAGGGTCTCCAGCCCACTTACCATCCCCACATCCCTCAGGGTCTCCAGCCCACTAACCATCTCCTCATAATGCAGGGTCTCCAGCCCACTGATCATCCCCATATCCCTCAGGGTCTCGAACCCGCTGACAATCCCCACATCTCCCAGGGTCTCCAGCCGACTGACCATCCCCACATCGCTTGGAGTCACCATTCCTCTGACCAACTCCACATCCCTCAGGGTCACCATTGAACTGACCATCCCTACATCACCCAGGGTCTCCAGCCCACTGACAGTCTCCTCATCGCTCAGTGTCTCCAGCCCACTGACCATCTCCACATCCCCCAGGGTCCCCAGACCACTGACCATCCAAAAATCGCTCAGGGTCTCCAGCTCACTGACCATCCCCACATTGCTTAGGGTCACCAGTGCACTGACCATCCGCACATTGCTCAGGGTCTCCAGCCCACAGACCATCCCCACATTGCTTAGGGTCGCCAGCCCACTGACCATCCCCACATCCCCCAGGGTTTCCAGCCCACTGACTGTCTCCTCATCGCTCAGTGTCTCCAGCCCACTGACCATCCCCACATTCCCCAGGGTCTCCAGCACACTGTCCATCTCCTCATCCATCAGGGTCTACAGCCCACTGTCCATCCCCACATCACCCAGGGTCTCCAGCCCACTGACCATGACCACATTCCCCACGGTCTCCAGCCCACTGACCATCCCCACATCCCCCAGGGTCTCCATCCCAGTGACCATCCCCACATCGCTCAGGGTCTCCAGCCCACTGTCCATCTCCTCATCCATCAGGGTCTCCAGCCCACTGACCAACCCCACATACCCCAGGGTCTCCAGCCCACTGACCAACCGCACATCCCCTGGGTCTCCATTCCACTGACCATCCCCACATCCCCCAGGGTCTCCAGCCCACTGACCAACCCCGCATCCCCCAGCGTCTCCAGCCCACTGACCATCTCCACATCACCCAGGGTCTCCAGTCCACTGACCATCCCCACAGCGCTCAGGGTCTGCAGCTCACTGACCATCACCACATCTCCCAGGGTTTCCAGCCCACTGACCCTCTCCACATCCCCCAGGGTCCCCAGCTCACTGACTGTCCCCACATCGCTCTGGGTGTCCAACCCACTGATCATCACCCCATCGTTCAGAGTCCCCAGCCCACTGTCCGATCCCAAATCCCCCAGGATCTCCCGCCCACTGACCATCACCACATCCCCCAGGGTCTCCAGCCCACTGACCGTCCCCACATCGTTCAGGATCTGCCGCCCACTGACCATCACCACATCCCCCAGGGTCTACATCTCAATAACCATCCCCACATCCCCCTAGGGTCTCCAGCCCACTGATCATCCCCACATCCCCCAGGCTCTCTAGCCGACTGACCATCCCCACATCGCTCAGGGTCTCCAGCCCACTGACCATCCCCTCATCCCCCAGTGTCTCCATCCCAGGGACCATCCCCGCATCGATCAGGGTCTCCAGCCCACTGTCCATCTCCTCATCCATCAGGGTCTCCAGCACACTGACCATCCCCACATCACCCATGCTCTCCAGCCCACTGATCATCCCCACATACCCCAGGGTCTCCAGTCCACTGACCATCCCCACATCACCCATGCTCTCCAGCCCACTAACCATCCCCACATACCCCAGGGTCTCCAGTCCACTGACCATCCCCACATCACCCATGGACTCCAGCCCACTGACCATCCCCACATACCCCAGGGTCACCAGCCCACTGACCATCCCACATTGCTCAGGGTCTCCAGCCCACTGACCATCCCCACATCCCCCAGGCTCTCCAGCCCACTGACCGCCACCACACCCCCATGGTCTGCAGCCCACTGACCATCCCCAGATCCCTCAGGTCTCCATCCCACTGATCATCTCCTCATCCATCAGGGTCTCCAGCTCACTGACCATCCCCACACCCCCAGGATCTCCAGCCCACTGACCATCCACACACCACTCAGGGTTTCCTACCTACTGACCATACCCACATCGCTCAGTGTCTCCAGCCCACTGACCATCGCTTCATCGCTCAGGGTCTCCAGCCCACTGACCACCGCCACATACCCCGGGGTCTCCAGCCCACTGACCATCAACTCATCCCCCAGGGTTTCCAGACCACTGAGCATCCCCACATCCCTCAGGGTCTCCAGCCCACTGACCATCCCTACATTGCCCAAAGTCTCCAGCCCACTGACTATCCCCACATCCCTCAGGGTCTCCAGCCCACTGACCATCCACATATCCCTCAGGGTCTCCAGCCCACTGACCATCCACACATTCCCCAGGGTCTCCAGCCCACTAAGCATCCCCACATCCCTCTGTGTCTCCAGCCCACTGACCATTCCCTACATTGCCCAAGGCCTCCCGCCTGCTGACCATCCCCACATCACCCAGGGTCTCCAGCCCACTGAACATCCCCACATCCCCCAGGGTGTCCAGCCCACTGACCATCCTCACATCGCTCTGGGTCTCCAGCCCACTGACCATCACCACATCCCCCAGGGTCTCCAGCCCACTGACCAACCCCGCTTCCCCCAGCATCTCCAGCCCACTGACCATCTCCTCATCGCTCAGTATCTCCAGCCCACTGACCATCTCCACATCCCCCAGGGTCTCTAGCCGACTGACCATCCCCACATCGCTCAGTGTCTGCAGCTCACTGACCATCCCCACATCTCCCAGGGTTTCCAGCCCACTGACCCTCTCCACATCCCCCAGGGTCCCCAGCTCACTGACTGTCCCCACATCGCTCTGGGTGTCCAACCCACTGATCATCCCCACATTGTTCAGAGTCCCCAGCCCACTGTCCGATCCCAAATCCCACAGGGTCTCCAGCCCACTGACCGTCCCCACATCATTCAGGATCTGCCGCCCACTGACCATCACCACATCCCCCAGGGTCTACATCTCACTAACCATCCCCACATCCCCTAGGGTCTTCAGCCCACTGATCATCCCCACATCCCCCAGGCTCTCTAGCCGACTGACCATCCCCACATCGCTCAGGGTCTGCAGCCCACTGACCATCCCCACATCTACCAGGGTTTCCAGCCCACTGACCCACTCCACATCCCCCAGGGTCCCCAGCTCACTGACTGTCCCCACATCGCTCTGGGTGTCCAACCCATTGATCATCCCCACATCGTTCAGAGTCCCCAGTCCACTGTCCGATCCCAAATCCCCCAGGGTCACCAGCCCACTGACCGTCCCCACATCGTTCAGGATCTGCCGCCCACTGACCATCACCACATCCCCCAGGGTCTACATCTCACTAACCATCCCCACATCCCCCAGGCTCTCTAGCCGACTGACCATCCCCACATCCCCTAGGGTCTCTAGCCGACTGACCATCCCCACATCCCCTAGGGTCTCCAGCCGACTGACCATCCCCACATCGATCAGGGTCTCCAGCCCACTGTCCATCTCCTCATCCATCAGGGTCTCCAGCCCACTGACCATCCCCACATCACCCATGCTCTCCAGCCCACTAACCATCCCCACATACCCCAGTGTCTCCAGTCCACTGACCATCCCCACATCACCCATGGTGTCCAGCCCACTGACCATCCCCACATACCCCAGGGTCTCCAGCCCACTGACCATCCCACATTGCTCAGGGTCTCCAGCTCACTGACCATCCCCAGATCCCTCAGGTCTCCATCCCACTGATCATCTCCTCATCCATCAGGGTCTCCAGCTCACTGACCATCCCCACACCCCCAGGATCTCCAGCCCACTGACCATCCACACACCACTCAGGGTTTCCTACCTACTGACCATACCCACATTGCTCAGTGTCTCCAGCCCACTGACCATCGCTTCATCGCTCAGGGTCTCCAGCCCACTGACCACCGCCACATACCCCGGGGTATCCAGCCCACTGACCATCCACTCATCCCCAGGGTCTCCAGCCCACTGACCATCCCCACATCCCCAGGGTCTCCAGACCACTGAGCATCCCCACATTGCCCAAGGTCTCCAGCCCACTGACCATCCCTACATTGCCCAAAGTCTCCAGCCCACTGACTATCCCCACATCCCTCAGGGTCTCCAGCCCACTGACCATCCACATATCCCTCAGGGTCTCCAGCCCACTGACCATCCACACATTCCCCAGGGTCTCCAGCCCACTGAGCATCCCCACATCCCTCTGCGTCTCCAGCCCACTGACCATTCCCTACATTGCCCAAGGCCTCCCGCCTGCTGACCATCCCCACATCACCCAGGGTCTCCAGCCCACTGAACATCCCCACATCCCCCAGGGTGTCCAGCCCACTGACCATCCTCACATCGCTCTGGGTCTCCAGCCCACTGACCATCACCACATCCCCCAGAGTCTCCAGCCCATTGACCAACCCCGCATCCCCCAGCATCTCCAGCCCACTGACCATCTCCTCATCGCTCAGTATCTCCAGCCCACTGACCATCTCCACATCACCCAGAGTCTCCAGCCCACTGATCATCCCCACAGCGCTCAGGGTCTGCAGCTCACTGACCATCCCCACATCTCCCAGGGTTTCCAGCCCACTGACCCTCTCCACATCCCCCAGGGTCCCCAGCTCACTGACTGTCCCCACATCGCTCTGGGTGTCCAACCCACTGATCATCCCCACATCGTTCAGAGTCCCCAGCCCACTGTCCGATCCCAAATCCCACAGGGTCTCCAGCCCACTGACCGTCCCCACATCGTTCAGGATCTGCCGCCCACTGACCATCACCACATCCCCCAGGGTCTACATCTCACTAACCATCCCCACATCCCCTAGGGTCTCCAGCCCATCGATCATCCCCACATCCCCCAGGCTCTCTAGCCGACTGACCATCCCGACATCGCTCAGGGTCTGCAGCTTACTGACCATCCCCACATCTACCAAGGTTTCCAGCCCACTGACCCTCTCCACATCCCCCAGGGTCCCCAGCTCACTGACTGTCCCCACATCGCTCTGGGTGTCCAACCCACTGATCATCCCCACATCGTTCAGAGTCCCCAGTCCACTGTCCGATCCCAAATCCCCCAGGGTCACCAGCCCACTGACCGTCCCCACATCGTTCAGGATCTGCCGCCCACTGACCATAACCACATCCCCCAGGGACTACATCTCACTAACCATCCCCACATCCCCTAGGGTCTCCAGCCCACTGATCATCCCCACATCCCCCAGGCTCTCTAGCCGACTGACCATCCCCACATCGCTCAGGGTCTCCAGCCCACTGACCATCCCCTCATCCCCCAGTGTCTCCATCCCAGGGACCATCCCCACATCGATCAGGGTCTCCAGCCCACTGTCCATCTCCTCATCCATCAGGGTCTCCAGCCCACTGACCATCCCCACATCACCCATGCTCTCCAGCCCACTAACCATCCCCACATACCCCAGGGTCTCCAGTCCACTGACCATCCCCACATCACCCATGGTCTCCAGCCCACTGACCATCCCCACATACCCCAGGGTCACCCACCCACTGACCATCCCACATTGCTCAGGGTCTCCAGCCCACTGACCATCCCCACATCCCCCAGGCTCTCCAGCCCACTGACCGCCACCACACCCCCATGGACTGCAGCCTACTGACCATCCCCAGATCCCTCAGGTCTACATCCCACTGATCATCTCCTCATCCATCAGGGTCTCCAGCTCACTGACCATCCCCACACCCCCAGGATCTCCAGCCCACTGACCATCCACACACCACTCAGGGTTTCCTACCTACTGACCATACCCACATCGCTCAGTGTCTCCAGCCCACTGACCATCGCTTCATCGCTCAGGGTCTCCTGCCCACTGACTATTCCCACATTGCTCAGTGTCTCCAGCCCAATGACCATCGCCACATTCCATAGGGTCTCCAGCCCACTGACCACCGCCACATTCCATAGGGTCTCCAGCCCACTGACCATCCCCCCATCCCCCAGAGTCTCCAGCCCACTGACCATCCCCACATCCCCCAGGGTCTCCAGCCCACTGACTATCCCCACATCCCTCAGGGTCTCCAACCCACTGACCATCTCCTTATACCGCAAGGTCTCCAGCCCACTGACCATCCACATATCCCTCAGGGTCTCCAGCCCACTGACCATCCACACATTCCCCAGGGTCTCCAGCCCACTGAGCATTCCCACATCCCTCTGCATCTCCAGCCCACTGACCATTCCCTACATTGCCCAAGGTCTCCTGCCCGCTGACCATCCTCACATCACCCAGGGTCTCCAGCCCACTGAACATCCCCACATCCCCCAGGGTGTCCAGCCCACTGACCATCCTCACATCCCTCAGGGTCTCCAGCTCACTGGCCATCCACACATCCCCAGGGTCACCAGCCCACTGACCATCCACACATCGCTCAGAGTCTCCAACCTACTGACCATCTCCACTCAGGGTCTCCTGCCCACTGACTATCCCCACATTGCTCAGTGTCTCCAGCCCACTGACCATCTCCTCATCCATCTGGGTCTCCAGCCCACTGACCATCCCCACATACCCCACGGTCTCCAGCCCACTGACCATCCCCCCATCCCCCAGAGTCTCCAGCCCACTGACCATCCCCACATCCCCCAGGGTCTCCAGACCACTGAGCATCCCCACATCCCTCAGGGTCTCCAGCCCACTGACCATCCCTACATTGCCCAAGGTCTCCAGCCCACTGACTATCCCCACATCCCTCAGGGTCTCCAGCCCACTGACTATCTCCTCATCCATCTGAGTCTCCAGCCCACTGACTATCCCCACATCCCCCGGGGTCTCCAGCCCACTGACCATCCTCCCATCCCCCAGGGTCTCCAGCCCACTGACCATCCACACATTCCCCAGGGTCTCCAGCCCGCTGACCATCCCCACATCACCCAGGGTCTCCAGCCCACTGAACATCCCCACATCACCAATGGTCTCCAGCCCACTGACCATCCCCACACCCCCAGGGTCATCAGCCCACTGACCGCCACCACACCCCCATGGTCTGCAGCCCAATGACCATCCCCACATCCCTCAGGTCTCTATCCCACTGATCATCTCCTCATCCATCAGGGTCTCCAGCTCACTGACCATCCCCACACCCCCAGGGTCTCCAGCTCACTGACCATCCCCACACCCCCAGGATCTCCAGCCCACTGACCATCCACACACCACTCAGGGTTTCCTACCTACTGACCATACCCACATCGCTCAGTGTCTCCAGCCCACTGACCATCCCCACATCGCTCAAGGTCTCCAGCCCACTGACCATCCCCCCATCCCCCAGAGTCTCCAGCCCACTGGCCAACCCCACATCTCCCAAGGTCTCCAGCCCACTGACCATCCCCACATCCCCAGCGTTCCAGCCCACTGACCATCTCCTCATACCTCAGGGTCTCCAGCCCACTGACCACCACCACATACCCCGGGGTCTCCAGCCCACTGACCATCCCCCCATCCCCCAGGGTCTCCAGCCCACTGACCATCCCCACATCCCCCAGGGTCTCCAGACCACTGAGCATCCCCACATCCCTCAGGGTCTCCAGCCCACTGACCATCCCCACATCCCCCAGGGTCTCCAGACCACTGAGCATCCCCACATCCCTCAGGGTCTCCAGCCCACTGACCATCCATACATTGCCCAAGGTCTCCAGCCCACTGACTATCCCCACATCCCTCAGGGTCTCCAGCCCACTGACCATCTCCTTATACCGCAAGGTCTCCAGCCCACTGACCATCCACATATCCCCCAGGGTCTCCAGCCCACTGACCATCCACACATTCCCCAGGGTCTCCAGCCCACTGACCATTCCCTACATTGCCCAAGGTCTCCCACCCGCTGACCATCCCCACATCACCCAGGGTCTCCAGCCCACTGAACATCCCCACATCACCCAGGATGTCCAGCCCACTGACCATCCTCACATCGCTCTGGGTCTCCAGCCCACTGACCATCCCCACATTGCTCAGGGTCTCCAGCTCACTGACCGTCCCCACATTCCTTAGGTCTCCATCTCACTGAACATCTCCTCATCCATCAGGGTCTCCAGCTCACTGGCCATCCACACATCCCCAGGGTCACCAGCCCACTGACCATCTACACATCGCTCAGAGTCTCCAACCTACTGACCATCACCACATCACTCAGGGTCTCCTGCCCACTGACTATCCCCACATTGCTCAGTGTCTCCAGCCCACTGACCATCTCCTCATCCCCCAAGGTCTCCAGCCCACTGACCATCCCCCATCCCCCAGAGTTTCCAGCCCACTGACCATCCTCACATCTCCCAAGGTCTCTAGCCCACTGACCATCCCCACATCCCCAGTGTCTCCAGCCCACTGACCATCTCCTCATACCGCAGGGTCTCCAGCCCACTGACCATCCACATATCCCCCGGGTCTCCAGCCCACTGACCATCCCCACATCCCCCAGGGTCTCCAGCCCACTGACCATCCCCACATCCCTCAGGGTCTCCAGCCCACTGACCATCACTACATTGCGCATGGTCTCCAGCTCACTGATCATCCCCACACATCGCTCAGCGTCTCCAGCCCACTGACCATCCACACATTCCCGAGGGTTCCCAGCCCACAGAAAAACACCCATCCCCAAGGTCTCCAGCCCACTGAGCATCCCACATCGCTTGGTGTCTCCAGCCCACTGACCATTCCCACATCCCCCAGGGACTCCAGCCCACTGACCATCCCCACATCCCCCAGGGACTTCAGCCCACTGACCATCCCCACATCGCTTGGGGTCAGCACCCCTCTGACCAACACCACATCCCCAGGGTCCCCAGCCTACTGACTGTCCCCACATCGCTCTGGTTTTCCAACCCACTGATCATCCCCACATCATTCAGAGTCCCCAGCCCACTGTCCGCTCCCACATCCCCCAGGGTCTCCAGCCCACTGACCGTCCCCACATCGTTCAGGGTCTCCCGCCCACTGACCGTCCCCACATCCCCCAGGGTCTCCAGCTCATTGACCATCCCCATATTGCTTAGGGTCCCCAGCCCACTGGCCGCCCCCTACATCCCCCAGAGTCTCCATCCCACTGACAAACCCCACATCTTTCAGGGTCTCCCGCCCACTAACCGTCCCCATATCCCCCAGGGTCTCCACCTCACTGATCATCCCCACATCCCTTAGGTCTCCAGCCGACTGACCATCCCCGCATCCCCATGGGTCTCCAGCCCACAAATCATCCCCACATCCACCAGTCTCTCTAGCCGACTGACCATCCCCACATCGCTCAGGGTCTCCAGCCCACTGACTATCCCCACATCACTCAGGGTGTCCAGGCCACTGTCCATCTCCTCATCCATGAGGGTCTCCAGCCCACTGACCATCCCCACATCACCCAGGGTGTCCAGCCCACTGACCATCCCCACATCACCCAGGGTCTCCAGCCCACTGACCATCCCCACATCCACCAGGGACTCCAGCCCACTGAACATCTCCTCATCCCCCAGGGTCTCCAGCCCCCTGGCCATCCTCACATCGCCCAGGGTCTCAAGCTCACTCACCGTCCCCAAAGCCCTCATGGTCTCCAGCCCACTGACCATCCCCCAGGGTATCCAGCCCACTGACCATCTCCACATCATTCCGGATCTCCAGCCCATTGACCATCCCCACATCGCGCAGGGTCTCCAGCTCACTGACCACCCCCACATCACCCAGGGTCTCCAGCCCACTGACCATCCCCACATCCCTCAGAGTCTCCAGCCCACTGACCAGCCCCACATTCCCCAGGGTCTCCATCCCACTGACCTTCCCCTCATCCCTCAGGGTCTCCAGCCCACTGACCATCCACACATCCCCCAGGATCTCCAGCCCACTGACCGTCCCCACATCCCTCAGGGTCTCCATCCCATTTACCATCCCTTCATCCCTCAGGGTCTCCAGCCCACTGACCATCCCCACATCCCTCTGCGTCTCCAGCCCACTGACCATCCCCACATCCCACAGGGTCGTCAGCCCACTGTCCATCCCCACATCCCTTAAATTCTCTAGCCTACTGACCATCCCCACATCGCTCATGGTCTCCAGCCCACTGACCATCCCAACATTCTAAGGCTCTCCAGCCCACTGACCGTCCCCACATCCCTCAGCTCTCCAGCACTGACCATCCCCTCATCCCTCAGGGTGTCCATCCCACTGACCATCCCCTCATCCTTCACGGTCTCCAGCCCACTGGCCATCCCCACATCCTAAGGCTCTCCAGCTCACTGACCGTCCCCACATTCCTCAGGTCTCCAGCATTGACCATCTCCATATCCCTCAGGGTCTCCATCCCACTGACCATCCCTTCATCCCTCAGGGTCTCCAACCCACTGACCATCCCCACATCCCTCTGCATCTCCAGCCCACTGACCATCCCCACATCCCTCAGGGTCTCCAGACCACTGACCATCCGCACATCCCCCAGGGTCTCCATCCCACTGACCATCCCCTCGTCCCTCAGGGTCTCCAGCCCACTGACCATCCCCACATCCCCCACGATCTCCAGCCCACTGACATGCCCACATCCCCCAGGGTCTCCAGCCCACTGACCATCCCCACATCCCCCAGGGTCTCCAGCCACTGACCATCTCTACATCGCCCAGTGTCTCCAGCCCATTGACCATCCCCACATCGCTCAGATTCTCCATCTCACTGACCATCTCCACATACACCAGGGTCTCCAGCCCACTGACCATCCCCACATCACCCAGGGTCTCCAGCCCACTGACCATCCCCACATCCACCAGGGTCTCCAGCCCACTGACCATCTCCTCATCCCCCAGGGTCGCCAGCCCCCTGGCAATCCTCACATCGCGCAGGGTCTCAAGCTCACTCACCGTCCCCAAAGCCCTCATGGTCTCCAGCCCACTGACCATTCCCCAGGGTCTCCATCCCACTGACCATCCCCTCATCCCTCAGGGTCTCCAGCCCACTGGCCATCCCCACATCCTAAGGCTCTCCAGCTCACTGACCGTCCCCACATTCCTCAGGTCTCCAGCATTGACCATCTCCATATCCCTCAGGGTCTCCATCCCACTGACCATCCCTTCATCCCTCAGGGTCTCCATCCCACTGACTATCCCCTCATCCATCAGGGTCTCCAGCCCACTGACCATCCCCACATCCCTCTGCATCTCCAGCCCACTGATCATCCCCACATCCCTCAGGGTCTCCAGCCCACTGACCATCCCCACATCCCCCAGGGTCTCCATCCCACTGACCATCCCCTCGTCCCTCAGGGTCTCCAGCCCACTGACCATCCCCACATCCACCACGATCTCCAGCCCACTGACATGCCCACATCCCCCAGGGTCTCCAGCCCACTGACCATCCCCACATCCCCCAGGGTCTCCACCCACTGACCATCTCTACATCGCCCAGTGTCTCCAGCCCATTGACCATCCCCACATCGCTCAGATTCTCCATCTCACTGACCATCTCCACATACACCAGGGTCTCCAGACCACTGACCATCCCCACATCGCTCAGGGTCTGCAACCCACTGACCATCCCCACATCCCTCAGGGTCTCCAGCCCACTGACCATTCCCACATCACTCAGGGTCTCCAGCCCACTGACCAGCCCCACATCCCCCAGGGTCTCCATCCCACTGACCATCCCCTCATCCCTCAGGGTCTCCAGCCCACTGACCATCCACACATCCCCCAGGATCTCCAGCCCACTGACCATCCCCACATCCCTCAGGGTCTCCATCCCACTGACTATCCCCACATCCATCAGGGTCTCCAGCCCACTGACCATCCCCACATCCCACAGGGTCGTCAGCCAACTGTCCATCCCCACATCCCTTAAATTCTCCAGCCTACTGACCATCCCCACATTGCTCATGGTCTCCAGCTGACTGGCCATCCCCACATCCTAAGGCTCTCCAGCTCACTGACCGTCCCCACATTCCTCAGGTCTCCAGCATTGACCATCTCCATATCCCTCAGGTTCTCCAGCACTGACCATCCCCACATCCCTCTGCATCTCCAGCCCACTGACCATTCCCAAATCCTTCAGGGTCTCCAGCCCACTGACCATCCCCACAACCCCAGGGTCTCCATCCCACTGACCATCCCCTCGTCCCTCAGGGTCTCCAGCCCACTGACCATCCCCACAACACCCACGATCTCCAGCCCACTGACATGCCCACATCCCCCAGGGTCTCCAGACCACTGACCATCCCCACATCCCTCAGGGTCTCCAGCCCACTGACCATCCCCACATCCCCCAGGATCTCCAGCCCACTGACCGTCCCCACATCCCTCAGGGTCTCCAGTCCACTGACCAGCCCCACATTCCCCAGGGTCTCCAGCCCACTGACCAACACCACATCCCCCAGGGTCTCCAGCCAACTGACCATCCCCACATCGTTCGGGGTCTCCCGCCCACTGATCATCCCCCCATCCCACAAGGTCGTCAGCCCACTGACCATCCCCACATTCCCCAGGATCTCCAGCCCACTGACCGTCCCCACATCCCTCAGGGTCTCCAGCCCACTGACCAACACCACATCCCCCAGGGTCTCCAGCCGACTGACCATCCCCACAGCGTTCGGGGTCTCCCGCCCACTGATCATCCCCCCATCCCACAGGGTCGTCAGCCCACTGTCCATCCCCACATCCCTTAAATTCTGCAGCCTACTGACCATCCCCACATCGCTCATGGTCTCCAGCCCACTGACCATCCCCACATCCCAATGCTCTCCAGCCCACTGACCGTCCCCACATCCCTCAGGTCTCCAGCACTGACCATCCCCTCATCCCTCAGGGTCTCCATCCCACTGATCATCCCCTCATCCATCAGGGTCTCCATCCCACTGACTATCCCCTCATCCCTCAGGGTCTCCATCCCACTGACTATCCCACATCCCTCTGCGTCACCAGCCCACTGACCATCCCCACATCGCTCAGGGTCTCCAGCCCACTGACCTTCCCCTCATCCCCCAGGGTCTCCATCCCACTGACCATCCCCACATCCCCCAGGGTCTCCAGCCACTGACCATCTCTACATCGCCCAGTGTCTCCAGCCCATTGACCATCCCCACATCGCTCAGATTCTCCATCTCACTGACCATCTCCACATACACCAGGGTCTCCAGCCCACTGACCATCCCCACATCCACCAGGGTCTCCAGCCCACTGACCATCTCCTCATCCCCCAGGGTCTCCAGCCCCCTGGCCATCCTCACATCGCCCAGGGTCTCAAGCTCACTCACCGTCCCCAAAGCCCTCATGGTCTCCAGCCCACTGACCATTCCCCAGGGTATCCAGCCCACTGACCATCTCCACATCATTCCGGATCTCCAGCCCATTGACCATCCCCACATCGCGCAGGGTCTCCAGCTCACTGACCGCCCCCACATCACCCAGGGTCTCCAGCTCACTGACCGTCCCCACATTCCCCAGGGTCTCCATCCCACTGACCTTCCCCTCATCCCTCAGGGTCTCCAGCCCACTGACCATCCACACATCCCCCAGGATCTCCAGCCCACTGACCGTTCCCACATCCCTCAGGGTCTCCATCCCATTTACCATCCCTTCATCCATCAGGGTCTCCAGCCCACTGACCATCCCCACATCCCTCTGCGTCTCCAGCCCACTGACCATCCCCACATCCCACAGGGTCGTCAGCCCACTGTCCATCCCCACATCCCTTAAATTCTCTAGCCTACTGACCATCCCCACATCGCTCATGGTCTCCAGCCCACTGACCATCCCAACATTCTAAGGCACTCCAGCCCACTGACCGTCCCCACATCCCTCAGGTCTCCAGCACTGACCATCCCCTCATCCCTCAGGGTGTCCATCCCACTGACCATCCCCTCATCCCTCACGGTCTCCAGCCCACTGGCCATCCCCACATCCTAAGGCTCTCCAGCTCACTGACCATCCCCACATTCCTCAGGTCTCCAGCATTGACCATCTCCATATCCCTCAGGGTCTCCATCCCACTGACCATCCCTTCATCCCTCAGGGTCTCCATCCCACTGACTATCCCCTCATCCATCAGGGTCTCCAGCCCACTGACCATCCCCACATCCCTCTGCATCTCCAGTCCACTGACCATCCCCACATCCCTCAGGGTCTCCAGCCCACTGACCATCCCTACATCCCCCAGGGTCTCCATCCCACTGACCATCCCCTCGTCCCTCAGGGTCTCCAGCCCACTGACCATCCCCACATCCACCACGATCTCCAGCCCACTGACATGCCCACATCCCCCAGGGTCTCCAGCCCACTGACCATCCCCACATCCCCCAGGGTCTCCACCCACTGACCATCTCTACATCCCCCAGGGTCTCCAGCCCACTGACCATTCCCACATCACTCAGGGTCTCCAGCCCACTGACCAGCCCCACATCCCCCAGGGTCTCCATCCCACTGACCATCCCCTCATCCCTCAGGGTCTCCAGCCCACTGACCATCTCTACATCGCCCAGTGTCTCCACCCATTGACCATCCCCACATCGCTCAGATTCTCCATCTCACTGACCATCTCCACATACACCAGGGTCTCCAGCCCACTGACCATCCCCACATCGCTCAGGGTCTCCAGCCCACTGACCAGCCCCACATCCCCCAGGGTCTCCATCCCACTGACCATCCCCTCATCCCTCAGGGTCTCCAGCCCACTGACTATCCACACATCCCCCAGGATCTCCAGCCCACTGACCGTCCCCACATCCCTCAGGGTCTCCATCCCACTGACTATCCCCACATCCATCAGGGTCTCCAGCCCACTGACCATCCCCACATCCCACAGGGTCGTCAGCCAACTGTCCATCCCCACATCCCTTAAATTCTCCAGCCTACTGACCATCCCCACATTGCTCATGGTCTCCAGTCCACTGGCCATCCCCACATCCTAAGGCTCTCCAGCTCACTGACCGTCCCCACATTCCTCAGGTCTCCAGCATTGACCATCTCCATATCCCTCAGGGTCTCCATCCCACTGACCATCCCTTCATCCCTCAGGGTCTCCATCCCACTGACTATTCCCTCATCCATCAGGTTCTCCAGCCCACTGACCATCCCCACATCCCTCTGCATCTCCAGCCCACTGACCATCCCCAAATCCCTCAGGGTCTCCAACCCACTGACCATCCCCACATCCCCCAGGGTCTCCATCCCACTGACCATCCCCTCGTCCCTCAGGGTCTCCAGCCCACTGACCATCCCCACATCCCCCACGATCTCCAGCCCACTGACATGCCCACATCCCCCAGGGTCTCCAGACCACTGACCATCCCCACATCCCTCAGGGTCTCCAGCCCACTGACCATCCCCACATCCCCCAGGATCTCCAGCCCACTGACCGTCCCCACATCCCTCAGGGTCTCCAGTCCACTGACCAGCCCCACATTCCCCAGGGTCTCCAGCCCACTGACCAACACCACATCCCCCAGGGTCTCCAGCCGACTGACCATCCCCACATCGTTCGGGGTCTCCCGCCCACTGATCATCCCCCCATCCCACAAGGTCGTCAGCCCACTGACCATCCCCACATTCCTCAGGGTCTCCAGCCCACTGACCATCCCCACATTCCCCAGGATCTCCAGCCCACTGACCGTCCCCACATCCCTCAGGGTCTCCAGCCCACTGACCAGCCCCACATTCCCCAGGGTCTCCAGCCCACTGACCAACACCACATCCCCCAGGGTCTCCAGCCGACTGACCATCCCCACATCGTTTGGGGTCTCCCGCCCACTGATCATCCCCCCATCCCACAGGGTCGTCAGCCCACTGTCCATCCCCACATCCCTTAAATTCTCCAGCCTACTGACCATCCCCACATCGCTCATGGTCTCCAGCCCACTGACCATCCCCACATCCCAATGCTCTCCAGCCCACTGACCGTCCCCACATCCCTCAGGTCTCCAGCACTGACCATCCCCTCATCCCTCAGGGTCTCCATCCCACTGATCATCCCCTCATCCATCAGGGTCTCCATCCCACTGACTATCCCCTCATCCCTCAGGGTCTCCATCCCACTGACCATCTCCACATCCCTTAGGGTCTCCATCCCACTGACCATCCCTTCATCCCTCAGGGTCTCCATCCCACTGACTATCCCCTCATCCATCAGGGTCTCCAGCCCACTGACCATCCCACATCCCTCTGCGTCTCCAGCCCACTGACCATCCCCACATCCCTCAGGGTCTCCATCCCACTGACCTTCCCCTCATCCCTCAGTGTCTCCAGCCCACTGGCCAGCCCCACATCCCCCAGGATCTCCAGCCCACTGACCATCCCCTCATCCATCAGGGTCTCCATCCCACTGACCATCCCCTCATCCCTCAGGGTCTCCATCCCACTGACCATCCCTTCATCCCTCAGGGTCTCCATCCCACTGACCATCCCCTCATCCCTCAGGGTCTCCAGCCCACTGACCGTCCCCTCATCCCTCAGGGTCTCCAGCCCACTGACCATCCCCTCATCCCTCAGGGTCTCCAGCCCACTGACCATCCCCACATCCCTCAGGGTCTCCAGCCCACTGACCATCCCCACATCCCCCACGATCTCCAGCCCACTGACATGCCCACATCCCCCAGGGTCTCCAGACCACTGACCATCCCCACATCCCTCAGGGTCTCCAGCCCACTGACCATCCCCACATCCCCCAGGATCTCCAGCCCACTGACCATCCCCTCATCCCTCAGGGTCTCCAGCCCACTGACCATCCCCTCATCCCTCAGGGTCTCCAGCCCACTGACCATCCCCACATCCCTCAGGGTCTCCAGCCCACTGACCATCTGCTCATCCCTCAGGGTCTCCAGCCCACTGACCATCCGCTCATCCCTCAGGGTCTCCAGCCCACTGACCATCCCCACATCCCCCAGGGTCTCCAGCCCACTGACCATTCTCACACCTCCGGGGTCTCCAGTGGATCATTTACGACCTGTTGGTTCCTGATCCATCATCCAGGTTGGTGAAGAATTGGCGCTGACTCTTGAGTGGAGAAATAGCAACGCAGATCAACAAGAATTTATTTTTATTTTTACATTCATGGGCTAACGTGATAACTGTTCAAAATGATCTAGTGCCAAGAATTTTGTCATGGCAGTTTTTACATACATAGAGGAACAGATCATGAAAACAAAATACATTGATATCGTGCCATTCTCAACATCAGTTGATCCTAAAACTCTTCAGAGTTATGCCTGTTGTAACATACAACATGATCCCAGGAAGTGTGCTAAGTCTGAGTGATGCAGGATTATACAGGATAGCCTGGATGGATCATAGAATCCCTATAGTATGGAAGCAGGCCATTTAGCCCATCGAGCTCAAACCAACCCACCCAACAGCATCCCACCCAGATCCAACCCCTTAAACCTAACCCTGCATTTCCCATGGCTAACCCACCTAGCCTGCAATCACCTGGACACTACGGGCAATTTAGCATGGTCAAGCCGCCCTAATCTGTGCATCTTTGAACATTGGGTGGAAACCAGACCACCCAGAGGAAACCACGCAGACATGGGGAGAATATGCAAACTCCACATAGACAGTTGCCCGATTCTGGAATTGAACCTGGATCCCTGGTGCTGTTAGGCAGCAGTGCTAACCACTGATGGACACTACGGGCAATTTAGCATGGTCAAGCCGCCCTAATCTGTGCATCTTTGAACATTGGGTGGAAACCAGACCACCCAGAGGAAACCACGCAGACATGGGGAGAATATGCAAACTCCACACAGACAGTTGCCCGAGGCTGGAATTGAACCTGGATCCCTGGTGCTGTTAGGCAGCAGTGCTAACCACTGAGCCACCGTGCCAGTAATGTCTTGATGCCCGACACTGTGCAAAACAATTAGCACTCGTCCAAATCACAGCAAGGTGGGTTCATGATTGAACTCTTTAATGGAAGAATTGTATCTACAATGTCAGACTACAATATATGTCCAAGGAATTGAATCAACACATTCTTACTGAGGAACAAGAGCTTTATACCAAGTGCACAGGCACAGAACACACAGTCTGACTGCATTGATTGATAACTTAAATCAAAAAAATGCAAAGACGTTGGTACTAAGGAAGCAAGCACAGCAATCAGACCGATTGATTAGTTTAGAAGACAGACCAATTCCATTGCTTCGACTGCAGATGTATGGACACTCTCATTAACCTGCTCTGAACAAATCAATACATGCTACATTTATTATTCAACAAATGAATCACTAAGGATTAATGTCAGCAATAAGTGCACATAATTCCCACTTCTTACTTACAGTAAAGATTCCCTCAAGAAACTGTTTCATTAAATTCTTGACATCCTGGTTTTAAGAACACTAGTTCACCCAATGGTCCATGGGAGCAAATGATGATGTTGATTTTCACACTGAGTGAGGACAATTAACACCATTGATCAGATAGGTGTCAAGGATCGCTTTGTGGGATCATCACTTACTGGCAGTTCTTTCAGTTTTTATTTAATATTTAATATTTAACTGACTGCCACATCTCTTCCAGGTATGCCCACCTTGAAGATGTTCTGCTCCTCTCTCCGACAGGATTTCCATTCCAATCATTTTTCTTGGCCACCGTCATTAGTTTCGCTGTCACTCCTTCGCTGTTTGACCAGATATTTCTCGTTTCCACAGCCACATGACGTTCCTCAGTGACTGCCTCTGGTTCAGATTCACCCCAGGTGGGTTCCAACTCGAGTTTCATCCCTCGCGCTTTGAATCCACCCAGGATCACAGGTGTCTCTGGGACGTGCGATGTTCCACAGGCAGCTGTTCTCACTGCATCCTGAGATCCACACTCAGTGCCACACAGTGTCACACGCACATTCTTGACCCCTCTCACTCTCCAACAGCATCACATCAAGCTGGCTCAGGGCTGCACCACTCGCCAGTTTCACTTCCTCCTCTGGCTTATTTTACAGCATCCATACTTCCTTTGGTTTTTGTCACTCACTGGGATCAGTATCGTGTGATGCTGCACTGAAAGCTGCTCTCTTGTTGGCCACAGTGAAGTGCAGGCCAGTTGAAAAAAAAAGCCAAATGATCCCACACCTGTAACAGGAAGATCAGGTTTTTGCAAAAGCTGTAGCAGCAGCAGCCCAGTAAAATCCTGGGTTGGGATGTCACAGATATTCCACGACCTTGCTGATTTTTCACCATCGCTATCTGTAAAAGGACTTCAAACATGCTTCAGTTTCTTGATTTAAAAGAGGCCTCAATCAGCAGATAGAAATGATGCGCTCGTTTCCCAACTTTCTGCTTTTCAATAATTTTAAAATTAATTCATTTTTGCCCCCCTAAACCATTCCTGTACTTGACACTGGTCCAGGTGTAGGACAGTAACAGCTAATGTAGTGCTCAGAAGTTAATGCAAAGGTAATTGCTTTTAATTGGGGGATTATTGTAGCAACACATTGTTTGTGTCAGTTTGTATCACAGTCCGCTTTGGAAAGCTGCAGTAAAGCCTTGGGTTTGATTCCCGCCGCGGGTGACTGTCTGTGTGGAGTTTGCACATGCTCCCAGTGTCTGCGTGGGTTTCCTCCAGGTGCTCCGGTTTCCTCCCACAGTCCAAAGATGTGCAGGTCAGGTGAATTGGCCAGGCTAAATTGCCTGTAGTGTTAGGTGCATTGGTTAGAGTGAAATAAGTCTGGGTGGGTTACTCTTTGGAGGGTCAGTGTGGACTGGTTGGGCTGAAGGGCCTGTTTCCACACTGTAGGGAATCTAATCTAATCTATAGCCCGATAGAGTCTTGGAGATGTACAACATGGAAACAGACCCTTCAGTCCAACTCGTCCATGCCAACCAGGTATCCCAACCTAATCTAGTTCCATTTACCAGCACTTGGGTCCACACCTCTCTAAACCCTTCCTATTCATATAACCATCCAAATGCCTTTTAAACGTTGTCATTATAACAGACTCCACCACTGCCTCTGGTAGCTCATTCCATACACGCATCACCCTCTGTGTGAAATGTGTGCCCCTTAGATCCCTTTTAAATTTTTCCCCTCTCATCCTCAACCTATTCCTTCTAGTTCTGGACTCCCCCACCCAAGACCTTGTCTATTTACTCTTGCACCAAAACAGTTTTGGCTGTCCCTTTATTTGGAGGATTACGATAGCTGAATTTTAAGTAGCCTCATCAACTTATAACAATTATTTAGGAGTATCACACTCCACCTCAAAAAAAAAACAAAACATATACATACCACCCCCACCCCACACTCGCCCCATGTCCATTCATAACTGACGATTCAGTTATGGAATGAAATTGATCAGACTATTTTCAAAATTTGGAAATTTTGCAAACGAAGCAAGGGTGATGTGAGAAAGAGACTTTTTATTTAGTGAGTAGTTAGGATACAGAATATACTGCTTGAAAATGTGGTGGCTGCAGGTTCAATTGAGGGCATTGGATGATTATTTGGGTAGTAATGATTTGCAGTGATATGGGAAACAGCAAGAGATTGGCACTAGCTAAGAGAACAGGTGCAGGCACAATAGACTAAAGGCTTTCTTCTGCACCGTAATAAGTTCATGATTCTATGAATTATCTTTCAATCTTCCCTGGCTTCAGAGTTGGTGCCAGAGGATGATAGAATTGCAAATATTATGCAATCTCCCCACACCCACCCTCCTCTCATTTATCTCTCCACCCTTCAGGCACTCTGCCTCTATTTCTGATGAAGGGCTTTTGCTCGAAACATGATCTTCCTGCCTGTTTGCCCAAAGTAGTGTTTGTTACAGTTCTTGAACGGTATTTTGTAAATGACATTAGTTCTTCTCACCCTACCTCCTGCAAAAATGCCATCCCGTATTCCCAATTCCTCCGCCTCCGTCGTATCTGCTCCCAGGAGGACCAGTTCCACCACAGAACACACTAGATGGCCTCCTTCTTTAGAGACCGCAATTTCCCTTCCCACGTGGTTAAAGATGCCCTCCAACGCATCTCATCCACATCCCGCACCTCCACCCTCAGACCCCACCCCTCCAACCGTAACAAGGACAGAATGCCCCTGGTGCTCACCTTCCACTCTACCAACCTTCGCATAAAACCAAATCATCCGCCGACATTTCCGCCACCTCCAAACAGACCCCACCACCAGGGATATATTTCCCTCCCCACCCCTTTCCACCTTCCGCAAAGACCATTCCCTCCATGACTACCTGGTCAGGTCCATGCCCCCCTACAACCCACCCTCCTGTCCTGGCACCTTCTCCTGCTACCACAGGAATTGCAAAACCTGCGCCCACACCTCCTCCCTCACCTCCATCCAAGGCCCTAAAGGAGCCTTCCACATCCATCAAAGTTTCACCTGCACATCTGTTGCTCCCGATGCGGGCTCCTCTACATTGGGGAGACTGGATGCCTCCTAGCAGAGCACTTTAGGGTACATCTCTGGGACACCCTCACCAATCAACCACACCTCCCTGTGGCCTAACATTTCAACTCCCCCTCCCACTGAGCCGAGGACATGGAGGTCCTGGGCCTCCTTCACCGCCGCTCCCTCCCCACCCGACGCCTAGAGGAAGAACGCCTCATCTTCCGCCTCAGAACACTTCAACCCCAGAGCATCAATGTAGACTTCAACAGTTTCCTCATTTCCCCTTCCTCCACCTCACCCCGGTTCCAAACTTCCAGCTCAGCACTGTCCCCATGACTTGTCCTACCTGCCTACCTTCCTTTCCACCTATCCACTCCACCCTCTCCTCTGACCTATCACCTCCATCCCCACCCCCACTCACCTCTTGTACTCTATGCTACTTTCTCCCCACCCCATCCTCCTCTCATTTATCTCTCCACCCTTCAGGCACTCTGCCTGTATTCCTGATGAAGGGCTTTTGCCCATAACGCAATCTTCCTGCTCCTCGGATGCTGCCTGACCTGCTGTGCTTTTCCAGCACCACTCTAATCCAGAACCTGATTTCCAGCATCTGCAGTCATTGTTTTTACCTATTAGTTTGTTTATTGTCTGTATAGGGTCTTTCAAGTTCATTAGCTGCTGTTTGGTAGGTTTGTGGGCTACAATGATGCTAAGGGGTCTGAGTAGTCTGGCAGTCATTTCCAAAATGTTTTTGATGTAGGGGAGAGTGGCTAGGGTTTCTGGACATGTTTTGTCTGCTTGTTTGGGTTTGTTGCTGAGAAATCAGCGACTGTGTTCATTGGGTACCCATTCTTTTTGAATACACGGTATAGGTGATTTTCCTCTGCTCTGTCATAGTTCCTCTGTGCTGCAGTGTGTGGTGGCTCATTGAAATAATGTTCCAATGCAGCTTCGTTTGTGGATGTTGGGATGATTGCTTCTGTAGGACAAAGTGAGGACTGCAGATGCTGGAAATCAGAGCTGAAAATGTGTTGCTGGAAAAACAAAGCAGTCAGGCAACATCCAAGGAGCAAGAGAATCGACGTTTCGGGCATGAGCCCTTCTTCAGGAATGAGGAAAGTGTGTCCAGCAGGCTAAGATAAAAGGTAGGGAGGAGGGACTTGAGGGAGGGGCGTTGGAAATGCGATAGGTGGAAGGAAGGTTAAGGTGAGGGTGATAGGCCGTAGTGGGGGTGGGGGCGGAGAGGTCAGGAAGAAGCTTGCAGGTTAGGAAGGTGATGCTGAGTTCGAGGGTTGGGACTGAGACAAGATGGGGGGAGAGGAAATGAGGAAACTGGAGAAGTCTGAGTTCATCCCTTGTGGTTGGAGGGTTCCTAGACGGAAGATGAGGCGCTCTTCCTCCAGCTGTTGTATTGCTATGGTCTGGCGATGGAGGAGTCCAAGGACCTGCATGTCCTTGGTGGAGTGGGAGAGGGAGTTGAAGTGTTGAGCCACGGGGTGGTTGGGTTGGTTGGTGCGGGTGTCCCAGAGGTGTTCTCTGAAACGTTCCGCAAGTGGGCGGCCTGTCTCCCCAATATAGAGGAGGCCACATCGGGTGCAGCGGATGCAGTAAATGATGTGTGTGGTGGTGCAGGTGAATTTGTGGCGGATATGGAAGGATCCCTTGGTGCCTTGGAGGGAAGTAAGGGGGGAGGTGTGGGCGCAAGTTTTGCATTTCTTGCGGTTGCAGAGGAAGGTGCCGGGAGTGGAGGTTGGGTTGGTGGGGGGTGTGGACCTGACGAGGGAGTCACGGAGGGAGTGGTCTTTTCAGAACGCTGATAGGCGAGGGGAGGGAAATATATCCCTGGTGGTGGGGTCCGTTTGGAGGTGGCGGAAATGGCGACGGATGATACGATGTATATGGAGGTTGGTGGGGGAGTGGTAGGTGAGGACCAGTGGGGTTCTGCCTTGGTGGTGATTGGAGGGGCAGGGCTCAAGGGCAGAGGAGCGGGAAGTGGAGGAGATGCGGTGGAAAGCATCGTCGATCATGTCTGGGGGGAAATTGCGGTCTTTGAAGAAAGAGGCCATCTGGGTTGTTCGGTATTGGAACTGGTCCTCCTAGGATCAGATGCGGCGGAGATGAAGGAATTGGGAATATAGGATGGCGTTTTTACAGGGGGCAGGGTGGGAGGAGGTGTAGTCTAGGTAGCTATGGGAGTCAGTCGGTTTATAGTAAATGTCCGTGTTGATTTGGTCGCCCGAGATAGAAATGGAGTGGTCTAGGAAGGGGAGGGAGGAGTCTGAGATGATCCAGGTAAATTTGAGGTCGAGGTGGAAGGTGTTAGTAAAGTGGATGAACTGTTCAACCTCCTCGTGGGAGCACGAGGCAGCGCCGAAACAGTCATCGATGTAGCAGAGGAAAAGATGGGGGGAGGTGCCAGTGTAGCTGCAGAAGATGGACTGTTCCACATATCCTACGAAGAGGCAGACATAGCTGGGGCCCATGGCTACTCCTTTGATTTGGAGGAAGTGGGAGGATTGAAAAGAGAAGTTGTTCAGAGTGAGGACCAGTTCAGTCAGTCAAAGGAGGGTGTCAGTGGAAGGGTACTGGTTGGTACGGCGGGAAAGGAAGAAGCGGAGGGCTTTGAGTCCTTGGTGATGGGGGATGGAGGTGTACAGGGACTGGATATCCATGGTGAAGATAAGGCGTTGGGGACTGGGGAAGTGAAAATCATGGAGGAGGTGGAGGACGTGCGTGGTGTCCCGAATGTAGGTGGGGAGTTCTTGGACAAAGGGGGACAGGACCGTGTCGAGATATGCAGAGATGAGTTCGGTGGGGCAGGAGCAGGCTGCTAGGAAGAACTATTTGTTTAGTGTATGGATTCTTCTGTGGATGAAGAACAGTAGAGGACCTTTACAGGTCTGTGAGAGTGTTGTCCTGAGCTGGGGTAGGGCTGATTGCAGGGAATGTAGGTAGCGGCGCATGGCTGCAAGTGTGGAGCGGAGGATCCGGAGGGATGTCTGTTGCTGGAGGCTTTGGATTTGTTACAGGTACTGGTTGTCCTGGTTGGGTCCAAATTTTGTTGGTCTGAACGTAGTCCGGAGTCCGTGCGGGGTCAGTCAGTTCCATAGGTGGGTGCTGAGGAAGGAGATATGGCTGTGGTAGCAAGTCTGTTTGAGAACGTGGCTGAAGAGCTTCTGGGCAGAGGAGATGACTTGGGGTGTGCAGTGAGAGAGGGACTCACTGAAATCCTTGTAGAGGGAGGAAGAGAGCTTCTTCAAGGAAGGCATCCTTGTAAGAGGATTCGCAGTAGGTAAAATCTTCTAGGAGAAAGTGAGGACTGCAGATGCTGGAGATCAGAGCTGAAAATGTGTTGCTGGAAAAGCGCAGCAGGTCAGGCAGCATCCAACGAGCAGGAGAATCAACGTTTCGGGCCTGAGCCCTTCTTCAGGAATGAGGAAAGTGTGCCAAGCAGGCTAAGATAAAAGGTAGGGAGGAGGGACTTGGGGGAGGGGGAATGCGATAGGGGGAAGGAGGTTAAGGTGAGGGTGATAGGCCAGAGTGGGGGTGGGAGCGGAGAGGTCAGGAAGAAGATTGCAGGTTAGGAAGGTGGTGCTGAGTTCGAGGGTTGGGACTGAGACAAGGTGGGGGGAGGGGGAAATGTGGAAAATGGAGAAATCTGAGTTCATCCCTTGTGGTTGGAGGGATCCTAGGCGGAAGATAAGGCGCTCTTCCTCCAGTCGTCGTGTTGCTATGGTCTGGCGATGGAGGAGTCTAAGGGCCTACATGTCCTTGGTGGAGTGGGAGGGGGAGTTGAAGTGTTGAGTCACGGGGTGGTTGGGTTGGTTGGTCTGGGTGTCCCAGAGGTGTTCTCTGAAATGTTCCGCAAGTAGGCGGCCTGTAGACGGCATGATTGCTTCTGTAGTTCAGTGTTTGGTCTGTTTGTGTTGTTTTCCTGTAGACGCTGGTTTGAAGTTCCCCATTGGCTGTTTCGCTCTACTGTGACATCTAGAGATAGCAGTTTGTTGTTGTTTTCCTCCTCTTTAGTGAATTTAATGCCAGTAAGGGTATTATTGATGGTCTTGAATGTTTCCTCTAATTTGTTTCATTTAGTGATGACAAAGGTATCATCCACATAGCGGAGCCAAAGTTTGGGTTGGATGGTTGGCAGAGCTGTTTTTTCGAGTCTCTGCATCACTACCTCTGCTAAGAACCCTGATATCAGAGATCCCATGGGTGTTCCGTTGGTTTGTCTGTAAGTTTTGTTGTTGAAGGTGAAGTGGGTGGTAGGGCATAGGTCCAGTAGCTTCACGATAATGTCCTTGCTGATGAAGTTAAAGGTGTTTGGTGTATGTGTCTTTGGTTCTTCTAATCGTGTAGTCAGTGTTTCTTTGGCCAGGTTGATGTTGATGGATGTGAACAGGGCTGTTATGTCAAAGGAACCCATTATTTCATCCTTTTCTATCTTGGTGTCTTTGATGGTGTTCAGGAATTCTTGGGTGGAGTGGATGGAGTGGCATGAGTCTACTCAGTGTTTTAGTCTTTGTTGTAGCTCCTTTGCCAATCTGTAAGTTGGTGTTCCAGGTAGTGAGACTATGGGTCTGAGGGGGGCTCCTGGCTTGTGAATTTTGGATAATCCACAGAAGCGTGGTGTGTTGGATCTGTCTGGTTTCATTTTTTGGAAGTCGGTCTTATTTATTTCTCCAGATTTCTGAAGGTTTTTGAGTAGGGCTGTGATTCAGTTCTCTTGTTGTGGGGTCAGGTCTATCGCCACTTGTTGGTGAGTGTTGGCATCTGTAAGTAGTACGTTCGCTTTCTCAATGTAGTATCTTTGATTTAAAATGACTGTCAAGCATCCTTTGTCTGCAGGTAGGATAACAATGTTTTTGTCTTTCTTCAGTCTTTCTAGCACTTTCCTTTCTTGTGCAATGAATGTGTTTCCTTCCTTTTTCCTGCTTAATATTGGTGCAACTGTCTGTCTGATGGTTTGCTGGGTTTATTCTGAGAGTTGGTTATCTTTCAGTGTTGTTTCTAATGCTGCTTAGAAATCTTTCTTGTCCACATCCTGGAAGTTGTAATTTAATCCTCTTACTAAGGCAGCTTTTTCAGTGTCTGTTAAGGGTTGGTCAGATAAGTTTTTTTTAATCCATGCTTCTGTGTTGTTATTTTGTGTAAGTTTGTCTAGTTTTTTCTGCAGGTCCAGTTTTATTTTCATTTCCTGTGTTTGTGGCTGTCTAATATCTATGGCTTGTTGCACTGTGTCTGTCCATTCATGGTCTGTTGCATTAGTGAGTAAAGCTTTTTGGCGCGAAATTTCCCAGTTGCATTTACAAAGTCTGTTGTAGGCATCATTAATCACTTCTCTGAGCATTCTGCGGCCGTTTTGCTCTGCTATTCTTTTTGCGAATGGGGTGTTAAGGGGAAGTTTGTATTGAAGATATTTAGGTAGTACTTGTTTCCTTAGGCATTCGTGCGGAAGTACAGCTGTTCATAGGTGGCGCCCTGTCAGATGGCATTGGTTTCCCATTTTCGGGCCAGTTTTTGCATATTGCACCCATAGGTGTTAGTGAGTTTTGAGAAGCTTTGTAGCTCAGGTTGAGGTTCTGGATGTAGGTTTGCTCGCTGAGCTGGAAGGTTCATTTTCAGCCGTTTTGTCACCAAACCTGCCTGTTAACATCTTCAGTGAGCCTCCAGATGAAGCACTGGTGGCATGGCTCGCTTTCTATTTAAGTATCCAGGGGTTGGTGATGTCATTTCCCTTGGAGACATCATTTCCTGTGGTGACGTCATTTCCCGTTCTTTTTCTCAGGAGATGGTAAATGGGGTCCAAGTCAATGTGTTTGTTGCTAGAGTTCTGTTTGGAATGCCATGCTTCTAGAAATTCTCGTGCATGTCTCTGCCTTGTCCTAGGATGGATGTGTTGTTCCAGTCGAAGTGGTGTCCTTCCTCATCTGTATGTGAGAGTAGGTCATGTCTTTTTCTGGCTAGTTGATGTCCATGTACCCTGGTGGCTAGTTTTCTGTCTGTTTGTCATGCCTGCAATAAAACATTATTTCAATGAGTCACCACACACTGCAGCACAGAGGAACTACGCAGAGCAGAAGAAAATCACCTATATAGTTTATTCAAAAAGAATGGGTGCCCAATGCACACAGTCCATCGATTTCTCAGCAACAAACCCAAACAAGCAGACAAAACATGTCCAGAAACCCTAGCCACTCTCCCCTACATCAAAGACATCTCGGAAATGACGGCCAGACTACTCAGACCCCTTGGCATCATGCTAGTCCAGAAACCCACAAACACACTAAAACAGCAGCTAATGAACTTGAAAGACTCTATACAGACAACAAACAAACTAATGTCATTTACAAAATACCTTGCAAGAACTGTAACAAACACTACATTGGACCAACAGGAAGAAAACTAGTCACCAGGATACATGAACATCAACATGCCACAAAATGACATGAGCCACTCTCACTAGTATCCTTACATACAGATGAGAAGGACACCACTTCGACAGGGACAACACATCCATTCTAAGACAAGCCAAACAGAGACATGCATGAGAATTCCCAGAAGCATGGGATTCCAACTGGAACTCTTTCAACACACACATTGACTTGGATCCCATGTACCACCCCTGAGAAAAAGAACAGGAAATGACATCACCGCAGGAAATGACATCACCACGGGAAATAACACCACCAACCCAAGGAAACCTAAACCAATAAATAGAAAGTGGGCCATGCCACCAGCGCTTCATTTGGAGGCCCACTGAAGAAGTTACCTACCATGGTGATGAAACGTCTGAAAACAAACCTTCCAGCTCAGCGAGCAAACCTACATCCATTATGCCCTTGTTCAAAGAAAGTTATTGAGATTGTCCCAGCAATTACAGATCAATTAGCAGTGGTAGACGTCTGGATACTATTGTTCAAGATTGAATTAATAGACACATGGAAAAATGTGGATTGATTTGGAAAAATCAGCAGGGAATTGTTAAAGGAAATTCATCTACTTAACAAAAACTGAAATCGCTGGAAACACTCAGCACATCTGGCAGAATTTGTGGAGGGAAAGCAGAGTTAACATTTTGGAAGGATTCTTCTAAAGAAAGGTCGCTGGATGTGAAACGTTAACTCTGCTTTCTTCTGACAGATGCTGACAGACCTGCTGAGCTTTTCCAGCAAGTTCTGTTTTGTTTCTGATTTCCAGCATTAGCAATTCTTTGTTTTTTTTAACTTACTAGAGTTTTTGGAAGAGGGAAGATTTTAAACATTTGCAGTTCTGGAATTCACATTTTACAAAGGGATATGATTGCACTGGAGAGTGCACAGAAGAGATTTACCAGGACTTTGCCCGGAGAGTTTCAGTTTTGAAGAGAGACAGATCAGACTGGTTTTCTGAAGGGAGAGGAGATTGAGAGGGGACATGACTGAGATGTATAAAATTATGAGAGGTCTGGACAGGTTGGATAGGAGGAGACTTTTCCCTTGATGGAGGGTCAATAACCAGAGGGGATAGATTTAAGGAAATGGGCAGAAGGTTTCGAAGAGATGTGAGGAAAACGTTTTCATCCAGAGGGTTTTGGGAATCTGGAACTCACTGGCTGTAAGGGTGTTGGAGGCAGAAACCATCATAAAACATTTGAGAAGCATTTGGATGACTTGCAATGCGAAGACATACAGAGCTATGAGCCAAGTGCTGGAAAATGGGATTAAAGTAGTTAGGCCGTTGTTTTTGACTAGGGCAGACACGATGCGCTGATGGGTCTTTTTCAGTGCTGTCGATCTCTATGACTCTATGCAGCAAAGACAGTTGATAACAAGAGTATTGATGTGGTGTGCATGGACCTCTCAATGGTGTTTGATACAATGCCTTTGTGAAGAAAGTTATTGAAGGTGGAATAAAAAGGAGAGTTACAAGGTGGATACAAAACTGGCCAATAGATTGCAAACAGAGTTAAGGTTAATGGGTATTGTTCAGTCTCAAGAAAGGTTTTTAGGGGATTTCCCTTGGGGTCAGTGTTGGGATTTTTGCTTTTATTGATTCTATGTAAATGATCTACATTTTGGTGTGCACAGGACAATTTCAACGTTTGCAAATGGCTCTAAACTTGGAAGAATTGTAATCTGTGAGGAGGAGAGTGTAGAACTTTCGAAAGTCTGTGACGCATTGATGGAACGGGCAGATATGTAGCAGATGAAGTTTAATGTGCATAGGTGTGAGTAATACATTTTGATACAAAGAACGTGGGGATACAGAATAAACTATTCTATAGAGTGTGAGGAGCAGAGAGAGACCTGGATGTATATATGCATAAGTCTTTAAAGATGGTAGGACAGGTAGGTAGATCTGTTAACACAGCATACAGAACTCTCAGCTTCCTAGTTAGGGGCAGAGAGTACAAGAGCAGGGAAGTGATAATAAACTTATATAAGCACTGGTTGGCTCTCCACTGGTGTACAGGGTACAGTTTTGGATATCATACAATAGGAAGGAATTGAGCATTGGAATGAGGGAAGATTGAAGAAGTTGGAATTGTTTTCTTTGGAGAGGAGAGCTGGGAGGACATTTCAAAATCATGAGGCGTTTGGGCAAAGTGCATTCAGAGAAACTGTTTCCATTCACAAATGGATCAAGCACCAGAACAGACAGTCTTAAATTGTTTCACGAAAGAAGCAAAAGCGAGCTGGGAAAAAAGGTTTTCACACAGTGAGGGGTTTCAAACTAGAATGCACTGCCTGAAAGAGTATTGGAGGCGGTTTCAAAGGAGACATTCAAGAGGGCATTGACTGAATACTTAAATAGAAACATTGTGCAAGATTACATGGAAAAGACAGGAGATCAGCACTAAGTTAAAATACCCAGAGAACCAGTGCTGGAATAGGAGGCCCACTTCTGCACTGTCATAGTAATAGTTCTGTAATGATTCTGTGATTCTATTGAAATCTTGGCCCACATGTGTCGATCTTAGATTGTAGCTAACCACACCTTCAGTGGATTGGACATTTTAACATGTGAAAGGTTCAAACTGACCTACTCCTCCAATTATTGTATTGCACACAGCCTAAGGAGTTCTGCATTTATTATAAAAATTCACGAGAAATGTAGTAACACAGAGAATAGTGCACTTACTTAACGTTGCCACAGCCAACAGTCAATAGTTCTATTTTGATAAGGTACAAGATAATTGCTGCAATTTTAGACAAAGCAAACAAGATATGTTCAATCCCCCACCCTTCATGTGTCATTAGTTATATTCGCTCTATGTTCCCTCATACAGCTCAGGGTTACCTCACCCAGCGAAAGATGTAAAAGATTTATATTCTTTAGCCTTATTGTCTCTGTTCTTAAGTGAAGAACAGTTGAACAAGAGTATAAGCAAGCTACTTTCGCTGACCCACATGCACACAGATAGACTCCTATGCAAGCACTGAATATGCGGACTGCATATTTCTGTCAGTCAGTGTAAGCCACGACTGCAGCACTCTAAAACCATCTTTACAATCGGATTCCACTTTCTCAATTACAAGCAGGGGATCCCATTACAATTTCAAAATAGAACAAAGTCTATTCCTAGTGTGGTTGTTGCAAATCTCAATGCTGAGACATCAGTTACGTACAATTCATAGGAATTGGTTGGATATATCTGCGTTACTGGTGATATAAAACCGAGAATGGAAGTAAACTTTGAGGAAAATACGAAGACTGCAAACGTTAGATGAATGAGCCACAAGGTGACAGTATATAATGGACAAAGTCTGAGCTTATTCAGTTTTAGTGGGTAGAAAAATAGATCTGGATCCAGTGCCAGCCTCCAAAGCATGGTTGGTGGAGACATCAGTGGCCCAGAACAGAGATGCCAGTGACCAGAGAGGAGATGCCACTGGCCCAGAGCAGAGTGCCCAGAGTGCCCAGAGTGGCAGCCAGCAGTCGGACAACATGGAAGCCCTTTGCACTGGTCTGCTGAAGGGACCCTTTGGAGAGAAACTGTGATGTTTATCTTTTTAACTTTGCATCTTGTTTTTCTGGCCTATGGTTATACTGTCTATAGCTGCAATGTAACTTTTTCCTCTTTATTTCTCTATTCTGTAACTATGCATTGTGCCCAGGTACCTTTGTACCTAAGGTGACCCTGTCAGTGGCGACTTATAAACTTTTCACTGCACTCATTTGATTACATGTGGTAATAAAACTAATTCAATTCATTCTATTTCTTAAAGGTGAGAAACTATTAAATGCTGGTGGGTTAGAGTACAAAAGGAAAAAAAATCTCCTTTAATTGTACAAGGATTTCCTGAGACAACAGATAAAAGCAAATTACTGCGGATGCTGCAATCTGAAACCAAAAGAGAAAATGCTGGAAAATCTCAGCAGGTCTAACAGCATCTGTAAGGAGAGAAAAGAGCTGACGTTTCGAGTCTAACTGACCCTTTGTCAGAGCTTTGATAAAGGGTCAGTTAGACTCGAAACGTCAGCTCTTTTCTCTCCTTACAGATGTTGCCAGACCTGCTGAGATTTTCCAGCATTTTCTCTTTTAGTTTCCTGAGACAACACTGGAGTACTCTGTACAGTTCCCACTAATGGCATCATGAGTCTACCTCGACCAAACAGACTGCAGCAGTTCAAGAAGGCAGCTCACCACCACCTCCTCAAGGAGCAATCATGCATGGGCAACAAATAGTCACAGCCCACATCTCAGGAACAAATTTTTAGTAAGTACAAAAGGCCTGTCCTTTCTGGAGATTAGATTTCAATGATGAGTTGGAGTAAATAAGATTCAGGGAGAACTTGACGAAATAGCTTGCCCCAGCAGCCTTACAGGATTATCTCAGAGAAAAGGAGCCATCCAATCAGGACTGAGAAGTTTCTTCTCCCACAATGATTTGAATTATTGGAATTCTCTATCCCAGAGGACTGTGAATGCTGTTGAGAAAATTCAGAGCGAAGATCTATCGATCATTCCATTCGAAAGGGATAAGCGGTCAGTCAGCAAAGTGGAGTTGAAGATTAGTAATGGTCTTATTGAATGATGGATCAAACTCCAAGGGCCTACTCTCACTCCTATTTCTTATGAAATCACTGTCTTCAATATTTTCACCGTTGTTAAAACATGAACAGACAAACCACTGATTTGTGGACTTTGAACCTTCCATTACTAAATTTACAACACGGGCTGAATCAGGTGGACATAGATGCATCGTGAGACTGGAACACCGGCAGGTAACCCAGTCACTGGTTTCTGTTACTCTTGTTCTGTTGGAAAGTTAACCTGTAGCTGTACCCGAATGCTGATGGAATTACCGATTATTCTCAGCATTTTCTCATTTGTTCCTCAACTGATCACACAAAAGATAAAACAACAGAAGTAACTCTAGGTGCAAGACATCCCTCAAAATCTGTTCACCTCTCTCCGTTAATGTGGAAGTACATCACTAACATGGGGGACATGAATAATCATAATACTGTGAAGCTAAACTCATGAACAACAACATTGGAATAACGTAGACCATTTAGTTCTTACAGGCGAAAGTGAGCACTGCAGATGCTGGAAATCAGAGTCAAGATCAGAGTGGTGCTGGAAAAGCACAGCGGGTCAAGCAGCATCCTGATGAAGGGCTTTTGCCCGAAACGTCGATTTTCCTGATCCTTAGATGCTGCCTGACCTGCTGTACTTTTCCAGCACCACTTTAATTTAGTCCTTACAGCCCATTTTATCATTCATTTTTGGAATACTGTGTTCAGTTCTGGTCTCCCTGCTACAGGAAAGATGTTGTTAAACTTGCAAGGATTCAGAAGAGATTTACAAGAACGTTGCTGGGATTGGAGGGTTTGACCTACAGGGAGAGGTTGATAAGGCTGGGGCTCTTTTCTGTGGAGTGTCAGAAGCTGAAGGGTTTATAAAGTCATGAGAAGTGTTGATAGGGTGAATAGCCAAGGTCTTTTATACAAATCTACAACTAATGAGAATAGGTTTATGTTGAGAGGGTAAAGATTTAAAAGGAACATGAGGGAGGGACAACTTTTTCACGCAGAGGGTAGTGCGTGTATAGAACGAGCTGCCAGAAGTGGTGGTGGAGATGGGTACATTTACAACAGTTAAAAGGCATCTGCATGGGTATGTGAAAAGGAAGAATTTAGAGGATTATAGGCTCAGTGCTGACAAATGGGACTAGATCAGTTGAGGATCTCTGGTCAGATACATGAGTTGGATTGAAGGGTCTGTTTCCATGCTGTATAACTCTATGGATCTAATTAACTCATAGCTGATTGTATTCTAATTATTTATCCACCTTTGCCCCAGATCCATTACTACCTTTCATTAACAGAAATCTAAGTCACAGATCTAATTAGCATTTGGCTTTGCATCAAATACAATTCATGGAAGACAATTCCAAATTTCAACCATCCCTCAGGTGTATAATTGTTTCTTCCCTTCTGAAAAGTCTGGTTTCACTTTTAAGGCAAACTGTCTTAATCCTCAACTCCTCAATGTTGGAAGATAGTGCTGGTTTATGCACAGAGCCTGCAGATCATGGTTGAATACAATTCTGCAGCTACTAATGGTCCACAGACTCACGGGTGCCCAGTTGACTGAGTAGAACTAGTCGAAATTAATCCCATTTAGCACAGCGTTAATGTAACACAACACAATGTAAAATATTGGTATCCTCAAGGACTGTGCAGTGGTCACCCCTGCTGATACTGTCATGGACTCATACATTTGCTGCAGGTAATTTGATAAGGATGAGGTCAAGTTATGATGCTCTCCCAAGTTCTGGCACAAGCCTCCGAATTCCTGCAGTTAAAACGTGAGCCATTCACTGTTGTCATTTCCATTGCCTTGATTAATGCCAAGTTCATCCCTCTGGCATCAGTCCTTTTAGCAGCCTATATAGTGGTTCGATACAACTGTGGCTTGCTAGGTGATTTCAGAAGGCATTTAAGAGTCACCACATACTAAACCTGGGGTCATTAACCTGAAAGGCTAACTCTTATTTCTTTCATTGATGTATTTCAAGCATTTTGTTATTCTAGAAGGTTAGTACATTGCTCAGTCAAATTTTAAACTGCCCTAAGTAATGCAGTACATTTACTAGACCAACCGTAGCTAGCTATATCTAACTTAACCCTTTTTGACTCCTTTTATCAGACAACACAGCTCCTGACAAACACAAGATGCCAAAAACAAATTAGCCTGGGCAACACTGAATATAAATTTAGCAAACATCCAAATAACTCATTAAATCATTGTAGTCTGATGAGTGAATGGACTGCTTTTCATTAAACTGAAGCACATATTTAGCAAAATGGAAATTCCACTGACTTCCCCAATTTTAGATAATTTCAGATGTTCTCCTTGTCCTACACCCGGACCATATTTTACTGCAGCAATCACAATTTTGCATTGTGGCAGTCTCTCTTCTCACACTACATGTTTAAAAAAAAAGGTCAAATTCTGTTAAAAATGTTATAACTAAATCCTTTGCAGTCAGTGTGCTTTAGATTAGATTAGATTAGATTAGATTACAGTGTGGAAACAGGCCCTTCGGCCCAACAAGTCCACACCGACCCGCCAAAGCGAAACCCACCCATACATTTACCCCTTACCTAACACTACGGGCAATTTAGTATGGCCAATTCATCTGACCCTGCACATCTTTGGACTGTGGGAGGAAACCGGAGCACCCGGAGGAAACCCACGCAGACATGGGGAGAACGTGCAAACTCCACACAGTCAGTCGCCTGAGGCGGGAATTGAACCCAGGTCTCTGGCGCTGTGAGGCAGCAGTGCTAACCACTGTGCCACCGTGCTCTTCCAGTGTTTCCCATTAACCCCTGGTAGCAAGAGTACAGAGGATGAGAACCATGTCAAAAGAACATATTGCCTTTATTAGAATCCACCGATGGCATACTTAGACATCTATGCATTCTACAGTTTTATCTCACTTGGAGAATGTGGGAAGCTACATTTTATCAGGGAGAAAGTGCCTTTGAATCTGAAAATACACTTCCCCTCGTCTGCCGCGGATAATGAACTAAAAAATAGAGGGGGCAAAGATATCCAAGTTGCAATTTCAAACTTCCATAAGAAACAGGAAGAACATGTTCACATATTTAGATGCACTGTGAAACTGGACTTGCAGAATGCCTGCATTAAAAGGGAAATATTAATGCATTTCTTTTCATTTTACTTTTATTAATTTCCCATTTTAATCTTCCATCCCTAAGACAATGTCAGTTCTCTCTGATGCTTGTTTTCATACATGATCCACTCAGTTTCTTGTAAAGGAACAGTGTTTACACACAAGAATTGAACAGGATGGGCTTCAGAATGGAAACGAATGCTACGTTGATCCAATATGCACATCCACCAGAAATTGCAGGGTTGCATTCGGGAGAGCAAATGATAGCCCATTCACTACCACCATCACTGACCCTGCCCCAACCACAAAAAAAAAACACAGGTTGTGAAATCCCCATGGCTATTTATGAGGACAAAACTTGCATGACAACCAAGCCTTCAGGGGAGGAATCAATGTATTTTTCAGTTGTATTTAATTGTACAGAGATACAAGATTGTCTTTTGCTCCCCCCATGCTGAGTACTACAGATGTCAGCACTGCTTCTATCTTGTGCTGCTGAGCAGTCCCCACTTTCCAATAGTTGGGAAGGTATGGCCTGGTGCTATTAATGTTAGTCTATTAACCCAGAGACTCAGGGAATGGTCTGGGGCCAGGTTCAAATCCTGCCATGGCAGATAGTGCAATTTGAAATTAATTCTAGAGTCATAGAGATGTACGCACAGAAATTGATCCTTCGGTCCAAGTTGCCTATGCTGACCAGATATCCTAACCTAATCTAGTCCCATTTGCCAGCACTTGGCCCATTTCCCTCTTAAACCCTTCCTATACCCATCCAGATGCCTTTTAAATGTTGTAATTGTACCAGCCTCCACCCCTTCCCCAGCAGCTCATTCCATACATGCTCCACCCAATTGCATGAAACTGTTGGCCCTTAGGTCCCTTTTAAACCATTCCCTCCTTAACTTAAACCTATGACCTCTAGTACTGGACTCCCCCCCACCTCAGGGACAAGACCTTGGCTCTATTTACTCTATCCAGGCCCCTCACCATTTTATAAACCTCCCTTCAGCCCCGATCCTCCAGGGAAAACAGCCCCAGCCTGATCAGCCTCTCCCTATAGCTCAACCTTGGCAACATCTTTGTAAATCTTGGAAAAACCTGTTTGGTTCACTGATGTTCTTTAAGGAAAGGAAACTGCCATCCTTACCTGGTCTGGCCTACATGTGACCCCAGACTCACAGCAATGTGGGTGACTCTTAACTGCCCTCTGGGATGGCCATAAAAGCCAGCCTAACTGGTGGAGCTCTCATTCCATGAGTGAATATATATAATCCACCACTAGCAGCCCTGTCTTCAACTGCTTGGGCGTTAAACTCTCGAATGTCTCCATTAAAACTCCCATCCATCCTCCCTCTGTCTTAATAGCTCATGGTTTTGGTGTCATGTTTTATTGGATAATGCTCCTGTGAAGTACTTAAGGACATGAAGATGCTTATGCAACCACAAGTTGTCATTGGTCCCTGCCGACACACTCTTTATTGTTACATGTAAATTGCTGCTCTTAAGTGAAAATGTAAAAATACAATCCCCCCCATAGAATACACGATAAGGCCAATAATATGTGAAATCAGTACTGCACTCCACCTGACCTGTCTTCCTAAAGACAGAAAGATACCGAGTGGAGGTTGTGTGACTCTTGGCGTTGGCACAAGGCTCAGGGGTAAGCACAGTCCAACACTTCAAGGAATTGATGAATACAAAGTTGTAACTCAAGAACTGGCCAAAACAAAATTTAGCACATGTTAGTGAATAGCAGATTAAGCAAACTTGCTCACCACACTATTTGAACACAAATTACATTACAATAATAATTTAGCTCAATCATAACTATTAGAATACTCCACTTTAATAATTTCCCAAGAAATCAATCGTACATTTGTCAAAATAACACCACCTTCTTAGAAGCATACGTGGCGTTAGTTACATTGTGAGTGTTAGTTCAATTATGAATCCATAGCAAGCTGGTAAACACACAGGCTTAATGTTACATGCCAAACTTGACGCTTGAAACTCACATCACATCATTTGTTACTACTTAGTAGTTAAAGATGCTTTTAAAAGTAGTGCAAGATTCTAAGTCAGACTATAAGTCTGAAGTAGGTTGCATCATATTCTCAGTTGAAGGAGATAGCAATCTCAGATTGAAGTGTTGGTGCATGGAATTCAGCCTCAGTCTATTTGATTCTGTTTGACTGTGAGTAGCTGCAATACAAATTCAAGTTAAAAAAGTATGAACTTAAAAAGATGGGCATGGAATCACAAGGATGGCCAGATATGCAGATACCTGATGCGAGTTCAAAAGGTGCTTAACAACAGGAATGTAGATGGAAGAGAATGTGGATGGGTGGAGTTTGAAGATAGGAGTATGCAGAGAAGCTAGTGGTAAAGTACCACTGTTAAAGGAAACATTGATCTTTATTACACTGGCTGAATATCGTGTTAATATAATACGAACGGCCCATGTGCGATGCAGATACTTCTGGATCAAAATAGCATAAATCAATGACTTACAAGAGAAAGGACCTCAAATCATCCTGTTAATCTGTGTAATGTCAGACCCTATGGTAACAGAGGAAATTTTTACAGCAATTTTTACTCCTAAAAAGAGTAAAAAATAGTAAGGACCTGTTTGCGTGTCGGATGGCTGTGCTAAAAAGGACATTTCACAAAAATGAACAGTAACAGTACAGGATTTTTACACAATAAAAATACTGGTGAGAACTGCATTTGCATTGACATTGACCATCCAGAACCTGCCAAAATCTATTTTCTAATAGATTTGTCTAATCCAATGATTTAGTATAATTGAATAGGGACTGCACTGCATCTGACAGCATTACAGACAGAACATAACAAACCTCTTGTTTTGAAGGGAGGGGGTACATTAGAAAAAAATGACCACCATAAATATGGTCCGAGTCTCCCAACCAAATCGATACAGCATCACAAAGCTCATTCTTGACTCGACTAAAACAGAATATAGAGATCAGACCGAATCGCAGTTTCCCATCAAGAGCAGCAGCAGTGATGTGAGCGGATCATTAATCCTAGAATATAGAGATCAGACCGAATCGCAGTTTCCCATCAAGAGCAGCAGCAGTGATGGGAGCGGATCACTAATCCTAGCCGATTATTTGAATGCCTAGTTCTTCGGCAGTCTTTTCTATATTGTCAGTTGAGGTTCCCTCAATCTCCACATTCACATCTTCACCAGATACTTCAGCGTTACCTGGGCTGGGTGGTGCATTGGTCAGAACATAATAAACAGTTTCACTCTCTCCATACTCATTCGTCCGATTGACCACCCTGATGATTGGACTTTTATCTGTGTCAGGGGAATTCAACTGCGATTGTTGGAGCTGTCCCCCACCAGCAATCTCATTATGACTGGGGTGTTGTAAGGTCTCAGCTGTACAATAGTTCAGAGCATCAGGACTGCGCTTCCCTGGGTCTTGTTCCTCACTGTTTGACTCTTCCAGCGGCTCTAGTATAATCCCCCTTAGGTTTGCTTCTGACAGAAACAAACTCTCTGACATGCTGTCCATGCGGCCGTCCTGCTTTTCCCGGTCTTTCATTAGCTGCTCGGACAGTTCAACACTCTCATAACGAACCAACTGCAGCCTCATGTAACCATCTTCATGCTCTTTGTACCTGAGGAATGAACATTAATGCAAGTGGTGAGAGCATGCAGTTTGTGCCTCACATTGATTCTCTTCGCTCTACCCCAGAGTTGTAACATTTCTTAACCAGACAGGAGACAAATAGCTAACCACCTCTTATTTCCAGTAAAGCAAGCTCTGGGCAGAGACACTTTCTGGATCTTCAGAGTGAAGCAGTTGGGAAAAGGTTCTTTTTTCCTTCTCCCTGAAAGGAAATGGCTTGTAATTAATAGTTATCAAGCACTGGCAAATGAGATTAGGTTAATGTAGGATATATCTGGTCAGCATTGACGAGTTGGACTAAAGGGTCTGTTTCAGTGCTGTACATTTCTATAACTATTTACCAGCTGCTATATGGGACATCGCAGATTTGAATTCACAACAAATGTGTCAATTTGTGTGCCAATGTGAAACCCACAAGCCATACCACATTATGAGAATGCTTTCTTGCTTATATGAACATACAAACACTGAGCCAGGTGGCTCCTGAAGCCTAGTCTGTCCCTTAATAAGATAATGAATGACCTGGTTGACAGAGGCAAAGAAGGTGGCACTGGAAAAGCACAGCCAGACAGCACCATCCGAGGAGCAGGAGAATCGACATTTCTGGCACAAGCCCTTTGTCAGGGATGCTGATGAATGCTCATTCCTGATGAAGGGCCTATGCCCGAAATGTCGACTCTCCTGCAGTGCTTTTCCAGTGCCACACTTTTTGACTCTGATCTCTACTATCTGCAGAGTCACTTTCTCCTGATCTAGTTGACAGTCCAAATCCCTGATAACCTTCCAGCCCCCATATTTATCAAGTATTTATCCACCTCTGTCTAATTTTGGTACATTTCCTCTAGGTATGACAAGGAAACATAACCCCAAAACTGGAGCCATTCAGGTGGAGAGTTAGAAATATTTTCCCCCACAAAGGGTGATGGATATGTGGAACATTATCCCACAAGAAGCAGTGGATGTCAGCTCAACTCAATTTTCAATCAGAGACTGATGGATTTTTATAAGCAATGGGTATAGGAATAAAGAGCTAAGGTTGGCAGTGATTAGCAATGTCATTTCATTACATCTCACTGCTCCAAAGTTAGTGACTTATAACCTACTTTCCTGGACATTTCACTTCTGTATTTACTCGCATATACTTTGTTCAAACCTAAAGGGACCGTGAAATGAAGAATCGCTTTAGACTTTAAAGTCCATGCTGGGGAATGAAACTCATTTTTGCTTTAGTCACAGCTGACAGACATAGCTGCACTGCAAAGCGCCCTTGACAAACCCAAAAACTGACCCAAATCAGTTCGATTTCTCAAAACAGTCACCGTCGTGGTCATCAAAACTGAGGCTGCTAACTCTCTCTGCGACAAGCTTTGGGCAACAAATTTGCATCTTTTGAGTTGTGGCTGCAGTAACTCATTTCAAGGGATAGAAGTCAGATCAGCCTACAAGGTCATAGGGCTGCTCTCTCATTACAGAGAGACTGGGGTGGTTTAAACTTGAGGTCACCACATCTCAAGCGAGGGGAGAGGTTGAGAAGGAAAGATTTCCACATACCCTCAGCTGGTGCAGGAAGTGAACATACGCTGTTTGCGTCACTACATCACAAACCAGCGGTCCAGCCAACTGAGCGAACTGACCTCATAAAATAGGACAAGGTAATGTGATAACATTAGGACAACGTGATGTGACAATATGAAATAAAAAGTTACACCATAACGTGAAGTAAACGTACAATATACCGACATACCTGAAACGTGGGTGACCTGAAGGCCACTTAAACTGATGCTTCTTCCTGAGGTGCACAGTCAGATTGTTACCTCTGGTGAAACATTTGTCACAAACATGACATTTATATCTAGGTTCCTTATCCCCCTGGGAAGGAGAATTCAGTGACACTGAATTAATTAGGAGCCACAATGTAAAGCTAAACTATAGCCACAACTACCCTCAAAGAGGTAGCCCTTATCAAAACATTCAGAGAAGAAATGTTTATGATATGAAGAATTAAAGTTATGTGAGATGTGAAAGAATTAAAAGTTATTTGGGTCCTATTCCTTTAAAAAAAAAGTGATGAAAATTTAGATCTTCCAATTTTGGAAACTGGTTTTTTGAGAGTTACTATGCCTTTATAACAGATTCAAACCAATAAGCAGCTGAAGCTAACAAATCCATAGTTAATAAACAAAATCCACAGTGTCAGCCATCTGCTGTCACAAACACGCTTAGATAACTGCTTCAGAGTGGTTTAAACCATGTTACTCACTGCCTCCTTTTCAAATTGTAGTCAGGATAGGGGGATCAAGCAAAGGTGCAAGACAGAAAGCACAGCAATTCAGCTTTCATCAAGAATCAGACATAATGGATACCTCAGAATAGATTAACTCCATTTTCTAGAAGGTATACCTTTCAAGGAGTCAAACTCGAGCTCATCAACCAAGATGTTTGAGAAATATAAAGTACAGTGGCATTATTTTTACATTTTCATTAGCTTTTCACTAGATATCAGCAATGGTCAAACACAATTACTGCAAGGATTGCAATAAAGTATTTTCTTCATTGATGCAACATCCCACTTCAGGTGGGAGACTCTTATAGGTAGATTGGAAATGTTGCGATTGGATCTTGCAAAATGCTGCAAAACACAGCATCGCTTTCAAATGCTTACCTCATGTACTCTCCTGTAATGGGACTTGATGGAATACTGGGATCGTGCAGTGAATGTACAACCTGCAAACTCACAGCGGTACGTTGGATCCTCACTGTGTGTATCTAAATGCTTTCTTAGATCCACCAAGTTCTTGCAGCTGGGAAGAAACACATTACAGCAAACATAATTTTCAAAATACTTTCAATACAAATCTCTCAAACCCCTAATATTGAGAACAACCCAACATCAATAACAGCTCCAAACTGGAGATATATCATTAGGAATGCTGCCTTTCTTAAGTTTACAGATTTTGTTGTGGGGATCACAAGTGATTTTGCAATGTTGGTAGATAGGCACCTACTCTCCACAGAGCGTTAGCAAAGACCTTAAGTGAACAATGCTAGAATTCTCCAGCTTGTACATCACACTGGATCCCAGATACTAAAGATTAGTTTCACCATTTCTATCTAAAAGATAATTATCTGGAATAGCAAGGGATTGGTCACATAACCAGATGTTTATTACAGGCTGCTGAATAGTGGAACAACTGAAATTTTTTAAAAAATAGAATAGTGGGTATAAATAATAGCTGTAATTGAAGATATTTGAATTATCCAAAGATGACTGAAGACAAGAGGAACAAAAGGAGAATATGTCATGTAGATTAGTTAGGACTGCTCCAAGTCAGTACTTGGCCACACCATCAGAAAGTACTGAATGACCATGCTCTGGTTAATGAGCTGTAGGCAACCTGAAAACTAAGTCGTATTTGGAAATCACTGTGCATGATTCAATTAACTTAAAAGAGAAGACAGAAAATAAAGAGACCACACAAGAGCACTTTATATCTTCCCCTATTGGAACTGTAAAGAGATTATAGTCAGGCTGAATGATAATGCAATTAGAGCAGATAAACCACAGCAGGAGACGTTAGCAAAATAAAATCTAAATGACACACAGATACACTACCAGTAAAATAACAGCCATATAAGAATAGGGAATTATTAATGAAGGGGGAAGGTTTATAATATTTTTGCTATTTCCTAAGTCCCTGTGTGTTTTATCTTCAGTATCACTCAGATGGAGTAACCAGGATTGTGCATTGAAAAGTAGTCACTGCCTACAATTAATTGACTTGTAGGTGGTTACAGAACAAACAGTGGGTCCTAATGTTCTAAAAAAAACCCAAAAAACTATGGATGCTGGAAATCTGAAAGAAAAACACAAATTGTTGGAAAACTTGGCAGGTCTGGTAAGATCAGTGGAGAGAGAGAGAGAGTTAATATTTTGGGTCCAGAAACCTTTCTTCGGAATGACTGTAGCTAGAAGACTGATGTGCTGAGGATAGGGTGGGGAGGAGAGGATTTGGGGAGTAAATCGTAGGTGGACAGCCCAGGGAGAGAAAACAGTTGGTTAGATATAGGTTAGTATAAAGGGTAGCCTGGGAGAATGAACAGCTGCTAATATGGATCTTTGTCTCCGACAATGGGTTGTTTGTGATGACAGGGCTAAGGCAGGGCAAGGACATGGGAGAAAATGTTCAAGCCCTAAAATTGATGAACTCCGTATTGACTTCAGAAGATGACAGGGCTCCCATGTGGAAAATGAAGAATTTCACTGCCTTCAAGTTCATGGTAAAAGATACTTCTCCTATCTTCCCTGGACCATGGAACACCAGGCCATTGTGTTCACGCTGGTTACTAATCTCATTTCATCTGATGATATCCCCACCATTGCTTCACTTCAAGCTTGTGGTAAAATCAACACACCACTGTAATCCCTGGCCAAAGTCTCTGATTTAGGGCTCCTGTTGTGCTCCAGCAAAACTCAGCACAAGCTGTAAGAACTGTACTTCACTACTTACCTCTGCCTTCTCCTAGCGACAATCAGTTCTAAAGAAGGGTCTCTGCACCTGAAACATTAACTCTGTTTCCCTCTCCACAGATGCTACCAGAGCTGCTGGGTTTCTTCACCAATTTCTGTTAATGCTCTAAAAACTTTGATGAAGGAATGACAGCTGGTCACTTTGTTTCTTAGAAGAAGAGTCTAAGAAAATTATAGGCTAATAAGTCTTCCTTCAAGTTGAAAATTTCTCGCATGGAATGAAATTACTTGAAGAAATAAATTTTTCATGTTAAATGAACAGCATTTCTGCAAGACCTAAGCGTGAGCATCAAAATCTGAAGTGGAAGATAATACGTGAAGTTCAGTGTGTTATTTCCTGAAAATGATGGGATCAGCTAGCACATAAAATACTTGGAGCTTAGTTAGTGGAACATCAGGTGGCATGGTGGCTCAGTGGTTAGCACTGCTGTCTCACACTACTGTTGGCACCGACAGGGACCTGGGTTTGACTCCACCCTCTGGCTGTGTGGAGTTTGCACACCCTCCCGTATCTGTGTGGGTTTCCTCTGGGTGTTCCAGTTTCCTTCCACAGCCCAAAGAGATGCAGGTTAGGTGGATTGGCCATGGGAAATGCAGGGTTACAGGGATAGATTAGGGGGATAGATCCAAGCGAGATGCCCTTTGGAGGTATGAGCTGAATGGCCAGCTCCCACACTGTGGGGATTCTATGACTCTTCTACGATTCTATACCATAATGGGACTAAGTTTGCATTGATCTTATTGCAGGATAAAAGGCAGCTCTAACAGCTTGTCATATTCTGACTGGACAAGCGTGGACTGCCACATGGCTTTCCTCACCACATGAATGGGGTTCACGTCAAAGTAATGCAAACCTTGCACACAGATTTATTAGTACACTACCAAGTGTGCAGAGATTTAAAGTTAGGAATATAGCTTACAATGAAAAAGCGAAGGGATTAGTTCACAAAGATCATTAAGACTCTGCAGAGTTACAATTGGGAACAATCCTACCAGAATTTACGCTTTAATGAAACGATAGGGAGAGCATATAAAATTTAGAAGGTACATTAGAAGTAAAGATAGCCATGAAAAATCCAGACCAACTACTTCTAGAAGCAGAAAATAATGTGGTAAAGCAGGAATATCTGGACAAAATACACCATTATGTGAATTGAAGACAATACCTGTATTCACAATATTCGCAACTAAATGGTTTCTCATCACTGTGACGGAATTTGACATGGTTCCGCAAGGCAGAAGGTGCTGGACAGGTCATATCACAAAATGGGCACTTGTAATAGTTCACTAGAAAACAAACATTCAAGTGTTCATTCAAACCCAGCTAAACATTTCATCTATCCCCTCACAAGGAGGGTTAGTCAACTGTTTACTGAGACACGGGATGATGGACATTCCTTCTGATTCCAAAAGAACAGGAACTATTACCACACTGTAACGTCACAACGTTTTGTTTTCTTCCTATTGATTTGCAAGATTTTTATATCCAAATCTGATTTGAGAGAAGCAAACTTTCTTTTGAGTGGAGGGTAATAGTATGGTGTTTTCCAACTAACTTTTTTGTTAGGACATAACATGGACTCTGGACCTCTCTTCTCTGCAACCATTACTGTTCACTTTGCCTTATGTTCTCTGATATCCGTACTATCTAATGCCCGTCCCCAGTATCCTTTCCCTGACCTTGCCTCCTGTTCCATTTGTTCCTCTACACCTTTCGCTACGGTAAATCCACAACACTATTTTATTTTTCTTAGACCGTGCTGTTTATTCTTAAAAAAAGATGTAAATGGTGTGGGTGAAAGCTTGATATTTTATCCTTCTGAAACAGACAGTGTAGCTAAAACGGTCAGCAGTTTGTATGAAATTATCCCAGATATGAAGATTAGTAACAGCAATAAAACTCTGCTTACCGTGATGTCGCATGTGATCCCTGAGTAGTCTTTCGGTAGCGAATCTCTTTGAACAGTGGGAGCATTGAAAGCGTTGGTCTACCAAGACAAAATGGTGGACAGCATATAATACATTTAGAACTAGGATAAGCACCCTGTAAAAACATACATTTGCATGCTGTCTTTGTGAAGCTTTGCACCTGCATCAATAGCATTAAATGGCATGCTTAAACACAACCCAGTTTGAAGTCATAGCTTTACACCAAAATGAAATTATGAATAACTAGCACAGTATATTGTCACACTGGCACAACAAGTCAATACACTCCAGAAACCAATTAACACTTTGCTAAGCCATGTTACGCATTATTTCCAAGTTCCAAATTGGTTTTAGGTAATAAAAACTGCTATGCTTAAAAAAAAAATCAGATTTCCAGGCTCCAGAAAGGAATTAAAACATCAACTGAAAAACCACATCCTTTTCAACATTCCAAAGATACTTGACTTACATTCCATGGCCATCTGCCTGCGGATGTGATCAAAGAATTTAGTGTTGCTTGCAAACATCCCTCCACAGGTGGGACATGCCACTACTTTCTCCTGCGTGTGGCTACGTAAATGCTCCCGAAGCTTAAATTTCACTCTGAAAGTTGCATCACAATCTAAAAAGACAGCAAGTGGGAAATGAATTGCTCCACTACATGGAGCTTGCTGCCATAAGACGACTAACTACACATCAAAAGCAATTCATTGGCTATGAAGCACTTTGGGACGTCCTGTGCTAACAAAAGGTTCTGTCATAATTAAATTGTCAAGGGATGTTCCCATTAAGCATTATCTTGTCGTCAATTGTGCCCATTTGTTAAAACAGGAATGGTGGAAACAACCACAACTTGCTTGGTAGTCTGGCTTCCCAAGAACATACCTTTCCAACGACAGGGAATTATTAGATTAGAATCTGTGGTTGCATCCCTGTCTGAACACATTCCATGCATGTCCACATGCCTGTAGAACCATTCTGGATTCTCAAATGTGCTCTAGGGAGAAAGTACAAAGACTGAAAAACAAAAGCGTCAAAGCCCATATGGTTCACTAGAAACTGTTAAAAACAAACTTCAATCTGTGCCAATTTCACCATGACTATAAAATAGTAGGAACCAGCACAAGTCAGGTCAGTGCCCTTCTGGGACAGCTGATTTTAATAGTTCACGACAGGAAGTTCATCCTGTCTGGTCAGTAAACATATAATACACAAACGTAGAGCAGAAATAGGCCATCTGGCCCCTCGAGCTTTCTCTGTCATTGCATGAGGAAATCTTGGAGGAAGAGAAACAAATTCAATGCTTCAATTCCAACGAAAGCATAAATATCAACTCTATTTCTCTCCCCAGAGAGGCTGCCTGACCTGAGAATGTTTCCAGTATTTGCTGTTTTTATGTCGGATTTCCAAGATCTGCAGCGTTTTGCTTCTGCAGCAATAAAGATGCTGCAGGGGTAACAAAGGAGCTGGAAATCTGCTGCCCGGGTGGAAGTTTAGAAATGCTAGTTTCCTCTCCCAGACAGCATCATATTCTCTGTGATAGTATCATCCTGCTCACCTCTAGAAATTCTTATGTTTAGTCATGGGGGCGACATGGTGGCTAGTGGCTAGCACTGCAGCGTCACAGTGCCAGGGAACCGGGTTCAATTCCAGCCATAGGCAACTGTCTGTGTGGAGTTTGCACATTCTCCCCCTGTCTGTGTGGGTTTCCTCCGGACGCTCCGGTTTCCTCCCACAATCTAAAGATGTGCAGGCTAGGTGAATTGCCAATGGTGTCGGTTAGGTGCATTAGTCAGGGGTAAATACAGAGTAGGGGAATGGGTCTGGGTGGGTTACTCTTCGGAGGGTCAGTGTGGGTTTGTTTCCACACTGTAGGGATTCTATTGAAGCTCAAAACAAATCTCTTTAAAAGAAATCTCAAGGGTAAAACTGAAATAAACATGAGTGCACAGAGTACTTGATATGAAAAGACGATTCAGATTTGCATGGTTGACTTACATCACAGTGGCCCCAGAGACAGACAAAACTCTCTGGGATTTCTGGAATGACGTTGCGGCTCTGCTGATCCATTATGCAGTGTTCGAGTTCGCTCTGAGCCTGCAGGGACTGCAGACCCCAGTGCTTCAGTTTTGTGTGATAGGCATGAAAGTAAACATGACGGATCAGGTCAGCTGAGCTCTCCACCGTGTAGAATCCACACTCTGCCCACAGACACTGGTGCTCCTCTAGGAAACAATGACACAAAACGGGTTCAGCACAGCCTGGATTATTTTGCTCAGGCAAAAAGACTTTCACAATTAAAAAAAGGTTAATCCTCCAGCATTCAAGTCAGAGTCATCTATATTTTTCATTGACAAACATGCAGCTTTATTCTAAAGGGAAGAATTTTTTTTTTCTCTTATTCGTTCACAGGATCAGCATGTTCTACTGACTTTCTCTGTAACCCATTCAGTTTAATTACAGGACATCTGCACACTTTGTATAGTTTATTAGTTCTTTCTTGCCACATTTGAATGGCTGGTTCATTTGATTGGGTCAGTGCAATAGCAAAACTCCTCAGGTGAATTTACAACACAGTCATTGTACAACTGTGTCCAATATTAAATGAATGAGCGTGCATAGAAGAGAAAAGGTCTAAAATAGTAAATGTTACAGCATAGGCCAGCAGTAATGGTGTTAACATCAACCACAACTCCATTTCTGTTGTCTTGTATAGAATGAGCTATTCAAAACTAAATTGCTGTTTCAATCAGCTGCATTAACAATAACAGAAATGCTTTTCCAGACAATACACCATGCTCTCAGCAGTATGAAGGAAAAACTGTTTAAGATTAAAATGCGAATTTACCCACAGTTACTGGATGAAAAATAACAAAATACTTTTCAGAACATTTTCAGTAAACATTTCTTCTGCAGAATGGGAAATGGTCATGTAAATTTTAACATTTCACAATCTCCAAATTATCCCAAAATTTCATTCCATCATTTAATATTGTTCACCCATCACCAGATTCTCATCAATCCGCATTGCCTTTCTGTCCCAGAGTAGTAAAACTTAAAGTTTTCAAAGAACGAACTTAAACACCTTTCCCAGCCTCGGAGAGGTCCAAGTTGCTTTGCAGACAATGAGGTGCCTTTGAAATGTGGTCACAAAAGGGGAAAGAGGAGCACACCAATTATAATAGGAATACAAACTTCTGCATTTTCAAGAGTTTAATTTATGGAAATCTGGAAACTAGTCACTCAGTGAGAGTTGAGAGTGTGTTGCTGGAAAGCACAGCAGGTCAGGCAGCATCCAAGGAGCAGGTGAATCCTGATGAAGGGTTTATGCCCGTAATGTCAATTCTCCTGCTCCTCGGATGCTGCCTGACCTGCTGTGCTTTCCCAGCAACACACTCTCGACTCTGATCTCCAGCATCTGCAGTGCTCACTTTCCACTCAGTGACAGAGCCCAACTTAAAAATAGGAGGGGAAAAAATGATCAAAGTATTTTTAAAAATTCAAAATATAATTGGTTAGTTCCTCAGTTATTTGCATCCACCATGCCATACTGTAATTATTTGTTTTTATATCAAACACTGTCATTGGCACGTTTTGTGTTTGACCCTCTGCACTGTTATCTTACCTTGTGGTTCAATGTCATTTTCATCCCCCTGGACTTGGTCCTTTAAATGGCCTGCAATGTGATTGCTGAAATCCTCCATTCCAGATGCAGTGAATCCACATGAGCTCCATTCGCACAAAAGCACCAGAGAATTATACTTTACACTCTTCCCAGCTGCCATTATATTGCACCTAATCAAAATAAGAAAATGCACTCAGTGCATTACAGTTTTTAGAATACTTCATCACATCTTGTGGTGTCAGCTTGTAATGTTTTCTCCTTCCTAATATAACAAGATATATTACAGAAATTGTCAAAGTGCTTTAAAAGCTCCTGTTTCCCTTTCCGGAAGGTAATAATACAGTTCTCAACGGTTAATGTCTCAATTTTGTTTTACAAATCAGCAGATATTTATGATTCATAAAGAACTGAATGTAAAAAAGGTAATGCCTTATTTTCAGTCACAGAGTGAGAGACAATTTCAGTATCTGCCGATAATTGGCTAGATCTTTGCCTGTTGTTACGAGATGAATACAGAACAAGAACGTGGTGGGCAGCACGGTGGCACAGTGGTTAGCACTGCTGCCTCACAGCGCCAGAGACCTGGGTTCAATTCCCGCCTCAGGCGACTGACTGTGTGGAGTTTGCACATTCTCCCCGTGTCTGCGTGGGTTTCCTCCGGGTGCTCCGGTTTCCTCCCACAGTCCAAAGATGTGCAGGGTCAGGTGAATTGGCCATGCTAAATTGTCCGTAGTGTTAGGTAAGGGGTAAATGTAGGGGTATGGGTGGGTTTCGCTTCGGCGGGTCGGTGTGGACTTGTTGGGCCGAAGGGCCTGTTTCCACACTGTAATCTAATCTAATCTAATCTAAAAAAAGAAATACAAAGATGCCTTTAAATTGGATTTAAGGCAATGTGCTTTAAAAGTTGAATATCCTACCATAAATCACTGACCAGAATCTGAACTGGACCAGCTCTGACAAAGAGTCGTCTGGACTCTGCATGGATGCTGCCTGACCCGCTGTGATCACCAGCATTTGTTGCTTTCAGTTCAGATTCCAGCATCTGTAGGAATTTGGTCCTACATTCTGACCTGTGCCTTTTAGATGGAGAATCCACTTTGGAAGTTAATTGGTGAGCCAGTCGCAACAAAAATTCCTAGCCTCTGACTTGCTTTGGTAACCACATTATTTATATACGGCTAGTCCAGTTCAGTTATACGCGGCTGGTCCAGTTCAGATTCTGATCAATGTTGACAGGGAGCAATTCAGTAATGGTTATGGCATTGAATGTTGAGATCGATGGTTAAATTCTCTCTTTCTGAAGATGCTCATTATTGCTACACAAGTGGCAGGCGATGCTAGTTGCCACGTCAGCCCAAGCCTGGACATCCTCCAGGTATTTCTGGGGACTGCTTCAGTATTTGAGTCGTGAAGTATGCTGAAAATTGTGCAACCATCAGTGAATATCTCCACTTCCGACCTTATGATGGACAGGCTTGTTGATCAAGTAGCTAAACATAGCTTGGTCTAGAACACTACTCTGAGGAACATCTGCAGAGAGATGTCTTGCAGCGAAGGTGACTGACCTCTAGCAACTTTCTTTGTGCTACATAAGACACTGACCAGTCGATACTTTGCCCATATTTCCATTGGAAGTTGGAACTTTATCAATATTTCTTCCCTGCTGCTGTATCAAAATTCATAGCCCTCTTCCTAACAGCACAATGGGGGCCGTTATAGCCCAAAGACTGCAGCAGTTCAAGGTGATAGCTCAACACCACCTTCTCCAGGGTGATAAAGGCTGGATTCACCACTGATGCCCAAATGTGATGAAGGAACAATAATAAAAAGCTACATCATGACATTTGTTTGATATGCTATTGTTCAGACTGCTCCAGTTATTACTGACTGACTCACATTCATCATTACATAATCTCCACTGACAGAGTTTATAAAAACTAGCATCTGCATAGCACAATATTTTATGCCAGAATTGACAAAGAACTACTGTTGATACCAAAATGTTGGAAATCTGAAATATAGATCAGAAAATGGTGGAATACATAGGTCAGGTAGACCTGAAATGCTGATTTTTTTTTTCTCTCTGCAGATGCTGCCAGAACTGAGTATTTTCTGCATTTATTTTTCAAAATTACTTTAAGATATGTTTTGCCAGCAATTCAGCTAGTTGCCATAAAATATAACCTTTGGAAGGATAAAAAAACTTTCAAAGTAATACAAAAACTTTCAAAGCAGACACAGTACAATCATCTCAAACCTGAAGAGAAATATAACAAAAAAAATTCAAATAACTCAGCAGGTCTAACAATCTCTAGTGGGTAGAAACAGTAACTGTTTCAGATTGATAACCTTGCATCAGAACTTCATCATCAACAGAGTTAACATCTGATGAAAGATCAAACTGAAACATTACCTCTGTTTCTCTCCACAGGTGCATTCAGACCTGCTGAGCTTTTCCAGCTGTTTTTGTTATTTCCAATTTCCAGCATTTGCAGTATTTGGTTTTCTTAATTTCAAGTGAAGCCCAACGGAAGGGACTCCAAACACCAAATCAGAATACTTCAGTCCAGCTTTTTCATCCATGACATTACCTCTGTAACAAACCACCCCAAAATGGGTGTTACATTATCAAACACTATCTAACCACGTGTTATTTAAAATAAACCTTTTAATGCTGACCATTTCTTGCTTTAGATTCAAATGTCTCACTTCACTCCCAACAAGAAGGTTTAGCTGACCACAGAACCCAAAAAAAAGGAATGAAATCATACTTAACAGAAATAACAAGATACTATTGTTTAAGGATCTCCATATGCTTTACAATAGAATGCATGGAATCAGTGCAGACACGATAGACCAAAGGGCCTCTTGTATACTGTGAGATTCACTGACTCGCTGCCACACGCAACCTCACAAATAAAAACTTTAACTTTAAACCTATCAAAGAGATAGACCACCATGTTTCCATTTCAAAACCAGATTGTTCACCTACAGCAATAAAAACAGAAAATGCTGCAAATACCCAGCAGATCTGGCATCATTTGTGGCGAGAAACAGCAGTTAACAACAAGGTAGGAACATTTTCTCAGGAAGTGCCGAACAACATATTTATAGGGAGAAAGCAGAATTAGGCTATTGGGTTGGACAATCAGCCATGATCATGATGAATGGCACAGTAGGCTTGAAGGCCCAAATAGCCTCCTACTGCTCCTTTCTTCTTTGTTTCTTCACATTCAATAACAAAACCTACAAACAAGTCAATGGAACACCCATGGGATCACCAATATCAGGGCTCATAGCAGACGCAGTAATGTAGACTTGACCAAGCTGCCCTCTTATCTATCCAACTCAAACTTTGGGTCTGCTACGTGGACACCTTTGTCATCACAAACAGAACAAATTAGAGGAAACATACAGCGCTATTAACAATATCCTGACAGGCATAAAATTCACAAAGAAGGAGGAGGACGACAACAAGGTGCCCAACTGTCAAGACATGACAGTTGAATATACAGTTTACAGAGAGCTTCAAACCAGCATCCACAGAAAAACAAACACAGACCAAATACTTAACTTCAGAAGTATTCATCCCAACACCCACAAACAGAGCTGCATCAAGACATTATTTCAACGAGCTGCATCGCACTACAACACCCAAGAACTACAAAAAGAAAAATATCGATCCAACGTTTTCAAGAAAACAGACACCCAATAAACACAATCTGCTGATTCCTCAGAAACAAACCCAAACAAGCAGACACAACACAACCAAAAACTATAGCCACATTACCTTACATTAAAGACATATAATGAATGACTTCCAGACCCCTTGGCAGCATGGTAACCCACAAACATACCAACACACTTAAACAGCAACTAATGAACCTAAAGGATCCATTAGATACCACCAGCAAAACTAATGTCATTTACAAGATAACATGCAAGAACTGTAAAAAACACTACATTGGACAAACAAGCAGAAAACTTGCCACCAGGATACACGAACATCAACTAGCCACCAAAAGACACGACCCACTATCACTAGTTTCCATACATACAGAAAAAGGACACCACTTTGACTGGGACAACACACACTCCTAGGACAGGTGAAACAAAGACATGTACAAGAATTCTTAGAGGCATGGCATTCTAACCAGAACTCCATCAATAAACAGCGGTTTAGCTCCAATCTACCTCCCCTTGAAAAAAGAACCGGAAATGACATCATTCACCTTAAGAAACCAAGACCTATAAATTGAGAGACAGGACATACCACCAGCACTTGACCAGAGACTCTCACTGATTACGTTACCTAGTCATGGTGACGAAATGTCTGAAAACAAACCTTCCAGCTCAGGGAGCTAACTTACATACTTATCAACCTGTGCTACAAATTTCAAAAATCACTTTTTTGTTTCTATAAAGCAAAGGCAAAAATAGGATTTTCTCATTTTTTAAAACAAAATCAAAATTTTCAGGATCAAAGAATAGTAAATTGCTTTTAATCTTTCACAGGTTGCAAGTGAATTTGACCCAAAACTAATTGCTGCTGCAAAGGTGGTCTTCTTGAGCCACTGCAGTGCAAGTGGAACAGATACAACCACATTTGGGTGGGCAGTTACATCATCTTGACCCAGTAAAGCAGAGCAGGCACCCCAGCCCCCAATCTCACTCATAAGGCTAATAATATCAAAATTCAAGTACTGAAGAAGTCATATAGGACTTGAAATGTTTACTTATTCTATCACCACAGATGCTGCCAGACGTACTGAGTTTCGCCAGCAATTTCTTTGTGCTTGTTTCACTCGAGACTGCAAACTGCCCTTATTGGGGGCTGGATTGGTTACAACAGAGTTGCACCAAATTTGTTCGAGGATCATCTCAACCTTACTTTTTGACAACTTGTAAAACACAAGAGGCGTAAGATGGTGGTGAGGAGAAAATATATAAACTGAATCCTGCCACCCCCACCTTTCAATAATTTCCTCCATCTTTCCACAGGAGCAGGGTGAAAGCCTAGGAGGGATCACAGTGAGGAGCTGGGGGAAGACTGCTCACACACATCTTCTTCTGCTCTACACTCATCTTCCCTCCAGCCTCACCTCTCCTCCCTCTCTCACTCCCTCCTTCTTTCCTTTCTTCCCCCTCTCCTCCCTCTCTTCATTTTTCTTCTTCCCTTCCCTCTCTCCCTTTTTATTTCTTCAGAGTTATACAGTGACAGAGATGTACAGTAAAGGAACAGACTCTTTGGTCCAATTCATCCATGCCAAACAGACATCCAAAATTATTCTAGTCCTATTTGCCAGCACTTGGCCCATAGTCCTCTAAAACCTTCCTATTCATATACCCATGCAGATGCCTTTTAAGTGTTGTAATAGTACCAGTCTCCAGCACTTCCTCTGGCAGCTCGCTCCATACATGCACCACCCCGTGTGTGAAAAGGTTGCCCTTAGGTCCCTTTTAAAGTTTTTTTTCCTCTGACCCTAAACCTATGCCCTCTAGTTTTGGTCTCTCCTATTCTTAGGGAAAAGACTTTGTCTATTTACCCTATCCATGCCCCTCAGGATTTTCTAAGCCTCTATAAGGTCACCCCTCAGCCTCCAACGCTCCAGGGAAAACAGCCCCAACCTGTTCAGCCTCTCCCTGTAGCTCAGATCCTCCAACCCTGGCAACATCCTTGTAAATCTTTTCTGAACCTTTTCTAGTTTCACAACATCTTTCTGATAGGAAGGAGACCAGAATTGCACCAATATTCCAACAGTGGCCTAACCAATGTCCTGTACAGCCGCAACATGACCTCCCAACTCCTGTACTCAATACTCTGACCAATAAAGGAAAGCATACCAAGCACCTTCTTCACTATCCTAGCTACCTGAGACTCCACTTTGTTTCATTTCTCCCCACCCCAAACAACCTACCTTTCTCCCTCTCTTCTTGCCCACCTCACCTTTCATTTTATTTATTTTCTTTCTCCCTCCTTTCCTTCCCCCCCCTCACCTGGTCTCAATCCCAGGTCAGGTCAGGGGAGGAAGTGTACGTACCGGAAGTGCGGACCCCACAGCGCCCTCGTGCCTCCCGGCCGGCCACATCCGGCGGCCCAGCCCAAGCGGAAACCAGTCGCTCGCGCCTGCGCCAATTCAAACGGTAACGGCCGCCCGTCGGAATATCCCTCTCTGTCTCCACTCAGATCGCTATACAAGCTCCGTCGCCCTCGGATTAGACGTTTATTTGTTCGTTTTGTTTAATCATTCCCGCCCGTCTCTAGAGGGGACCAAACGGATCGAAATTCCCTGTTTGCCGGGCGGCGGACCGCTCTGATTCCTCCAATCACAGATGAGATCCCGGGACGGCTGACCAATCCATAATCGGCCCGGTCGCCGGTGGGCTCTGATTGGTTTGTGTCAGTTTCCGACGGCTTCAGCGTCCGGCCGGAACCGTCAAACCCGAATATACGTTCCCTCTCCCACTCCACCAGGGGACTGGACATAAAGGGACAGGAGTCTGAGCCCAAGGCTGGAGAGGTTTTGTGGTGTGGTAGTAGTGCCCCTCCCCCCCCCCCCCCCCGTAGACCAATAAACTTCGATTCAGTTCCCCTCTGCTCCAGAAATGTGCCTTAATATCTCTGAGCAGGTCCATTCGGTTTAACTGCTCTACACCAGCATTTATTATTTTTCTTATTTGTTTATGTTTAAGGGCAGCATTTATTGTCCATCCCTGATAGCCCAGTTAAGAATCTTATCACATTTGCAGTGGGTCACATATAGTGTTGGTAAGGATGGCAGATTTCCTTCCCTAAATATAGTGAACCAGATAGGCTTTTAAAACAAGTTGAAAATGTGTTGCTGGAAAAGCGCAGCAGGTCAGGCAGCATCCAAGGAACAGGAGAATCGACGTTTCGGGCATAAGCCCTTCTTCAGGTGAATGGTTACCATTAGCCAGTTTAAAAAAAATTCTAGATGGTTATTGAATTCAATTTACACCATCTGCCATGGTGGAATTCGAGCCTGTCCCCAGGACATTAACATGGGACTATTGATTATTACCAGTGGCTCCACATGAGCTTTCTTGGCCAACAATTCTTCATCTAGAAATACCAACATTTCCTTCCATGGTTTTTCACTCACATACATCTATCTTCCTTTAAATAGAACCATGCTACTCACCATTATGTCTGCTCTTTGGTTAAAGGTTTTTCCTGCATTCCTCATTAAATTGGTAGTATAGGATGTAAATATTGCAGAAAAAAAGGACCAAAAATTGAAGTTCACTGCAAGACAAAAAAAACTCTTAAAACTTAGATATTATGAAAAAAGGTGGAGATAATTGGGGAGAAATTTGTTCTTTTATGTCACCTCAAGTATGAAAAAAAGGGTAACCTTGCAATCAGTGTGTCTTTCACAATCACTGGATGTCACAAAACTCTTTACAATGTGATAATGACGAGTAATCTTTCACTGTGATGTTTGTGGAGGGACAACATTGTCCGGACATTGGTAATAACTTCCTTGCTCTTCAAAATTGCATGTTTTCTCTACTTGAGAAGACAGGCTTTAGTTCAACAACTCATCTGAAAGATAACACCACTTCTTGTATGGCACTGGTATATCAGCACTTTTGTGTTCATGCTGGGAGTGAAAATTTTTCCCAAGGAACACTGACTCATGTAAAACTACCAATGCAACCTTAATGGTAAGGTCCTGGGGAGTGTTGCTGAGCAAAGAGACTTTGAGGTGCAAGTACGCATGGTAGTGAAGACAGCACTTGTTTCGCTTGCCTTTATTAATCAGTGGATTGAGTATACAGGTTGGGAAGTCATGTTACAGCTGGATAGGACATTGTTTTGGCCACTTTTGAAATACTGCATTCAATTCTGGTCTTCCTCCTAGAGGAAACATTTTGTTAAAATGGAAAGGGTTCAGAAAGAACTTGCAAGGGTGATGCCAGGGTTGGAGGGCTTGAGCTATAGGGAGAGGCTGAATAGGCTGAGACTATTTTCTGTGGAGCATCAGAGATTGAGGGTGACTTCATTAGAAGTTTGTAAAATCAAGAGTCAAGGTCTTTTCTCTAGGGTAGGGGAGTCCAAAACTAGACAATATAGGTTTAAGGTGAGAGGGAAAGATTTAAAAGGGACCTGAGGGGCAACATTTTCATGCAGAGGGTGGTGCATGTATGGAATGAACTGCCAGAAGAAGTGGTGGAGGCTGGTGCAATTACAACATTTAAAAGGCATTGGGATGGGTATATGAATAGGAAGGGTTTAGAGGAATATGGACCAAATGCTGGCAAATGGGACCAAATTAATTTAGGATATCTGGTCGACTTGGACCAAAGGATCTGTTTCTCTGCTGTACATGTCTGTGAATCTATGATGATTGACTGAACCAAGGATAACACTGCAATAAAAATGTAGGAAGGTACTGACTAGCCTCAAAAGGGCGAAATAGCTCACTCCTGTTGTTATTTCTGACATTCTCTCAAGAGCAGCAATTAAGTGGAAAGTGCTGGAGAAACTGGAGTGAGAATTGAGTACATGTTTTGAGTCCTATATGATATGAAATTAATAATCTTAAATGTGAGGTTGTCGAGATGTGTTATCTGAAGTTAGCTTTTAAAAGGCTAAAGTGCCAAAGTATGTATGTGGAATTAGATCACAGTTTAGCCGTCATCTTATTGACTGACTGAAAAGGTTCAAAGAACAAAATTACCTATTTCCATGTTGGATGTGAAGTATTTTGAGATGACCAGAGTTGGAGAAAGGCTACAAATACAAGGATTTCTTTTTGTTTCACCTCAGAACAAAACTCATACTCAATATTCACTTATACCGCACTTGAGAAAGCACTGCAAAATTATTCCATTTTGAATTTGTTATGCATGTTATTGGATCATTAAAAAATGCTCTTACTAGTTCCTTTCTTTAAAGATTTTATTTAGATACTGAAGTCACAATCTCAAACTCATGTTTGCCATTTATATTAACCAAATTCCAGAGTATCCGAGTCTCAATTATACACTCGCACACAATTCGTATAATCTAGCACATAAAAAGCAATATGCTCTTGCACTTTAATCAATTATTCATTCATTAATCTTTTCAGTTACCATGCACTGAACTGAGGTCATACCACATCAACAGCAATTGAACAAAGGTGTGAATTATTCACACAAAGGACTTATAAACAGTAGGTAGATAACTTCAGTAACCATGTGCATAGCCTGCAACAGCTCATCTTCACAGTGAAAAGTGTCTCTCTCAGACTCAAAATATCCAGACAACAGGATTTCTGCTTCTGATGCAAATTAAGATTAAATAACAGTGCCAAATTCAGCTTAGTTGTTAATGTGTCCCATCAAGAACAACATAATAATTTTATGCATTTTTCAAATAAGTTGGTTACAGGTTGATTTGAATTCCAAAATGTTAAACAAAAATTACTAGCACCTGAAGCATGCTAGTTGTATTTCAAAGCAACATTTCTTTGACTTTCATGCACTGTGGTTTGCTCATACATTCTCCATGTATAACACTTGGTTTTCTTAACACAAAAAAAACTAAACAATAGCATTAAAACCAAAAATGCTGTAAACAATTTGCAGGTCTCGCAGCATCTGTGGAGACAGAAATGAAGTCAATGCTTCAGGGTGACCAGCCTAAACATATTGACTCAGTTTCCCTCTTCACAAATATTGCCTGAATGCTTCCATTTTCTGACATCAGTTTGGATTTCTAGCATCCACGGTATTTTGTTCAAGTGGCAAGCAATTTCTTTGGATTTTTACCCTTGGCAAGACTGCCAAAAGCAGACTCATTACCAGCCAATGGCATTTGGGAATATCACATGCCTTAAATGTACAAACCACTGTTGCAGCTGCTTGACCACCATTACCTTTTGAATGCAATTTGCTTTTTAAATCAGGATGGCAATTTCACCAGCATTCTGGCCAGATTATTATCTTTGACCGATCCTGCAAGAGTTGTAAACACTGTATCGTAGACATTGCCAAAATGTTTGCATATTCTGGAAAGTTGTAAGAGTCACTGGAGAATGGGTCACCTAACCAGATTGCATTGTACCCTTTTCACCTGTGTTTGCTTTTATATTTTCCTGAAATTATAAAATGGATGCTGCCTGTTGCATAAGCCTGCAGACATACCCTCTGATATCATAACTAGTGTTTTGACAATGGAGTCATTTTAATATTTGGTCACACCATATTCAAAATTTCAAGCTGCACATTCTTTGGGAGAAGGCTCGGGTATATGAATGGGCTTTCTCCTCACTTACTGCCAGTGTACACTATTGTCTAAGTGAGGACTGTTCTTGGTTCTCAAATTTTTCATTCCTTCAAAGATCCAGTGCACGAACAATGACAGACACTATTTAAATGCTAACGCTGTTGAGGAATTGGAAAAGATATTTTATGGCTGAATTTAATTCAGGATGCTAAACTTCCAAGTCTAAACAAGGAAGTGCAATAATACAGGAGCTTGTGCCTTACAGCACATTAGAGTCCAGAATCACTAGAACAAAGAAGATTGAAGGTAAGAATTAGTCTGAAGATGACAAAGACTTCTGGTTTTAAGGTGTTCAAAATACTATACCCACTGTAAAGCAAACTAAAGTCCTTAAATATTGCACTGAATTCTACAGGAACATATATCAATGAGGTGTGCAATACACCAAGTGCATGCTCAGGGAAAATTTACATTGAATTTAAATTATCCCCACTAACTGGAGAAAACATTTTGCCATATTATTTCAAGTGATCCCTTAAAATACAAGAACAGAAACTTCCCTATTCCATTAACTGATTCCTAAAATTTCTAAGGAAATGGAACCGAAAATCTTCAAACTTAATTCTTAGGCACATTATGTAAGATGAGACAATAGATACTTAAAACAGACAAAAAAAAAAACCCACATTCATCTAGAGCAGCGATTAACTCTCCAGTATCCCCTGAGTTGGTGCAGTAAGGGGGAATAAGGAAAATAGCTCACTCCCAAAATAGGAATAATCCATACTATATTTCAAGTATTTTTGATTCAGAATCAAACATCGTAAAACCAGCGGACCAGGTGATAACGGACCATGAAAGCAAACGCACTTCCAGTGACCTGGATGTTGGGAGTGAGAAGACAAATGCAAGGTTAAAAGCACAGAAACAGCAAAACATTCAAATGGGTTTGTGTCCCTGAATCTTTTGTAGAGTTGAACAAATATAAAATGCATTTGGTTTAACATATTTAATCAAATAGGTGCCACAGATAATTAAGTGCAGCAGTTAAAAACATAGGAGCTAATACCAGGAGTAGGCTATTCAGCCTTTAACCTGCTCCATCATTCAATAAAATCATGGCTGATCTGGTTCACTTCACTTTCCAATCTGCCCTTGCCTCATAACCACGTACTACCTTTTCCAAAGTCTACGAAACTCTGCCTTGAATAAATATATTCAATGATCCTATCTCTGGAGAAGAGAATTCTACAGACTAATGATTTACAGAGAAAAAAAAGTCACCTTTTCTTTGTCCTAAAACAGGCAATTTATTCTTAAACTGTCCTTTAGCTCTCATCTCCTCTATTGTTAATTGCAGCCAGTCCATAGGCAGGAAACAAAACTCAATCTCCAGAGGTCATAAAACCAATTTTTTTGCAAATTTTATTAATGCATGCATTTAGGGCAAAAATTTCTGACTAGAATTTGGAAGATCTGCTCAAAAAGACTACAAGCTTTGCTGGAATGATTGTAATGGAGGGGGGCTATGCACATCACTATTATACTTGACAGCATAAATCACATGAATAATAATAAAAATCATCAGCAAAAAACCTTTTCACTCGCACCCTCAAAGGATTAGAACATAGACTACTCAATGTCACAGTAGATTGTGGTAATACAGTAATGTGTGGTATTCAGTTTTGGCCAGTTTGTTGGGAGTGCTGGTTCATTAGTTTCTAGTTAAACAAAGTTTGCTGTATCACCAAAGATTACAATCTCGCAAAAGGTTGATTTCTACCCTGTTGTCCTAAAGCCAATTATACTTATTAAAAAAAGTCTGTTCCACTTATTGACTGACTGTGGTGAACTGAAAGTAATGGGCTTTGTTCAGGTTCACAGGTGAATTTGACAAAGCTATGTGTACGTATTTACAGATTATTACAGCAAAATTATAAGAAACCACTAAAGTTGTCCATAGCAACTTTGTCTCCATAGCAACAACACTTTAAAATATCTTCCATCTGCTCTACTGATCAAGTTGAATTGGTGCAAAATTTTTGTTGCCTGCAGCAACTCTCACCTGGATGAACAGAAGTATAATGGTCAGGGTTCTCTCATGTGTAGGGCCAATCAGCTTTAATACGAAGTTTAGCAGAGTGAGGTTGTTGCACTGTATGTACGCTTTATCGTCTCCAATTCCACGAGTCACTTCTGCCAAATGGAATTTTTCAGCCACCTACAAGAAACAGTGTTAGCATTCATTCCCAAAATGAAGTTTTCACTGCTTCCCCGCTATTTGAAAGAAAGGTGTCCCTCCACATGATTTTGGTCTGATTATCTGTGAGTGGCTCATTGGGTGAGATTAGCTAGGTCTCTCATGGTGAAAGGTGCCTTGTATTGATTTGTCTCATTTTGGGTAAACACAAATTTCATTCGTTTTTATTCTCTAGCTTGTAATTTTAAATACTGATCACATACAACCAAATCACCATGGTGCAAACAGCATTAACTTTCTACAAGTAGTCAAAATCAAATCAAGCAAACAGATTTACAGGTCTAGGTCGAAATTATTGAATAAAAGTGTCTACATAAAATAAAAATCTGGCAGTAGTGTGTAGATAATAGTACAATAAAATTAACTAAAATAAATTGATGCTTTAACTACAAAATCAGTAACCAGCAAACCCAACATCAGGAGGAAAATGATGGGTTAGATTAAAAGAAAAATAAATTTAATTTCTACCGTGACAAGTAGCTAAGGCACTAAGTGCTACACAGATAATAAATGTTATAGTTTAAAATGTTTTCAGTGTTGTAACATAGGAAATGCATGTAGCAAACTTCCACAAAAGCAACTCAATAACTGCGAGATAATCTGCTTTAATCATGTTGACTGAGAGATAAAAATTGACAAAGACAGTCAGGAATCTCAAATCAAACTGTGAACACAAATACTCAAATAAAAACAGAAATTACTGGAGCAACTCAGCAGGTCTGGCAGCATCCATGGAGGAGGAGAGTTAACATTTGAAGACTGATATCACCTTCAAATGGACTTGAAATGATAATGATGGGAGCATCATCTCCACAGACGCTGCCAGATCTACGGAGTCTCTCCAGAATTTTCTGTTTTTATATATCAAGATAGTTCCCCTACTTTTCTTTGAAATAGCATCATTACATCTCTCTCATCCATCTGAATAGGTAAAAAGGACATCTGTTTAATGCCTCAATAGAAAGATGCTGTTTCTGGTTGCTGTATTCCCTCAGTGCTACACTAGAGTGTCAGCCTCACATTTTACGTTAAAGTCATTGGACATCCTTCTGACACAGCTACGGTTGCGCAATATCTGCCACTTTAACTCAAATGGAACTTATATTTACATGAAACCTCAGCATATCTCAAACACTTCATTTACAATAGCACAAGCACAAAGAGTCATCGAGCGGTATAGCATGGAAACAGATCCTTCAGGCCAAAGTGTCCTTTCCAACCTGGTATCCTAAATTAATCATAGAATCCCTACAGTGTATAAACAGGCCCATTGGCCCAACAAGGCCACACCGACCCTCTGAAGATTAACCCATCCAGACCCATTCCCCTATCCTATAGCTCTACATTTACTCCTGCCAAAGCACCAAATCTACACATCCCTGAACTCTATGGGTAATTTAGCATGGTCAATTCACATAGCCTGCACATCTTTGAATGTGGGGGGGAAACCAGAGCACCCAGAGGAAACCGATGCAGACATGGGAGAATCTGAAAACTCCACACAGACGGTCGCCCGAGGCTGAAATCAAACCCAGGTACCTGGTGCTGAGAGACAACAGTGCTAATCACCGAGCCACCGTGCCGCACCAATCTGGTCCCATTTGCCAGCACTTGGTTCAGATGCTTCTAAACCCTTCCTATTCACATATCCATCTAGATGCCTTTTAAATGTTGCAACTGTACCAGCCTCCATGACTACCTCTGGCAGCTTGTTCCATACACATACCACCCTCTGTGTGAAAACGTTGCCCCTTAGGTCCCATCTTCCCTCTCACCTTAAACCTCTAGTTCTGGACTCTCCCACCCCAGGGAAAAGACCTTGCTTATTCACCCAATGCATGCCCCTCATGATTTTATAGACTTCTATAAGGTCATCCCTCAGCCTCCATTGCTCCAGGGAAAATAGCCCCAGTCTATTCAGCCTCTCCTTATAATATAAACCCTCCATTCCTGGCAACGTTCTTGTAAATCTTTCCCAAACCCTTTCAAATCTCACATCATCCTTCCTATAGCAGGGAGACCAGAACTGTATATAGTATTCCAACAGTGGCCTAATCAATGTCCTGTACAGCTGCAACATGACCTCCCAATTCCTATACTCAATGCACTGACCAAAAAGGCAAGCATATCAAATGGCTTCTTCACTATCCTATCTACCTGCGACTCCACTTTCACGGTCACTTCAGACAACTAACAGGACTCTTCTTATTGTTGAATTCATAATGGTGGCACGTGAAGGCTATTCCATTTTAATTTCAGTATCTTGTTTTTTGAATGCAGAAGATTTCAGGCAGATGTGATAATTACATTCGATTAACATGATTTAAACAGAAGTGACACTAGTTGTATTTCACAGCATTAAGACTTGGATTTGTTACAAGGAAATACATTTTGTTCTAAAGCAAAAATTGCAAAGGAACTAAATGGGGTGTTTCCAAACCAAATTTGGCTCAACTTTACATTGAGAAGCAGTTTTCTCTTCCCTCACATGCAAAAACAAAACTCCTTCCAGTAACATGGTTGGGTGGTCTGCAGCAGGGAGTCCAAAGAGGGACAAAATACATACACACATACAAAGATGGCAAAATGTTCATTATATTTGCATCTTTTGAATTGGCAATACTGCTGGCTCCCAGTATGGAAATTAATAGGTAGCATTTCCCAATTTTTCCTCCAGTGTTGGTATGGCTTTCAAGAACCCCTGTTAAATTTACTTACTCCTGCCATGGTGCAATAACCTTGTTCAGATCACAATGATAAATGCAGTTACAAAGACATTCCACCCCAACCAAGGCCATAGAAAACACAGCAGTTAATAAAACAAGTACCCTTAATATGAAATCTCCAAGTCTAGGCAAATCCTTAGTTTTGAACGTTGAATAACTCATTCCCAGCTTTCCAGTACAAGGATCTAATCTGGATGTGAAAGCAGAGAAGTAAAATATGTATAATGCATTCTTATCCAGCACATATGTCATATCCTGTGTACGTAATACAAGATCTATTTATAGACATATTTACACAGTATCTAAGACAAACTCATGGTTACATATGCAAAAGGCAGTTGAAATCCCTTCAACATCCCAACCTACCAAGTTTAAGCATTTGAAGTTTAACATTAGATACTGACAATGTATTTAAACTATTTTGTGCTCCTTCAAAAAGTTCTCAGTGGCCTTAACTTGCTTCATTATAATTAATTGGTTCACAAAGGTTCACCAACAGGTTGCACACGGAAATAGCTGTTTCGTGAAAGAGAGTCATTTTCCAGTTCTTACAAATGTATAAGCGGTATGTAAGCGTGGATGTACCTTGGCAGTCTGTGTCGTGGGCATGGAATGATACGGAAGAGCTGAGGCACTGAGTAAAGGAAGTTGAGCACCTGAGGGATGAAGAACAGCATCATGGTCTTACTGAAGTGGCCAAGGATCCCAACCACTGCGAATGTCATTCCCGCAAAGTAACAGAAAGTGTCGCCCACAAAGGCTTTAGAAGGATACCTGCAGCACATGAAGGAGTACAAGTCAAAACAGCTTTCATAAAATAGAGTCATAGAGTTCCAACAACGTGGAAGCAGGCCATTCAGCTCATCAAGTCCACACCGACCTTCCAAACAGCACCCAACCCTAACCCTTTTTCCATGGTTAATCCACCTAGCCTGGATATCTCTGGACACGATGGGCAATTTAGCACAGCCAATCAACCTAACCTGCACATCACTGGACTGTGGGAGTAAACCGGAGCACCCAGAGGAAATGCACGCAGACATGGGGAGAATGTGCACACTCCACATAGACTGTCACTCGAAGGTGGAATTGAACCCAGGTCCCTGGTGCTGTGAGACAGCAGTATTAACCACTGGGCCACTGCGCTACCAACAAACTGTGACACATCTCCAAATATCCAACATGAAGAGTAAATCACAGTGGAGTAAGGAATTTTGACTGCCTATTCTCTCTCTGTTTTGATGGTGTTAACATGCAGTGATCCCATATTCAGTTTCTTTTTAAAGAAGGTTTTCCATTTTTTGCTGCAGTCTCTGCCTTCTACAAAGGGATATGGAAGCATAACATGACAATCCATTTAGTTGGATTTTCCTAACACTTACCAGTTGGAAAAGGGATTTTTAAAAATGCAGCTTTCACAATATGTGGGCATAAAGAGCATGACTGTCCTTTGAGTACAGTACTTGAATTCTCAGACGACTTTCGATAAAGCTCCACACAGGTTAGTAAACATGATTAGAGCACATGGGATAGGGGTAATATATTGGCAGGGACTAAGGATTATTTAATGATAGGAACATGAGAATAAGAATAAATAGGTTATTTTCAGGGTGATATGCTGTGACTGGTGTGGTACTGCATCCACTGGTGCTTAGGCCCCAATTGTTCACATTCTGAAATCAATAATTTGGGTATGGCAACTAAGTTTAATGTTGGAACTGACAGGAAATTAAGTGGGGACGTGTGTGAGAGGATGAAGGAGAGACATTTCAAAAGGATTGTGACAAGTTGAGTGAGTGGGCAAAATATGGCAGAAGGAAAATGTGAGGTTATCCATTTTGGTAGGAGGAGAAAGGGTGTAGACTAGTGGTCCTTCTAATATTTTCTTCTTCTGTGAGGACCTCTAAGTTACGTGCGCAGCAGAGACCTCCAGAACTGAAGTAAATCATGCCGATTGCTGTACGTGGAACATTGGAGCAGCTGTGGGGACATTAGTGTGGAGTATTCCTTAAAGGATGAGTGTGTGGGAGTGTTAATGTGCTAACAACCTGGGTTGCTTTGTACATAACTCGCTGAAAGCTAACATCCAGGCAGAGATGGCAATTTGGAAGACTGTTGGTCTGCTGGCCTTTATCACAAGACAGAATATATCTTGCTTCAATTGTTTAGAATCCGCTGAGACTGGACCTGGAGTACTGTATGCAGTTTTGGTCCAATGCCTAAAGAAGAATGTATTTATCAAAGAGGAAGTGCAGAGAAGTTTCACCAATTAATTCTTGGGACGGCAGCATTGAGGAGACTGGGCCTGTATTCTTTAAAGTGTAGAAAAGTGGAAGATGATCTCATAGAAACTTAAAATTCATAAAAGGGACAAATGCAGAAAGGATGTTTCATCCGATTGAGGTGGATAAGTCCAGAGCCAGAGGACACTGTTATCATTGTATATGGTCTGACGTGATGCCCGATACCTCATGGGAACAGGTTGATGATGTTAATTAAAGAGGTGATTGGATGTGAATTGATCATATAAGTACAGGGAGTTAGTAAACAGTCAGATAGGCGTTTTATTTAGGCAGTGATAGGGACACTAACTCTGAACCATGAGACCTGGCTTCAAATCCCACCTGCTCCTAAGGTGTGTAATAACATTTCAGAAAACAATGTGATGAGAAAGTATTTTTTAAAACAGTGGGATGAAAGTTTTATGGAGCATAGTTATCCAAAATAAAATTCTCACTGAAAATGTTGACACTTACACTATTCAAAAACATTTCTCTTCCACTGCATATAACACACAATCTCAGAGTATGGGATGAGTAAGCCATTATGGATTCAGATAGGGAAAAATTTCTTCACTCAAAAGATGGGGTATATTTAGTATTCTCCACACGAGGGAGCTATAGAAACTTGGCCATTAAATAAATTCAAGACAAAGATTGACAGATTTGTAATTACGAATGATATCAAGGTAGATAGGAATGGCATGAGAATATGTCATTGAGGTAGATGATCATCTGTGATCTAGAATAGTGGAATAGGTTAGAGGAGCTGAATGGCCTGCATGTTTCTAGGTTCCTCGCCTGACAGGTATACCGAAGTAATGTGACTGGGAATCTCCAGGATTGCTTCAATACTTGGCAAATCATTCTCACATGCAAGTGCTTGAAATTAACTGTTCTAAATAATAGATTCCTTATTAAAAAAAAAGTGTTTACTTTAATACAGCAGATATCCTCCCACTTGGGACTCTAATAGCTAGTTTCATTTAAAAAACTACGATATGCAAATACAAGCAAATTGCTTTGCAGATTTGCAAGGAATCCAAAGGTCTTTACATAGAAGTTAGTTTCTAATAAATCCAATAAGGAATTGAAGAACAATTTGTTTTCTCAATCACGTGGAGATGGCTGGGACAAACAGGAGGCATCTTTAATGTGAAGCCAGCAAAATACATGAAGAAAATAAGAAGAAAAAATGATATGCAGATAAAGTTGGATGAAGTAGATTTGGGAGGCGACTCTGTGGTAATGAAGATCAGTACTGACCAGTTGGTCCAAACTGCCCAATTTTGTGCTGTAACTTTTTATTTTGAAATCAATTTTATACATCAAAGAAGCTGTAAGAATTGAACTTATCTTATTGTTCTGTTGGTCACTAGCTGCAACATTCTATTTGCAAATGGTTGCTGCCTTTCTGTACCTTCATGTTCCCTTTTGAATATAGTTTGTTTGATGCATATTTTACTTATTGAGTAGGGAAAAGGCCGAGTCCAAGAAATGCACAGGAAAAAGAAATCATCATTGCAAATATGATTGCTGACGAGTGTACACTTCTTGAGTTGATACTTGCAAGTATCAGGTACATCTGTACCTTGTGTTAATTGTGTGAAGTGAAACAACATAATGTAAAAAGTTACCATACCAGTTATGGTACAGAAGCCCTAAAGTGGTGAAGAAAAATGGTATCATGAAGTACAAGGAGAATATGTGGTCATCTTTGTAGTCACCTAAAAGGAGAAAACAAAAATTGTTAATATTTATTCCATACACAAAAGAGGGTACTATTATCCAGAGCAGTTGTAATCTTTTGGTTTAATCCTTGCATTTAAATTTGTTTTCTTTTTTTCCTCAACACGAATTTACAGCTAAAAAGATGTTGCTTTTCTGACACTCTGGGAAGAATAAAAAACTTCCAAAACAAAACAATTCCTAGCAACCACCTTCATCTTGAGACTACTGATTCATAGTGCAACCAGGACATTCAGCCCCTTAAATCTATTCCACCAACTGGTGTTGGAATGTGTTTCCATGGGTACCCAACTAGCCTAGATTAGCTCATCCAAACTGATAATCTAATGTAACCATTTGTTCACAGGATATTTTTCCACAGGTGGCCTGACCCAACAATATCCTGATTATCTGCTAATTATCACAGTGCTATTTATCACATTGGCTCCTGCATTTTCTGCATTACAACAGTGAGCATATTTCAAATGTACTTAATTGTTTGTAAAACTTTGGCAGCCTGGGATTGTTAAAAGGTGCTATATAAATGTTCAAATTCTTTCACAACAATACTCTGTCCCAATGTTCTTTGGTGACTTCCTCAGCTATTTCTCCTTCCTCAGTCAATCGCTCTTGACCCTGATCTTGATCCCTGTCTCGTTTGCTCCACTCTGGGAAAATACTCTCAATCGCTGTGCTGCAATCTGACTTGAACTCCCTTCTTTAATCCCTCCATCTTACTTCTCTCGCTGTCTTTTTTATTTAAAATGTCTTTTCAAAACTTTTCTCTTCTATTATTTTTCACTAGGCCTCCCCGTCTGACTATGGCCTCACCTTACACAGACTTGCGTTCCTCAGCACTGTAGCAGATTACAACTAAGAGAGACTTCAAAATTTTGCCCTCCCTGACTTCAGATGGCTAAGACCAACTGCCTGACCTATAGCACCACCCTGGCTAGGATTGGCCGAGAATACAGATCAGGGATCTAACATTTGGTAGTTAGTTTCACTAATGTTTGTGCTCACCTTGGGTTAAATGATAAAAGAATGAGCTTGGTGTTTATACAAAGTTTTTTAAACATAGTTTAGATCAGCCAAAGTATCTAATACAAAATTAACTCTCTTTTTGTGCTTTAGCCATTGCTACATAGGAAATGTGTCTAAACCGAGAATGTCCTTTTTGATATGAAACATCATAAATTAAAGACTGAGATGAGGAGGAATTCCTTCTCTCAGAACGTTTTGTGTCTTTGGACCTGCTTGCCACAGAGAGTTGTGGGGACACAATCCTTTTGTATATTTAAGGCTGAAGTAGATAAATGTTTGATTGGTAGGAGAAATCAAGGGTTACAGGGAACAGGCAGGAAAGTGGACTTGGGAAATATTGAATCGGCCATGATTCTATTGAATGGCAGAGCAGGCTCAAGGGGCCGAACTGCCTACTACTGTTCATATTTCCTAACCTGATGGTCTAAATAATAAATTGTATTTATTTGTTTTGCCCTTTTAAAGAATACTAAGTCAAAATACTACTGTGGAAATGCAATATATAATCTAAAGTAGAAAATGCTGGAAATATCCAAGTCTACTGGCATCTGTAGAGACCAAAACAGTTTTAGTCAGATTGATGATCTTTCTGGTGAAAGTTTAAAAAGTGTAGAGTCAAAGAATCATATAGTTCAATTCCCGAGCTAGCTGAGGTCACCATTAAAATCCCACTTTCTTGACCTTGCCCTTGCCTGGAGTTTTGTGACCTGCAGGTGAAATCTCCACCAATTGTCTTTAATAAGAGACAAGACCCATATCCCTGTAGTTTTTTTTTTTACAGCAGAGATACAGCCATTATGTCTGCACTCGTCATCAAGCATTTATCTATTCTAATCCTATTTTCCAGCACTCTGTCTGTAGTCTTCAGTTTGGTCTATCAGATACTCATCTAAATACTTCGACAATGTCTTGAAGCTTCCTGCCTGAACCCGCTTAGGCAGTGAGTTCTAGATATACACAAGCCTCTGGGCGTAGAAAAAAAATCAAATTGTCTCTGAACCTCCTGATCTTTATCTACAGATTTTAAAAATGTATTTTTGCTCCCAAGTGCAAAGAACGTTAATGCAAGGGAATGTAGCACTGTCCTTTTTAATTCCTTATTTCAATATCAAAGATCTTCAGGCTAGATACAGATTCTGTAGGACAGCAATATGGCTACAACTCAACGAGCATCCAGTGTCAATGTGTAAAAAAGTTGAGGGTGAAACATTATCTAAAACATACTTTTTGCAACTCCATAAGGCAGCAAGTAGCTACAGTTCAACCTATGATAGGAACATAGGTTGGCCATTCAGCCTCTCAAGCCTGTTCTACCATTCAATGAGATCCTGGCTGATCTGTGGCCTAACTCCATACAGCTGTCTTTGGCCCATGTCCCTTAATACTTTTGCCTAACAAAACAAAAAGGCTTATCTCAGATTTAAAATTAACAACTGATTCTTATTGTCATTTGCGAAAGTGTTTCAAACAGCTAACACCCTTTGAGCATAGAAGTGCTTCCTCACATCTCTCCTGAACAGTTCAGCCTAATTCTCAGACCATGCTCCTCAGTTAGAGATTCTCCAACCTTTATCTACCCTGTCTTTTCCTCTTCATATCTTGAAGGTTTCAATAAGATCACCCTTTAAACCTCTAATTTCCAGATAAGTCTGTATCAGCTCTCCTCATAACTTAACCCCTGAAATCTAGGCATCATTCTGATAAACCTATGTTGTACTCCAGCATAGACGGTACATGACATTAGGATAAAAAAACACTTCATAATTTATCTTTATTCTGTGAATCATTATTGCACCTAATTTTGTATCTAGTTAATAAGTTCCCCAAAAATCTTAGTGTTAGGGTATTTGAAATACTGAAGCAATTCTTCCAAATTTTTACTGGAAAATGATGGTCCACTCTTTCACATTATCTAAGCTGACCATATGAGGAAAGGGGCAGAGTGTCATGGCATTATCAAAACAATCAACTGGGTTCAGGAAGAACAACACAAACCCCAAACATAAAGTATGATGAAAAAGTCCTGCCTTCGAGAACATGAGGCTGAAACATCTAAATTCCACATTCTGGTCAACTTACCATTTAACTCGACTAAATTGAAAACAATGATGGACATGGCAATCACCAGAGACTGTCCAGCCTCAATGCCATTGATGCCTGCCAGAATGTTGATAGCATTTGTACAGAAGACTGCTAGCATTCCCATATATGCATAATACAGGATTCCTGAAAGGGAACAACATAAACAGAGAGATGGATATTTACATAGGAGTTTATTTGATGCGTCCAAATCGAGAAAAAAATCCATTTTATTTGGTGCTCAAATCTACTGACCCTCAAAAAATTAAAACTTACAACATTGCTTTACATCAAAAACAGGTTAATTCCCAATTAAAATAGATTTAAAATATGCATGATCCTAGTTAACTTGTGAAAGGAATTATTTCCTGCATACACTTAAAAATAGATATAAATACTGCCTCATGACTATATCAATGCATACCCAAATGCAATGTCAGCAAAACTAGCAAACAAAAATCAGAATAGAAATTTCTTGATATAGGTTATACATCTTCACTGGTCTGCCTGCACATGACTTCCCTATTGAGATCACTAGGGAGTTGGCTAGCTCAGTTAACTGGACAGCTGGTTTGCGAGGCACAGTGATGACAGTTTCAATTCCTGCACTGACTGAGGTCATCATGAAGGACCCTCCCTCCATCGGAGGTGTGGTGACCTTAGGTTAAACCATAACTGGTCATCTCTCTAATGTTTTTCATATGGTACGATCGGCTATGTTGACTTTATCTTTGAGATTACTGTCCTGTAACTACATGCTAGATCCATTATTCACTATACCACCCTCCTTTTGCTCTGTGGCAGTGTCACCAACACCTCCCCATACACACATATACACACACACACACACCCATACCAAGTTAACATCGCAATGGTCCTTAACACTTAGAATTACAACCTCTATTTATAATGCTAATGTCCATTATAAATCTCCAACTGTAAATGACCAGTCTAACTCAGTTTGGGTTCAATAATGATTGCTTACAAAAGGGAAACAGATTGGCTTGTCGATGCATAACATTTTGTGAAGTTGCTTCACTAATTCCATGTTGTTATAAACATAAAATTTACCAGAGTAGAATCTTGGCACTACTATATGTATTAACAATAGAAAATGCTAAAGACCAGACTTATAATAAATACTACATCTGTTTCTCACAAACCTGTGAAGATCAACAGTGAAGTAAACTTCCTTTTTGTTTTAGTTGAACAGCAGTTATGATGCCAAAACATCAAGAGACAGCTAGGTATAGCACTTGGGGAATGGGATCAAAGGTTATGGGGAGAAAGCAAGATTATGCTATTGAGTTGGGTAATGAGCCAAGATCATGATGAATGGCAGAGTAGGCTCAAAGGGCCGAATGGCCTTGTCCAGCTCCTATCTTCTATGTTGCTATGATAATGCTGCTAGCATGTAGTAGACTCCAAGATTCAGAACTTACCCAAGTCCAAATGGAGACCCAAAAGAAAGCGAAATGGCTTTGGCACGACAATCATGGTATTACCAAAGTTGGTAAAGTACACCATGAGAAGGGGCAGGGATGCCATGGTCGGCAGTAGCAACTTGTGTCTCCATTGCAAGTTCAAAACGTCATCTGCAAACCCCAGGAATATCATGCAGCAGATGGCAAGGAGTGCCCCAATCAGCTGTACAAACTGAGAACACAAATTCAAATAAAATCACGGCGTTAAAAATTTTTAGCAATGACTTCATACTTTGTCTCTCTTTTTCCTGTGATTCACGGCACAAATCTCTATGAAATGCCAGTTTCTATTCATGCTACTGCCAGACGCTCAGGAAGATCATTAAGAGGCAAGTTAATGCAATTTAGACACCATTCTTCTGTCTTCTGAGTTTTATTGTACATCATCTGGATACCCGATAAGGCCTCATGTCTTTACATGACACCCCAATTTATGGCATTCTGGGTAAAATATGTCAGTTCCACAGCGCTTTTATCAAAATTTGCAATTTGTCTGCTATTTATCAACACCATTGTAAAACTAAATACTTCAGACAATTTTTATTGGGGCAAGCATGTGAAAAATATTATTTGTTTTGACAAATGTATTTATCATGTATTATAAATGTATGTGCTTACACACCACCTTTAATGTTCCAAGACACACTCAGAACTGTCAGAGTCAGAGATGTACTGCAAGGAAACAGACCCTTCGATCCAACTCATCCATGACGACCAGACATCTTAACCTAATCTCGTCCCATTTGCCAGCATCTGGGCCACATCCCTCCAAACCCATCCTATTCATATACCTATCCAGATGCTTCTTAAATGTTGTAATTGTACCAGTTTCCACCACTTCCTCTGGCAGCTCATTCCATACACGTACCACCCTCTGTGTGAAAAGGTTGCCCCTTAGGTCCCTTTTATATCTTTCCCCCCTCACCCTAAACCTATGCTCTCTAGTTCTGAACTCCCCCAAACCACAGAAAAGACCTGGTCTATTTACCCTATCCATGCCCCTCATGATTTTATAAACCTGAGATAACCCCTCAGTCTCGGACACTCCAGTGAAAACAGCCCCAGCCTATTTGGCCTCTCCCTACAGCTCAAAAACCCTCCAACCCAGGCACATCAGATAAAACTTGACATTAGGTTACATAAAAAGAATACAAGGACAGGTGACCAAAAGCTTTGTAAAAAGGTGACTGTAAACTTCTTTTAGATTGAGAAGAAAACATTTTCACAACAACAATCTGCAACTTTCATCCCCTTATAAGGCTGCAGGTATGATGAATAAAAACATATTTATGGAACATCTTAGACATGTCACACAAGCATGATAAAACAAATGAGCCACATTAGGACATAGTGGATCTGATGACCAGTAGCTTGGTCCAACAGATAGACTTTAGGAAGTGTCATCAAGGAGGAACGTGAGGTGGAGGGGCTTAGGGATGGAATTTAATACTAACATCAATTCCTTTAGCCCAACATCAGAAATGTGGGAGCACAAAACTGTTTGGTTAAAGGAACCGGTTCAGCAATGTAACTGCTGGGACAGAGAGCACAGGACACTGGTGGATGGTCGAAAGTTCACAGATGAAGCATACCCAGTTCCATGTTACTGAAACAACAAGGAAGATTACTGATGTGGTATTATACATACAAGCTTTGGGAACTCATGGAAGTTACCTCAAGATAATAATGAAGGATGTGCATTTATACTGTGAATCTTATGACCACGGCGTGCTTTACAGTTCATGAGGTATTATCTTGAAATGTATCATTGTTGTAACGTATAAGATTATATAGTACCATAAATGGTTGCTTGATTTGTCAATAGTTTTCCATTATGGATGTAGGTTTTCTCGCTGAGCTGGAAGGTTCATTTTCATATGTTTCATCACCATACCAAGTAACATGTTCAGTGAGCCTCCGGACGAAGCACTGCTGATGGTTCCTGCTTTCTATGTTTGGGTTTCCTTGGGTCGGTGAGGTCATTTCCTATGGTGGCGTCATTTCTTGTTCTTTTTCTTAGGGGTGGTAAATGGGATCCAAGTCAATGCGTTTATTGATAGAGTTCCGGTTGGGATGCCATGCTTCTAGAAATTATCATGCATGTCTCTGTTTGACTTGTCCTAGGGTGGATGTGTTGTCCCAGTCAAAGTGGTGCCCTTCCTTATCTGTATCAAACCCACCACACTAAAACAGCAGCTAATTAACTTGAAAGACCCTATACAGACAATAAGCAATAAGCAAAACTAATGTCATTTACAAAATACCATGCAAGAACTGTAACAAACACTACATTGGACAAACAGGCAGAAAACTAGCCACCAGGATAAATGAACATCAACTAGCCACAAACAACGTGACCCCCTCTCTCTAGTATCCATACAGATAAGGAAGGACACCACTCCAACTGGGACAACACACCCATCCTAGGACCTGCCAAACAGGAGAGGTCCTCGAAGCACGACATTGCAACCGGAACTCTATCAACAAACACATTGACTTGGATCCTGTTTACCACCCCCTGAGAAAAAGAGCAGGAAATCACATCACCATAGGAAATGACATCACTACAGAAAATTACATCACCAACCCAAGGAAACCCAAACATATAAATAAAGTAGGAAACACCAGCAGTGCTTCGTCCAGAGGCTCACTGAAGATATTACGTAGTATAGAGACAAAACTTCCGAAATGAACCTTCCAGCTCAGTGAGCAAACCTACATCCAGAACCTCAACCTGAACTACAAATCTTCTCAAAACTTGCTAATTGTCCATTATATTTGTCATGCAAAGGACTAGACTGAATTAACATTGCTCAGTCTCTCTGGTGTTTGAGCAGTCTCTAGGAGATCACAGATGAATTTCAGATTTGACTGCCCAGTATTGCTGTTAAAGTATTTTAGGTACAGGGTAACATTGTCTGATTTAGGAATAGCATACTGAAAACCAGCTTAGGGATATGATAGCAATCCATACAAACAAGACATTTTTGGGTCAGAAGCAAATAACTTACCACATCATGAGGAAAGCTGATACATTGCTCTTTCACCCAGCAATGCAGAAAAGGAACAGGGATGAAACAGAAAAGAATGATGAGGAATACAACACCACTGATTACTCCCTGGGATTCTGGGCTGCAAGACAAATAAGCAGAAATTTAACATGAATGCAACTGAACAAAAGTCACTCTTTAACAAATAGTTTTGAACAGAGGCATCCAAGCATGAGTTAAAATTTTATAGCATTACCAGGCTGGCTGTATGATTGAGAAGCGAGCTGAGAGCATATTACTTTGCAAAATATTGTAGTGTTTGTTTCCTTTGATACGACAGCTTAGTTTATTAACCCAAAAACGTCCTAATGCCTTCAGTGGTGTGCAAAGTTAACATTTCATTGGCTAACGTTATTGATGTAAAGTGTCAACTGTGGTTCACAGGCTGAAGTAACATGTCAGAATTAGAAAGTTGTAAGTTTAAATCCCACTTTGGAGAGCTGAGCACATAATCTCTGCTAAGATTCGACTGCAGTACTGACTGGGTGCTGCACTGTTAAAGCTGCTATCTTTCAGGTGTGTTATTAAAATGAGGCCCTGTTTCTTTTTCAGATAGATGTAAATTATCCTACAGCACTGTTGCGAAAAAGGGCAAGAGAGTTCTCTACAGTGCATGGAATAATACTTACCTCTGCACATTAAATCAGAACATCTGCTCACTGTTTAGTAAGCAGCCTGACATTTTTCCTACATGTAGATCTGGGTGTTCAGGCCCATGGTACCCTGAAGGTGGCAACGCAGATCAATAGAGTGGTCAAGAAAGCATACAGCATGCTTTCCTTCATTGGACTGGCTACTGAGTACAAGAGTTGGCAGGTCATGTTACAGTTGTGTAAGACCTTGGTTTGGCCACATTTGGAATACTGCATATAGTTCTGGTCGCCACATTACCAAAAGGATATGGATACTTTGGAGACAGTGCAGAGGAAGTTCACCGGGACATTGCCTAGTATGGAGGGCACTAGCTATGAAGAGAAGTTGAGTCGATTAGGATTATTTTCATTAGAAAGACAGAGGTTGGGGGGGGGGGGGACTTGAATGAGGTCTACAAAATCATGAGGTATAGACAGGATAGACAGCAAGAAGCTTTTTCTCAGAGTGGGGAACTCATTTACTAGGGATCACAAGTTCAAGATGAAAGAGGAAAAGTTTAAGGGAGATATGCGTGGCAAGTCTTTTCTGCAGAGGGCAGTGGTTGCCTGAAAGGTGTTGCCAGCAGAATGGGAGAGGTGGACACGATAACGTCATTTAAAGATTTATCTAGACAGATACATGAATGGGTAGGGAGCAGAGGGATACAGATCCTTAGAAAATAGGCAGCAGGTTTAGATAGAGAATCTGGATCAGCGTGGGCTTGGAGGGCCGAAGGGCTTGTTCCTGTGCTGTAATGTTCGTTGTTCTACATTACAACAGTGAATACACTTAAAAACTATTTCATTGGCAAAGAGCATTTTTGACCATCATAAGATCATTAATGTCATTCTATAAATGCAAGACCTTCCTTTCCACTCTCATCAGGACAAATTGACATTCCCTGTTTTAGTTACATGTAACATTGCATTTCAATACTGGCAAGTTTATTGAGGCATGGGGGTATGAAATAGGGCTGGTTAGTTACCTTGGCTATATGGCTAGTATGTGGATCAGAGCAACACCAGCTAGAGGGAGCTCAATCCCTATCTTGGCGGAGGTAAACCTGGGACACACCTTGTTCTGGCCCAGTGTAAAATTACAATACAAAGGTGATTCTTTAATCCTCAAATCGAGGATGCTACTTAAAAGTAGTAGTCAGGCACGAAATGGATTACTTATATTTTGTATTATAATTCATGAGATGTGTTTAGAAACATAATGTTCAGCAATCAGATTTCTAGAAATACAAAATTTGTAGCACCCAACCAATAAATTACTGATCATTTTGAAACAGACTGATCAACTACCAAGGAAATTCAACTTTTACATGAGTTTGGTAGGACCAAATTTTGAGTTAAAATGGAGGGGTTGACTTTTGCACATGTAAAATCTTTGGAGGTCTGAAATCCCACCTCATCTATTATCTTGCTAATGAACAGTTGCCTCATAGAAACTGCTCCTGCCAAAGTTTGGATACTTTAGTGAGAAGTGGAAATGACATTAACCGATATTCACGTTCACACAGTATATTAAAGTGGGCTCAGCTTGAAAATTATTTCATTTGCTGTAAACTCTTTGAAGCTTCTGTTGGTCCTGAAAAGCCTGATATAAATGAAATCTAACTTACCCAGCAATGAGGTACTAATTACTCAAAGATCAGCACCACCAGGTGACAGACGGAGTTCACGGACCTGACATCAGAATCCCAAAGCAACCACTCAACTAGAACTTAGTCAAGGGGGAGATTTCAGGAGGATAGCGGGGAAACATTTTAGGGATGCCCTCAAAGCATAATTGAAGACGTCAAACAAACATACCAGTGGATTCGTGGATGACCTGAGCTTACGATCAACCAGAATATAGGTTTATCCGGGAAAGCACCAAACAGATTAAGACTTCATTGAATTGGTTTCAGGCTATTGGATAGAGTGCACAAACCACCAAATAACCCATTTCACCAACCCCTCAATCAACACCACAACAGAAGAGTCCACAGATAACATGAGTGACTTTTCTGCTATCTCAAAACCTGTTGAACTGCAGTAGTGGCAAGTCATACTCAATCCAGAGGGACTACTTATGAAGGAGACAGCAATATGAATGGGAGTCTCTCTTTCTTCTTCATTCTCTTGCACAGACACTCTCAGAATATTAGAGTCATAGAGATATACAGCACAGAAACAGACCCTTCGGTCCAACCCATCCATGCCGACCAGATGTCCCAACCCAATCTAGTCCCACCTGTCAGCACCTGGCCCATATCCCTCCAAACCCTTCCTATTTGCCTCTTAAATGTTGCAAACGTAGCAGCCTCCACCACTTCCTCTCGCAGCTCATTCCATACACGTTCCACCCTGTGTGTGAAAAAGTTGCCCCTTAGGTCTCTTTTATATCTTTCCCCTCTCACCCTAAACCTATGCCATCTAGTTCTGGACTTCCCCCACCCCAGGGAAAGACTTTGTCTATTTATCCTATCCATACCCCTCAATTTTGTAAACCTCTATAAGGTCACCCCTCAGCCTGCGACGCTCCAGGGAAAATAGCCCCAGCCTATTCAGCTTCTCCCTATAGCTCAAATCCTCCAACCCTGGCAACATCTTGGTCAATCTTTTCTGAACCCTTTCAAGTTTCACAACATCTTTCTGATAGGAAGGAGACCAGAATTGCACACAATATTCCAACAGTGGCCTAACCAATGTCCTATACAGCCGCAACATGACCTCCCAACTCCTGTACTCAGTACTCTGACCAATAAACGAAAGCATACCAAACGGCGCCTTCACTTTCCTATCTACCTGCGACTCCACTTTCAAGGAGCTATGAACCTGCACTCCAAGATCTCTTTGTTCAATAACAGTCTCTGGGACCTTACCATTAAGTGTATAAGTTCTGCTAAGATTTGCTTTCCCAAAATGCAGCACCTCACATTTTGCTAAATTAAACTCATCTGCCATTTCTCAACCCATTGCCCATCTGATCAAGATCCTGTTGTAATCTGAGGTAACCCTCTTCGCTGTCCACTACACCTCCAATTTTGGCGTCACCTGCAAACTTACTAACTGTACCTCTTATGCTCGTATCCAAATCATTTATGTAAATGAAAGGTAGAGGATATCACCGATCCTTGTGGCACTCCACTGGTCACAGGCCTCCAGTCGGAAAAACAACCCTCCACCACCACCCGCTGTCTTCTATCTTTGAGCCATTTCCGTATCCAAATGGCTAGTTCTCCCTATATTCTGTGAGATCTAACCGTGCTAACCAGTCTAGCATGGGGAACCTTGTCGAACGCCTTACTGAAGCCCATATAGATCACATCTACAGCTCTGCCCTCATCAATCCTCTTTGTTACTTCTTCAAAAACTCAATCAAGTTTGTGAGACATGATTTACCATGCATAAAGCCATGTTGACTATTCCTAATCAGTCCTTGCTTTTCCAAATATATGGATATCCTGCCCCTCAGGATTCTCTCCAACAACTTGCCCACCACCGACATCAGGCTCATTGGTGTTATGGTGACGTCACTTCCGCCCCCACCGACCATGCAGCTTCCGCGATCGCCGCCCAGACAACCACCTCCACGATCGCCAGGAAGACCATCGCCGACAGATTCGCGGCCTCCGCGGGGTCCACGGCTATTGGGAACAACACCGTTTCTGCCGTCGCTACAGCCACTTCCGCCCCTGGGGTTGCCGTCGCCGCAGCCACTTCCGCCCCCAAGTGACATCACTCACCTGCACAACGACCACGCCGCATGCGTCTCCGCCCCACGCCGATCTCTGTCCGCACGCTTAACCCTGCCCCCATGCTGATCTCCGTCCCCACGCCGAACCCCACCCCCGCTCCGTCCCTGCCCCGACTCCCGCCCCCACCCCAACCCCGTCCCCACTCCCAGCTCCAGCCCCACACCAGGACCTAGCTCCCAGCCCTGCCGTATTTTCACCATCCCTCCAGAACTATCCCTCTCTGAGGATGAAAGATCAGTCCTCGGTAGAGGCCTCACCTTCATTCCCTTACGCTCTCGGATTAACGAGTTCAACACGCGGCGAGACATCGAACAATTCTTCCGCCGCCTTCACCTCCGCGCCTACTTCTTCAACCAGGATTCACGCCCACCCTCTGACGACCCCTTCTCCCGCCTCCAACACACCCCATCCACCTGGACACCCTGTGCTGGCCTCTTACCCGCCCTCGATCTCTTCATAGCCAACTGCTGCCACAACATTAACCGCCTCAACCTCTCCACCCTTCTTACCCACTCCAACCTCTCACCCTCGGAACGTGCAGCCCTCCACTCCCTCCGTTCCAACCCCAACCTCACTTTCAAACCGGCAGACAAGGGAGTAGTTTGGCTCGCGGACACCTCCTCCTACTGCCCCCTTGACCATGACCCCACCTCCCACCATCAAACCATCATCTCCCAGACCATCCATAACGTCATCTCCTCAGGGGATCTCCCATCCACCGCCTCCAATCTCATAGTCCCACAACCCCGCACCGCCCGTTTCTACCTCCTGCCCAAAATCCACAAACCTGACTGCCCCGGAGGACCCATTGTCTCAGCCTGCTCCTGCCCCACCGAACTCATCTCTGCATACCTCGACACGGTCCTGTCCCCCTTTGTCCAAGAACTCCCCACCTACGTTCGGGACACCACCCATGCCCTCCACCTCCTCCATGATTTTCGCTTCCCCAGTCCCCAACGCCTTATCTTCACCATGGACATCCAGTCCCTGTACACCTCCATTCCCCCATCACGAAGGACTCAAAGCTCTCCGCTTCTTCCTTTCCCACCGTACCAACCAGTACCCTTCCACTGACACCCTCATTTGACCGACTGAAATGGTCCTCACTCTGAACAACTTCTCTTTCCAATCCTTCCACTTCCTCCAAACCAAAGGAGTAGCCATGGGCCCCAGCTATGCCTGCCTCTTCGTCGGATATGTGGAACAGTCCATCTTCCGCAGCTACACTGGCACCACCCCCCCACGTTTTCCTCCGCTACATCGATGAATGTATTGGCGCTGCCTCGTGGTCCCAGAAGGAGGTTGAACAGTTCATCCACTTTACTAAACCTTCCACCCCGACCTCAAATTTACCTGGACCATCTCAAACTCCTCCCTCCCCTTCCTTGACCTCTCCATTTCTATCTTGGGCGACCGAATCAACATGGACATTTACTATAAACCGACAGATTCCCACAGCTACCCAGACTACACCTCCTCCAACCCTGTAAAAACGCCATCCCATATTCCCAATTTCTTCGTCTCCGCCGCATCTGCTCCCAGGAGGACCAGTTTCAATACTGAACAACCCAGATGGCCTCCTTCTTCAAAGACCGCAATTTCCCCCCAGACATGGTCGACAATGCACTCCACCGCATCTCCTCCACTTCCCGCTCCTCTGCCCTTGAGCCCCACACCTCCAATTGCCACCAGGACAGAACCCCACTGGTCCTCACCTACCACCCCACCAACCTTCAGATACATCGTATCATCCATCGTCATTCCCGCCACCTCCAAACGGACCCCACCACCAGGGATATATTTCCCTCCCCTCCCCTATCAGCATTCCGAGAAGACCACTCCCTCCGTGACTCCCTCATCAGGTCCACACCCCCCACCAACCCAACCTCCACTCCCGGCACCTTTCCCTGCAACCATAAGAAATGCAAAACTTGCGCCCACACCTCCCCCCCTTACTTCACTCCAAGGCACCAAGGGATCCTTCCATATCCGCCACAAATTCACCTGCACCTCCACACACATCATTTACTGCATCCGCTGCACCTGATGTGGCCTCCTCTATATTGGGGAGACAGGCTGCCTACTTGCGGAACATTTCAGAGAACACCTCTGGGACACCCGGACCAACCAACCCAACCACCCCGTGGCTCAACACTTCAACTCCCTCTCCCACTCCACCAAGGACATACAAGTCCTTGGACTCCTCCATCGCCAGACCATTGCAACACGACAGCTGGAGGAAGAGCGCCTCATCTTCTGCCTAGGAACCCTCCAACCACAAGGGATGAACTCAGATTTCTCCAGTTTCCTCATTTCCCCTTCCCCCACCTTGTCTCAGTCAAATCCCTCGAACTCAGCACCGCCTTCCTAACCTGCAATCTTCTTCCTGACCTCTCCGCCCCCACCCCCACTCTGGCCTATCACCCTCACCTTATCCTCCTTCCACCTATCACATTTCCAACACCCATCCCCCAAGTCCCTCCTCCCTACCTTTTATCTTAGCCTGCTTGGCACACTTTCCTCATTCCTGAAGAAGGGCTCAGGCCCAAAACGTCAATTCTCCTGCTGCTTGGATGCTGCCTGACCTGCTGCGCTTTTCCAGCAACACATTTTCAGCTCTGATCTCCAGCATCTGCAGTCCTCACTTTCTCCTCACAGGTGTTATACGAGTCACACTGGTGGCACGTGATGCACAATGAAGGCATAGCAACACTGGCCCCTGCCTTAGTCAAGTCTTTTCCAGTTGAGACACTCTACCAGGTTACAACTCACCCTGGTGCCAATTATTACTGTTCATGGCTGGCATGGCCATGCCTCCCATTCCATGTGCAGGCTGTGCTCCTCATTCCCAGCCTAAGTTTCCCTCCCCAGGCTAAGCCTCCACTTCCTGAATTGCTCTTTCCCCACCCCCCCACACACACACACTCAAGGCTCTGTCCAAGGTCTCTCCCCATCTTCCCAGAGTCTTACCTCTCCCTCCCTAGGTTTTACCCCCAAGGATTAACACCCCCCAGATTGTCTCTCTCTCTCTCTCTCTCTCTTCTCCCCGGGGTTCTACCCCCCACCCCCAGGGTTAACCCTCCCCAAATTGTCTCCCTTAGAGTGTCCCTCCCCTCCTAGTGGGAGTGTCCCTCCCTCCCCCCAGTGGGGTCCTCCACACCCTTCCCCCTTACCCTAGTGGGTTTCTCCCCCTCGCCCTAGTGGGTTTCTCCCCTTCTTCCCACCCCCCCAGTGGGTTTGTCCCCACCCTGTAACCCCCCCCACCAATAGGGTGTCCCCCTACCCTACCCCACCGGGTTTCTCGCCCTCCCCCAGTGGGTTTCTCGCCCTCGCCCTCCCCCAGTGGGTTTCTCCCCCTCGCCCTAGTGGGTTTCTCCCCTTCTTCCCACCCCCCCAGTGGGTTTGTCCCCACCCGGTAAACCCCCCCCCCCAATAGGGTGTCCCCCTCCCCTACCCCACCCCACCCCAGTGGGTTTCTCACCCTCCCCCAGTGGGTTTCTCCCTTTCTTCCCACCCCCCAGTGGGTTTGTCCCCACCCCCACCAGGGTGTCCCCCTCCCCCCCGGGCTCACTCACATTTGCTGTTTGGAGGTTTTGTTGAGGTCGATCCCATAGAGTCTGGCGGCGATGAAGTGCTCCCTGAAGGCGGGGATGAGGATGAGGGTTCCCAGGAAGCCCAGGAACGAGCAGCTCAGGTTAATGAGCAGGGGGAGTGTGGGCAGGGCCGACATCGGGTGGGCGGCCGGGGGGAATTAAACAATAACGAGAGAAAACGCGGCAAACCGAATGAAGTCAGCTCCCACGGCACGGAAACAAACTCGGTGTCTGGAGGTGACATTCGCACACCGTGCGAGTAGAGTCGGTGTCACCGCGTGAAGAGGTAGCGTTCTCCCTGTTTCATTCCCCACAACGTCCGGGACCGGGTCCGCAATCAAGCCCCAGGTCGGACTAGGCCTCAACGAGCGAGCGCGCGTGCGCTATCAGTTGCACATGCGCACTCGCACCATGCGGCGCCATGCACGCTGGGAGTTGTAGTCACTTCCCACTTGCTCCAGGTGAGTTGGTCTCTGATTTATTATTGTCACATGTGCTGAGATACAGTGAAAAGTATTGTTTTGCGTGCTATCCAGAAAATCATACATGAGATAAGTACATCAAAGTAATAGAACAGAATGCAGAATATAGTGTGACAGCTACAGTGTAGGCTTACAGAAATATTAACTTGAATATATGAGGGGTCCGTTCATAAGTGTGATAACCGGGCAGAAGAAATTGTTCTGAACTCTGTTGGTACGTGTTTTCAAACTCTAGTTTCTCCTGGCAGATGGAAGAGTGTTTACCGGGGTGAGAGGGGGTTTTGGTTACATTGGCCGCTGTCCCAAGGCGGTGGGAAATGTAGACAGAGTTAGTGGAAGGAAGGCTGGTGGGGAAAGGGGTATGGAGTAAACAATAGGTAGAGATAGAGCCCAAAGAGAGAGAGAGAGATGGACACTTGGACAGACAAAGGAGTGATTAACGATCAGGATAGGAGAGTGAATAGTATTGATGGGAACTGTTAATTGTTAAAAAGGGGTTGTGTGTAATAGTAGACTATGTTAGAACAGGGCCTGGGTTGTGGAGGTTAGGCGAAAGTGGGTACTGCAGATGCTGGAGATTAGAGTCAGGATTACAGTGGTGCTGGAAAAGCACAGCAGGTCAGGCAGCATCCAAGAAACAGGAAAATCGACGTTTCAGGCAAAAGCCCTTCATTAGGAAGGTTAATGTCGGGTCATGGGAGAAGCTGAAGCCCTAAAGTTGTTGAATTTGATATTGTGTCCAGGAGGCTGTCAAGTTCCAAAGTGGAAAATGAGGTTAGTAAGTTTTGAGAAGATTTGTAGCTCAGGTTGAGGTTCTGGATGTAGGTTTGCTCGCTGAGCTGGAAGGTTCATTTCCAGATATTTTGTCACCCTACTAGGTAACATCTTCAGTGGGCCTCCGAGCAAAGCACTCTTGATAATTCCTGCTTTCTATTTATATGTTTGGGTTTCTTTGGGTTGATGATGTCATTCCCTGTGGTGATGTCATTTCCTGTTATTTTTCTCAGGGGGTGGTAGATAGGTCGAACTTGATGTGTTTGTTGATAGATTTCCGGTTGGAATGCCATGCTTCTAAGAATTCTCGTGCATGTCTCTGTTTGGCTTATCTGAGAATGGATGTGTTTTCCCAGTCGAAGTGGTGTCCTTCCTGATCCGTATGTGAGGATACTAGTGAGAGAGAGTCATGTCGTTTTGTGACACGTTGATGTTCATGTATCCTGGTGGCTGTTTGTCCAATGTATGTTTGTTACGTCCTTGCACAGTATTTTGTAAATTACATTAGTTTTGCTTGTTGTCTGTATAGGGTCTTTCAAGTTCATTAGCTGCTGTTTTAGTGTGTTGGTGGGTTTGTGGGCTACCATGATGTCAAGGGGTCTGAGTAGTCTGGCAGTCATTTCTGAAATGTCTTTGATGTAGGGGAGAGTGGCTAGGGTTTCTGGACATGTTTTGTCTGCTTGTTTGGGTTTGTTGCTGAAAAATCTGCGACTGTGTTCATTGGGTACCCATTCTTTTTGAATACAGGGTATAGATGATTTTCTTCTGCTCTGCATAGTTCCTCTGTGCTGCAGTGTGTGGTTGCTCATTGGAATAATGTTCTGATACAGCTTCATTTGTGGATGTTGGGGTGATTGCTTCTGTAGTTCAATATTTGGTCCGTATGTGTTGCTTTCCTGTAGACACTGGTTTGAATTTCTCCATTAGGTAAAAACAATGATTGCAGCTGCTGGAAACCAGATTCTGGATTAGTGGTGCTGGAAGAGCACCGCAGTTCAGTCAGCATCCGAGGAGCAGTAAAATCAATGTTTCAGGAAAAAGTCCTTCACCAGGAATAAAGGCAGAGAGCCTGAAGGGTGGAGAGATAAGCTAGAGGAAGGTGGGGGTGGGGAGAAAGTAGCATAGAGTACAATAGGTGAGTGGGGAGGGGATGAAGGTGATAGGTCGGGGGCGGGGGGAGGGTGGAGTGGATAGGTGGAAAAGAAGATAGGCAGGTAGGACAAGTCATGGGGACAGTGCTGAGCTGGAAGTTTGGAACTGGGGTGAGGTGGGGGAAGGGGAAATGAGGAAACTGTTGAAGTCCACATTGATGCCCTGGGGTTGAAGTGTTCCGAGGCGGAAGATGAGACGTTCTTCCTTCAGGCGTCTGGTGGTGAGGGAGCGGTGGTGAAGGAGGCCCAGGACCTCCATGTCCTCGGCAGATTGGGAGGGGGAGTTGAAATGTTGGGCCACAGGGCGGTGTGGTTGATTGGTGCGAGTGTCCCAGAGATGTTCACTAAAGCGTTCTCCTAGGAGGCGTCCAGTCTCCCCAATGTAGAGGAGACCACATCGGGAGCAACTGATACAATAAGTGATATTAGTGGGTGTGCAGGGAAAACTTTGGATGTGGAAGGCTCCTTTAGGGCCTTGGATGGAGGTGAGGGAGGAGGTGTGGGCGCAGGTTTTGCAGTTCCTGGGAAGATGCCAGGATGGGAGGGTGGGTTGTAGGGGGGCGTAGACCTGACCAGGTAGTCATGGAGGGAACGGTCTTTGCGGAAGGCGGAAAGGGGTGGGGAGGGAAATATATCCCTGGTGGTGGGGTCTTTTTGGAGGTGGCGGAAATGTCGGCAGATGATTTGGTTTATGCGCAGGTTGGTAGGGTGGAAGGTGAGCACCAGGGGCGTTCTGTCCTTGTTACGGTTAGAGGGGTAGGGTCTGAGGGCGGAGGTGCAGGATGTGGACGAGATGCATTGGAGGGCATCTTTAACCACGTGGGAAGGGAAATTGCGGTCTCTAAAGAAGGAGGCCATCTGGTGTGTTCTGTGGTGGAACTGGTCCTCCTGGGAGCAGATATGGCGGAAGCGGAGGAATTGGGAATACGGGATGGCATTTTTGCAAGAGGTAGGGTGGGAAGAGGTGTAATCCAGGTAGCTGTGGGAGTCGGTGGGTTTGTAAAAAATGTCAGTGTCAAGTCGGTCGTCATTAATGGAGATGGAGAGGTCCAGGAAGGGGAAGGAGGTGTCAGAGATGGTCCAGGTAAATTTAAGGTCAAGGTGGAATGTGTTGGTGAAGTTGATGAATTGCTCAACCTCCTTGCGGGAGCACGAGGTGGCGCCAATGCAGTCATCAATGTAGCGGAGGAAGAGGTGGGGAGTGGTGCCGGTGTAATTACGGAAGATCGACTGTTCTACGTAGCCAACAAAGAGACAGGCATAGCTGGGGCCCATACGTGTGCCCATGGCTACCCCTTTGGTCTGGAGGAAGTGGGAGGATTCGAAGGAGAAATTGTTAAGGGTGAGGACCAGTTCGGCCAAACGAATGAGAGTGTTAGTGGAAGGGTACTGTTGGGGACGTTGGGAGAGGAAAAAACAGAGGGCTTGGAGGCCCTGGTCATGGCGGATGGAGGTGTAGAGGGATTGGATATCCATGGTGAAGATGAGGTGTTTGGGGGCACCCCCACCCTCCTCTAGCTTATCTCTCCACGCTTCAGGCTCTCTGCCTTTATTCCTGATGAAGGGCTTTTGCCCGAAATGTCAATTTTACTGCTCCTTGGATGCTGCCTGAACTGCTGTGCTCTTCCAGCACCACTAATCCAGAATGAATTTCCCCATTGTCTGTTCGCTGTACTGTGACATCTAGGAATGGCAGTTTGTTGTTGTTATCCTCCCTTTTAGTGAATTTTATGCCAGTAAAGGTATTATTGATAGTCTTGAAGATTTCCTCTAATTCTAGGACAAGCCAAACAGAGACAGGCACGAAAATTCCGAGGAGCATGGCATTCCAACCGGAACTCCATCAACAAAACATTGAGTTAAACCCCATCTAGCACCCCTGAAAAAAAGAACAGGAAATTACATCACCACAGGAAATGACATCACCAACCCAAAGAAATCCAAACATCTAAATGAAAAGCAGGAATTATCAACAGTGCTTTGCCCGGAGTCCCACTGAAGATGTTACCTAGTAGGGTGACGAAACGTCTGGAAATGAACCTTCCAGCTGAGCGAGCAAACCTACATCCGGAAAATGAGGTGCTGTTCTTCCAGCTTGTGCTGAGCTGCACTGGAGGACTGCAGTAAGCCTGCGAAAGAGATGTTGACCAGGGAACAGGATGGTGTGTTGACGTGGCAGGCAACTAGTAGCTCAGTCTTTTTTGCGGACAGAACGTAGGTGTTCTGCGAAGTGGTCACCCAGTCTATGCTTTTTTCCCAATGTAGAGGAGACCACATTGTGAGCACTGAATGCTGCTGAGCTTTTCCAGCAATTCACTTTTTGTTTCTGATTTCTTGCATCTGCAGTTCTTTTGGCTTTTTATTCAGTTAGGACTATAATCACTGGAGTTTATAAGAGTGCGGGGCAATCTTAGAGAAACTTAAAATTTTAGGAGGACTCGGCAGAATAGATGCAGGAAGGGTGTTCTCAAATATGGAGTTGGGGCAGAGTTTAAGGATGTGGGGTGGATCATTTTAGACTAGATTAGACTCCCTAGAGTATTGAAACAGGCCCTTCAGCCCAAAATGTCACACTGACCCTCCGAAGAGAAACCCACCGAGACCGATTTCCCTCTGACTGATGCACCTAACACTATGGGCAATTTAGCATGGCCAATTCACCTGACCGGCACATCTTTGGACTGTGGGAGGAAACTGGAAAATCTGGAGGAAACCCACGCAGATACGGGGAGAATGTGCAAACTCCACACAGACAGTCACCTGAGGCTGGAATCGGACCCGGGGCCCTGGCGCTGTGAGGCAGCAGTGCTAACCACTGAGCCATCATGCCACCCTAAAGATCACTAAGATGAAAAATTTCTTCATCCGGAGAATGTGAGCCTGTGGAATTCTCTTCCACAGAAAGTAGATGAGGCTAAAACGCATTGTTTTCAAGAGTTAAGAATTCATCTAATCTCTTAAGAGTTTGAAATAGTTCTTACGGCTAAAGAGATGAAAGATTATGGGGAGAAAGCAGGAACAGGATATTGAGTTGGATGGTCAGCCATAATCAAATGAATACCAGAGCAGGCTCAAAGGGCCGAATGGTCTACTCCTTCTATTTTCTGTGTTTCATTGTCATTCTAGTTGGTTTATGACTGCCCCTTAGGGAAAGAAATCAGCCATCCTTACCTGTTGGAGCCAACATGTAACTCCAGACCCTTAGCAATTTGGTTGATTCGTAAATGCCCTCTGAAATGGCTTAGAGAGGCAAGGCAACAAATTCTGACTCTGCTATACAAGGATAAAAGGATTTGTGCTCTTGATCACATCCAGTTTGTAACCCAGACAAACAAAGCTGAGACCAGACAAAAGGAAAACAATCATTTGTGGCAAGAAGTCTTTGTGTGATGCACAATCTAGATAAAAAGCAGGTAACGAAACACAAAATTGCTCATATGAGTGCTAAAGATTGACTTTATTTGATATGATGTTCTGATTGTGACCTTGAACTTTTAACGGGTATTCAGAGTATCCTTCAGGTGCGACAACAAAAGCAATGTTGCAGATTACTCATTTACAACTGCACAGTATTATTATGAATTGCAATTGAAAGCAATTAAGTAATCACTGTTAATCTTATTTTAAAAGCACCTGAGGAAATTAAAATAAATCTTCAAGAAAACCTGTAAGGATTCAAGTTAACTGCTGTCTCTCACTAAGTGCAAACTATTTCAATTAACTGTTTTGAAAAAGAAACTAAACACACAGAGCAGTGTGATAATGATCCACAGAAAAAGCAGTCACTCAGTTCAAAGATTTATCAATCCTCTGCAGACGTTGCCAATACTTCTTGAGGAAAAGATGAATTAGGTATATAGGAAGAACAAAACTGCTCATAATAATAACAATACCTTATACTTATATAGCTCCTTTAACATAATAAAACTTCCCAGGCGCTTTACAGGAGAGATACAGAATTTGACACTGAGCCACATGTCAGTTGATCTAAAGCTTGATAAAAGGTAGTTTGGAAAAAGTGTTTTAAAGGAGAAAATGAGTGTGTAGAAAGATAGAAAAGTATAGGATAGGCACTCCAGAGCTTAGGGCATGGGTAAGGAAGTCATAGAATTGTAGAGATGTACAGCATGGAAACAGACCCTTCTGTCCAACTCGTCCATGCTGACCTAATCTAGTCCCATTTGCCAGCACTTGGCCCATATCTCTCTAAACCCTTTCTATTCATATACCCATCCAGATGCCTTTTAATTGCTGCAAATGCACCAGCCTCCACCACTTCCTCTGGCAGCTCATTCCATACACACATCACCCTTTGCGTGAAAACATTGCTGCTACCAATGTTGCAGAGATTAACGTCGGCCTGCTCAAGAAGCCAGGTTTGGAGCAGCACAAATATCTCAGAGTGTTGTAGGGCTGGCTTTAATGTGCAGGTAGGGTGCTTTTGAGTGCTAGCCTTTAACTTTCAAACCAGGAGACGTGAGTAAAATCTGTTTCACTCAGAGGGCATTGGGAACCTGGATGTCACTGCCTGTGGGAGTGGTAGACTATATCTCAGAATCCGTACAATGTGGAATGAGGCCATTCAGTCCATTGATTCTGCGCCAACCTTCCGAAGAGCATCCCACCTATACCTAGTACCTCCTATCCAATCCACTATGGCCAATCCACCCGAACTTGCTATTCTTTGGACTATGGGATGAAACCAGAGTGCCCGGCAGAAACCCACGCAGACACGGGGAAAATATGCAAACTCCACACAAACAGTCACCCAAGGCTGGAATTGAACCCAGATCCCTGAAGCTGTGAGGCAGTAGTGCTGACCATTGAGCCACCTTGCCACCCATTTATGACTGGTCCCACTTCAATGCTTTTCCCTGTAGCCCTGCCAAATTTTCCTCATGAATGTATGATTTTACCAGGCGCAGTAGTACAATGGTAGGACATCAGGGAAGAGTTCATTTTTTCTTGCTATCTAATTCTGTTTCCAATTCTTCAATTTCCTTTAGGAAGGCTCTTTTCTTGGAGATGGACACCATGCTCCGTTGCACCTTCTGCTCTGCGTCAAAGATTGCGGAGAGCTCCATGGTTATATTATCTATCTTCTCTTCAATCTCTTCCAGGTCCAGTTCTGATTTGGATTTGAAGAAAATTCTGCAAAAACATATGAATTTAATTTTACAGCTGCCATGCATTTTTTTTCAATTAATGAAGCTAAAAAAAAAACACAAAAAATAGGAGAAGGAGTAAGCCTTTCAGCCTTCGAACCTGCTCCACCATCTAGTATGATCATGGCTGTTCATCTGACTCAATCCCATGTTCCTGTTTTCCCTCCATCACCTTTGATCCCTTCAGCCCATGAACATTTTGCTTCAGTGGTCAGCACTGCTGCCTCACAGTGCCAGAGACCCGGATTCAATTCCAGCCTTGGGCAACTGTCTGTGTGGAGTCTGACTCGTTCTGAAGGCTTCCCTCTGGTTTACATTAGCTAGCACTCTATTGTCAAGATTTCACAATGTATAGATCACGATTCTGAATTAGTCAAGACCATGAGGCGATAACCAAATTTAGTTCCATTTCATAGAATCCCTCGAGTATGGAAACAGGCCATTTAGCCCAACAGGTCCACACTGACCCTCTGAAGAGTAACCCACCCTGACCCATTCCCCAACCCTATTACTTTATGTTTTCCCTGACTAACCAACACACCCCTGAACACTGTGGACAATTTACCATGGCCAATTCACCTATGCTCCACATCTTTGGATTGTGGAAGGAAACCGGAGCACCCGGAGGAAACCTGCACAGGAGGTGCAAACTCCACACAGACGGTCACCCGAGGCTGGTATCAAACCCAGACCCCTGGCACTGTGAGACAGCAGTGCTAACCGCTGGACAACCATGCTCCAAATGATATTCTAATAGAACAGCACTTATCACAGCCATGGACTGAGAAATATGCCGTAGTAATGGAATGGATGAAAAGTATAATGATAACTGGTTAGAAACATAGGTTTTTTGATTATTAAGTATAACTCATTCTGTAGCACGTACATAGACATTTAAAAACATTTAAAAGATATAGATACATTTACCATTTTAAATTGATAAATTCTATTGCAAATAGCAGAAAAAATGTGCCAAAGGTGACACACATATGCTGGTAATTAAATTAAGGTTCAGCACAGATAAAAAGAATTGTAAACAATAGTCGCTAAAAGAAAGTCCAGAAAGACAAATGGCAACAACCTGGGCATGCAAGTAAAATGTTAATTACAGAAGAAATACTGGAATCACCCAACTGATAACAACAAAATTCATATCACCTGAATACCAATAGTAACCAGGGTGAGACAATACTCAAAGGCAAAGAAATAAAATATCTTTACTGATCATTGTTTAATGAAGGATTGAAATTTCAATGTATAAGTGAGAGATGGAAGGCGTTTAAACATTGATGATACAAAATATCACAACTTCATTATCATTAAAGGCTTTCAAATATTACTCCTCAGAAGGACAAATATATCTTACAAATTCAGGGCTTTGTAGTAAAACAGCTTTAATTGTTGATGATCGTTCTACTCTTAGATATTATGGGATATTTTATTTTTGGTTATTCTAAGATATTCCTAGATATTTTTGGATATTCTTGAACTGTTATAAATAACATCAGAAAGTACTGCTCCTTAGAATGCTGAAGATACATGTAGGTAAATGTTGATATCTGTTCTGAAGAAAAGTCATACTGGACACAAATCAATCTTATTTCTCTTTCCACAGACCTGCTGAGTTTCTCCAGCACTTTTTTTCCCCCAGATTTCCAGCATTCATAGTATTTTGCTTTTATGTTAGGTTTGGCACTACATCTTTTGATAGATTTTGGCACAGCAGTGTGCTTATCTGCATAAAGTATATTACTTGTTCATTTCTTTTAATAAATTGTAAAATTAGTAAATCGGCACATGGAAGTTTTTTTGGTTACAGCAGAAATAAACCATAATCTCTTATTTTCTGTAGAGAACAATCCTGGACTCTGAAAATACCTGGGATATTTATAGCATAGCTAAGCATTATTAAAATTAAGCAGGCTAGTTGGAGGACAGTGACAATCTCAGGCAACTGCTTCTTCTGTTCAAACTCAAATCTTTAAATATTTGTGAAACTGACCAGCATGAACTCAGCAGCAGAATTTAGTTAAAAAATAAGTTCGTTCTAAAAATACTTAAAAAGCTATAAATCACTTCAGAAAGAGACATTAAATGTTTTAAGATCTTTTGAAGACTAATTCCTTGTTCCAATGGTGGCTTATTAAGGGATACACCAAATTATAATAAGATGTAGGAATATTCTATAATAAACTTGTGTTCACATTGTTCCAAATGATTTATTGTAAGAATGTATTCTGAATAAAGAAAATACTGAGTACTTATTGATATAGTTTAATATTTATCCAGACATTTCACAACGTATGTAAAGCTCTAAAAGTAATAGGATGCACATGTTAGTGAGTGCATTGATCCCTTACCCATTGTCCTTCTGTATTTCACTCTCGCTCTGCAGACATTCCTTTATTATGTCAGCTTGTTGGTTTTTCGATGGTGTCCCAGTTGTCTTGCTGTTCCAAGCTTCTGTGCGCTGCTGCAATTGCTGAAAAATACACATTGATCCATTTAGAAAGCACATGTTCTCAGTGAAGATTCTTAAAGATGAATCCAAATTGGAAGTCTTCCGATGAATTTATAAACTCCCTCCATAAATTTTCTTCTATACATTTGCCATTTTCGGTTACCTCACACTTTCCACTTAGATTTTGATGTCTGAGATTTTGGAATTTAAGTGCGCTGAACATATGCATTTACCACACAGTCAGCAACACTAATCACAAAAGAGTTGTTATTTATTACGTTACTGAGTCTTTATAGGTTCTTGCTATGTGCAAAATATTTAACACTCAAACAGTCACTGCATTTCAAAGTACTTATTCATATGCAAAGAACATTGTGATGATTCTGAGGGCAATTGGTTGCAAGTCTTTACTTCCTTACTCTGATTGCTTTAGACAATTGTGGAGCTCAAAATTTCTCTAAATCAAGGAAAGAGTCAAACTAACAATGCACTATCTATATACTTAGAGGAAAAAAGTCAACAACTAATACCTCTGCAAACATTGTTAAGGCTTGTGAATCCTTCATATCGAAATTCAGTAAATCAGAAATTGCATCAGTATAGATTTCCAGGTCGAATTCTTTTTGGAATAATTTGTTTGATGTCGGGGCTCTTGGCTTACGTGCATTCATAGGAGGCAGAATCTGGAATCTGATGAAGAACATGTCTTCGAACAAAGTCTTCAACGCCTGAGATTAGAACACAGGAGGCATTTAATTTCAGATTTACTTGCTTGGGGAGAATGCAACAATCAATAAAGTGATTGCCTTTACTGTTCAACCTTTAATTTTTCAGGGAATGTAGGTGTCACTGTCCTTCAATTGAGGGGCAGGATGGGGCATTTTCAGAGGGCAGTTAAGAGGCAACCGCATTCCCTGGAGGAAAGCCAGTAAAAATCTGTGAATGATACATTTCCATTCCAACCTCACCTTGTAGACTTCAAAATGGAGCTGCAATAAGATCATTACTGAGTATTACTGTTTTTTCTTGTTGGGCTGCTGTGGATTTGGACTCATGGGCAAGATCACACAAAGATGGTTGATTTCCATCCATAAAGGACATTAGTGAACCGAATGGGGTTTTCTTTCAAACAGCAGTTGATAAAACCATAGAGTTCGAATCACTAATTGAAATTAAATTCCAGCAGTCACCATGGTGAGATTTTAACCGGTGCCTCCAGAGCTTGGCATCTGGATTACTAGTCCAATTACTTCACCACTGTGCCACCATCACCCTGAAAGGTGTTGTTATAACACGATGATTCTTTTTCTTTATCTGTTCATGGAATTTGGGCTTTGCGGCTGAACTAGCATTCATTACCAATTCCTCTTTTCCCATGAACTGAGGACTTGTTCAGCCATTTCAGAAGGCAGTTCAGTGTCAACCACATTGCTCTGGATCTGGAGGCCAGACTAAGTAATAGAACAAAGAAGAAGAACAAAGAAAATTTACAGCCCAGGAACAGGCCCTTTGGCCCTCCAAGCCCGAGCCGATCCAAATGTACTGTCTAAACCTGTTGGTCAATTCCTAAGCATCTGTATGCCTCTGCTCCCCACCTACTCATGCATCTGTCCGGATGCATCTTAAATGAATCTACCGTGGCTGCCTCTACCACCTCTGCTGGCAACGCGTTCCAAACGCCCACCACCCTCTGTGTGAAGTACTTGCCGTGTGTATCCCCCTTAAATTTTCCACCTCTCACCTTGAAAGTATGATCTCTGGTTAGTGAATCCTTCACCCTGGGAAAAAGCTTGTCTCTATCTACCCTGTCTATACCCTTCATGATTTTGTAAACCTCAATCAGGTCCCCCCTCAATCTCCTTTCTAGTGAAAATAAACCTAACCTACTCAACCTCTCTTCATAGCTAGCACCTTCCATACCAGGCAACATCCTCATAAACCTTCTCTGCACCCTCTCCAAAGTATCCACGTCCTTTTGGTAATATGGCGACCAGAACTGTACACAATATTCTAAATGCGGCCGAACCAATGTCTTGTTCAATTTTAACATGACTTGCCAGCTCTTATACTCAATGCCACGTCCAATGAAGGCAAGCATACTATACACCTTCTTGACCACTCTATCCAACTGTGCAGCAACCTTCAGGGTACAATGGACCTGCACTCCCAGATCTCTCTGCTCATCAACTTGTCCTAAGGATCTTCCATTCATTGTATAATTCGTTCTAGAATTAGACTTGCCTAAATGCATCACTTCACATTTGTCTGGATTGAAAGCCACCTTTTCGCCCAACTCTTCAATCTATCTATATCCTCCTGTATTTTCTGACAGTCCCTTATACTTTCTGCTACTCCACCAATCTTTGTGTCATCTGCAAACTTGCTGATCATACCAACAGTGCCCTCTTCTAGATCATTTATGTATATTGCAAACAACAGTGGACCCAATACTGACCCCTGTGGGACACCACTGGTCACCTTTCTCCATTTTGAGAAACTCCCTTCAACTACTACTCTCTGTCTTCTGTTGCTCAACCAGTTCTTTATCCACCTAGCTAGAACACCCTGCACACCATGTGACTTCATTTCTCCATTAGTCTACCATGGGGAACCTTATCAAATGCCTTACTAAAGTCCATGTATATGACATCAACAGCCCTTCCTTCATCTATCAACTTGGTCATTTCCTCGAAGAACTCTATTAAGTTGGTAAGGCACGATCTCCCCCGCACAAAACTATGTTGCCTGATACTGATAAGCTCATTCTTTTCTAAATATAAATAGATCCTATCTCTTAGTACCCTCTCCAGCAACTTCCCCACCACTGATGTCAGGTTCACTGGTCTGTAGTTACCCGGAATATCCCTACTACCCTTCTTGTACAAGGGGACAACATGAGCAACCTTCCAGTCCTCCGGCACATCACCTGTATTTAAGGATGCCACAAAAATATCTGTCAGGCCCCAGCTATTTTCAATCTCACCTCCCTCAGCAACCTGGGATAGATCCCATCTGGTCCTGGTGATTTGTCCACCTTAATAATCTCTAGCATACCCAACACATCTTCCCTACTTATGCCAACGTGATCCAGACTAATCAAACTTCTATCTCTAATCTCAAGATTCATCATGTTCCTCTCCTCAGTGAACACTGATGCAAGGTAATCATTCAGAATCTCACCCATTCTCTCAGGTTTGGCACACAACCTTCCTTCATTATCTTTTAGTGGACCAATCCTTTCTTTAGTTACCCATTTGCTTCTTATATAAGAATAAAATGCTTTGGGATTTTCCTTAATTCTGCTTGCTAAAGCTATTTCATTACCCCTTTTAGCCCGCTTGATTCCTTGTTTAAAACTTGTTCTACTCTTCTGAAATTCATCCAGGGCCCGTTCTGTTCTTAGCTGCCTAGACCTTATGTACGCTTCCTTTCTCCTCTTGGCTAGTCGTACAATTTCTGCTGTCATCCATGGTTCACGAATCTTGCCCTTCCTATCCTTTGCCTTCAACGGGACATGTCTATCCTGCACTGCCGTTAACCTATCTTTGAAAGCCTCCCACATCTCAAATGTGGACTTTCCTTCAAACAGCTGTGTCCAATCCACATTTCGCAGCTCCTGCCTAATTTTGATATAATTGGCCTTGGCCCAGTTTAGTACTCTTCCCTGAGGACCACTCTCTTCTTTATGAGTATTCTAAAACTTACAGCATTGTGGTCACCGTTCCCAAAGAAATCCCCCACCACAACTTCTACCACTTGCCCTGGCTCGTTCCCCAGTACCAGGTCCAATATGGCCCCTTCCCTCGTCGGACTATTGACATACAGCTCTAGAAAACTCTCCTGCATGCTTCGTACAAATTCTATCCCATCCAGACCTCTGACACTAAGTGTATCCCAGTCAATGTTGGGAAAATTAAAATCTCCCATCACCACTACCCTATTGCCTCTACATCTTTCCATATTCTGTTTACCTATTTGTTCTTCTACCTCACGCTCACTGTTGGGAGGTCTGTAATACAGCCACAACAATGTAACTGCACCCTTCTTATTTCTCAGCTCCACCCATAATGCCTCAGTACCCAAGACCTCCATAGTGTCCTCCTTTAGCATAGCCATGATATCATCCCTGACCAGCAATGCAACTCCACCCCCCCCTCTTTTACTTCCCTCCCTGTCCTGTCTGAAACGTCTATATCCTGGAACATTTAGTTGCCAATCATCATGCCCTTCCTTCAACCAAGTCTCTGTGATTGCAATAATGTCATACTCCCAGGCACCAATCCAAGCCCTAAGTCCATCTGCCTTACACACTATACTCCTTGCATTAAAGTAGATGCATTTCAGGCCACCAGTTCTTTTGTGCTCATCTGCTCTCTGCCTATTCTTCCCTTTATTAATATTATCTTCACAATTCTTACGGTCTCCAGTCTCCATCTCGCTGCCTACTCGTTTTCTCTTCTGGTTTCCAGTCCCCTGCCACATTAGTTTAATGAACGTGGATTTCCTTCCCAAAAGGACATTAGTAAACCAGATTTTTTTTATTTATAATGATGGTAACATAGTTGCTATTAGGCAATTTTTAAATTCTAGGTTGTGGTGATTGGAATGAGGTTGACCGGGTGGATCTCATTGAATATGAGATCTTTGATTGGGGCTGTTAACTTGGACTAATCAGGGAACCCTAGTTCACAGACATACACAGGAGTTTCAGGGATTCTCCTCGTTGCAGGAATTGGCTCTGAGCTAGCTGGTTAGAGTCCATGCACCGTACACATGTAAATAACGAGTGACTTGGCAATGGGAAGCTGGCCTCCATGCAGTTATTTCATTTTTTTTTTACTAAATTGAAAATTTTATTATCTACTGACAAGGGATTCAAACCTATGTTCCCTAGAACATTAGACTGGAGCTTTGGATTACTAATCCAGTGACATTACTGCTATATTACTGGCTCCCCTTTCCTCCAACATTACCTGGTGAAAGAGCTGAAGGAACAGAGGATTGGAGTCATCACTGAGCTCATCTGTGGCAAGGTGAGACAGACAGTGCACCAGAAGGACCGAGAAGGTACCCACAGATGCCAGCTGTTGTCTTCGTATAAACAATATTTTCTGAGAATGCTGAAAGAAAAAGTTTTGAACGTCACTTCATAGTCTTTGATGCTACATTTAGGTTATGAATTTAAGAAAATAGCATTTATTCTGTTTCTGCCTGTATTTTCTAATAAGCAAGGCTAACCCAATTTCTACTGAGTTGACACTAGAAGAACAATTCAACATTATCTTAAGATCAGCTTCGGAGAAACTGTTCCTGCTGCATCAACTGGAGTATTCCTCATCTTTCAATACCTGATAGACAATGTGTGTGACAGCATCAATTGTGGGTATGTCTGTCCACTAGATCATCATGAATTGGGCTAGGATCACATATCAACAATAAAGGAAGATTGGTCTGATTTATTCCTGTTAGATCAAAATCAGGTTTTAACACCATAGTAACTCTGGCCAAAAGTGTGTTATATCCATTGAGAAAATTGACAAGTAATGTAAATAGTTTGTCAGAGAATCTTTGCTATTATCTTTACCCCGTTTTTCTAATCAACCTGTTCGGAGACATTATTACACACCACCGGAGCAGGTGAGACTTGAACTCAGGTCTCTCAGTCTAGGGGTATGGACACTACTGCTGTACCACAAGACGGCATTTTCACTATTGTACAGAGATTTCCCTCAACTGCAAATTTGAACATTAAGGAGTTTTACCATACAATTTTGTGTCAGATAGCAGTATTTAAAATTTAGCAAAAGAAAAATTACTTCCTTTGTGTCTTTTCCTGATACATGATGCTTATATTTAACATGGACTGGATATTTGTGGCTCATGGTTCTACTGACCACAGTAGAATTTTCTCTTCCAGTTTCCTGTGGCACTGATCCCACCGGGAGCTTTTGAGGTCAGCTGGTAGGAACTCCAAAAGGACCTGTGGGCGCCAGAGTAACTATGGGCACATCTCCAGTGCCCACCCACACATTGCTTCCAAAATCTTTGGTACCTGGTTATTACTGACCAGGAATGCCCAGAATGCTTCCCACGACCTGAAATTATACCTTTTAACCCCACAAGAGCACAAGCTTCAGAAACATGCTTTTTCATTGTGGATTATTACTCCATCCCTTGTACAGAGCTTTACCCATCGTGCCGTACCCCACAACCCCTAACTCCACTGCTCCTCCCTGCCCCCCAGGTACACTGTTGCCCATTTGGAGGCTGGTACATCTCAGTCATCTCTGAGTTACCATGTGGGAGCCCCCAACATAGTAGGTCTGTGTCCCTAGATCACTCGAGTCTGATCACTGACACTATTGACTTTGTAAGGGATGGGATGAGGTTTCATCCCCTCTCAATTCCTGTTCATAAAGACACAAGTTTCACTGAACTACATACCTGATAAAAAAAGGAATTGCGGAAAGCATTGTGCGTGTAATTGTTAGCCGGCAAACTTGAGGCGAGAAGGATACCGATCTCCGGAGCCTTTAGAGAAATGTGAACACATTATTCTTCAGTTAGAGTAACAGCTAGCAATGATTACAGCAATTTTAACTTAAAGAGCCAGATAGAAGGTTTGTGGCACTCATTCACCCTTAGTTTAAGATGTCATCTCGCATTGTCCCACTGTTCAATAGACTATAAAATTGGACAGGGTCTAAAACCAACATCCTATCAATGCTACCCTGATCAATGACCCCCACATTCTATGAATAAAAAGAGGGAGTAATTGTTATTTTACCTACAGGAGAACAGAGCTAGTTATGGGGGGGGGGGGGGGAGGGGGAGGGGGTTGATGTTGGCATAAATAACAATGTAAAATGTTCTAAAGAGTAAGAAAAGGTTTGAGAAAAGTACAAGGTCAAGTATGAAATATTGATTTGGTTTTCTTTACCATTGCTTTTGGAAATTGTTACTAAATGGATCCTGTTCTCTGTATTTATGCATGGAGCTTTGTTTGTAAGAGGATGGAGACTGTGGTGTCTGGTGCTTACGCAGGTTTTAATTTAAAAAAGGCATATTAACTCAGCAAACAGGACTTAAACAATGCCAAGGCTAAACTTAAAAGAACCATAGAATTTTATGAAAAAGACCATGCAGTTGTCACACATCACAGTATTTGCCAATCTTAATTTTTCAGTTGGAACTAATTCCGTTTACTAATTTTATCTTAATGTCCTTATATATTCTTCCTTTTCAACTATCATATTTCACTTAGTAATGATGTTATAGGCTCTGTTTCAATATTAGGCTGTAATGCATTCCATGTTATAAAACTCCTATACATAAAAATATTTTGAACTCCCCCTTTTGTTCTCCTCAGTCTATGCCACCTTGCTTAACCAATATAAGTAATCAATGATGTAAGTATATGATGCATTTATTTGAAAGTTTGGATTTTGAACTAGTGGCATGTGGGTTTGAGATGATGTGCCTGGAGGGGTGTAATGATTAACTTGTAGCTACTTCTGAAGCTATGGTGATTACTTGTGGAAGAAAAACTGAGAGAAATAGTTGTTGGAGGTTAATCGGCATTTGTTTATATTTGGAGAGTTATGCACTAGAAGGGTAGGGATTGATGTTTTTTTCTTTTGATTAGGGGCAACATTCATAACTTGAAGAAAGGTTTTGGGTTTCACTTTGGCAGGTTTTGCAGAAATCTTGGCTGAATCTGGATGTGAAATCAGTTGCTCTGAAGAAAGGGATGTAGTTTAGAACGGTTAAGAAGTTGGTTATCTCAGTGTAAGAAATTTAGTTTAAATATTTCAGACCAGAAATGTTTAGTTTCAAACCTGAAGGGATTATTTGAAGCAAAGAAAGTTTAAGCATATTTGTCGGAGGCTCTAAGAAGGGGCTATCAGATTCTCCAGTTGGAAATTGAAGCCAAAGTTATAATAGAATTGATAGAGAAAGAAATTCTCTGTGGTGCAAGTTGTATAAAGGAGTGTTCTTGGGATTAATGGAATTGCAGTTTACTGCATGTTTTGAAATCTTTAAACTTGTCTTATATGTAAATAGTTTGGCTTATTCTATTTTAGCATAATTTCTTTTGCATAATAAACTTCTGTTTATTGTCAAAACCAAATCTGTAACATTGTCTGCTTGTGATGCAGTGAAAGACTACCTCAGTAAAACAAAAGAACAAAATATGATCAATCATGCCAGATTGTAGTGCCAGATCCGACATGTCCACTAATAATATTTGCTGAGATCATAACAAATCTCTCAGCATTTGTCCCTTTCATCAGTTTGGAAACCATTATTAATCTTAGCTTTCCCTGTCTCAGTGAAAGAAATCCCATAAGCAACTGAACATGAAGACCGAGGAAGATGAATTAGTTTCGTTTTTGAAATCTTATAAGGAAGGAATGAATTTTGAATAAAAATTGCATCAGAAGCTCTTACATTGATTGATCTCTTCACTAGCTGGGCTACAAAGATTCCAAACCGATAGACAACCAGCTCGGGCACAGAAACCATCTCAAGGGACACTGGCACAAGTCTTCCTTCACATGTCCACTGGGCATCTGTAATATCCATGTATGGTCTGTCTGCTTCTGGAACTAAACAATACCTGATCTCAATTGACAAAAGTATGATTCCCAAAAATGTATTTAATCAGAAAGTACAAGTTCAAGGTCAAAATTTTTAGTTTGCACAAACAATATTCTGGTTAAGCTCTGTAGTTTCACTGTACCTGTAAATATTTCTGAAGATATGTTGATTACTTGGAAAAATACATAAACAATTTTCGAGAGAGAGTTCTTGGAAGTTAATAGGAAATTGAAAGTTTTTAATGAGTGAACAAAGTAAACGGTTGTGCATTACAAGGTTAGGGATTGGGGAAACATTCACAACTTGAATCATTTATTAAGTCAATGTACCTTGGTATTTGGCCTCTGTTTGTGTTGTGTTCCGCGGATGGCCATTCTCTTGCCAAAGCTCTTCTGTTTTTGGATTTGTTTTCAGTTGCTCATTGATTTCCTTGAGGAGCTTAATGAGTGGAGATTGGGATAACAGCTTGCCCTTGTCTTTCTCTGCAAGATTGAAAAGATCTACGATTGAGTCAGTATCACAGGGACACAGTGATATGGAATTCCCATATTACTCTTCAAATAAACCTCTGGATCAGGTGGATTGATTTATCCAGATTGGTTGAGTTCTGCTTTTGTTTCTTTTTCCAATCAGTACTGTCTAGATGGCATGCTCTCAACCTTATACCCCCTTCCCCTAGGCCGATTTCTCATTTATCACATGTCTCATTGTAGATTGGCCAGCATCACATTGTCTTTAAATTAAAAGTGCTACATAAATGCAAGGTACTGTTGTGTCTGCCAAGCCTTTTCTTTAAGCCCATCTTCTGCTTTGAACACAAGGTGGCACAAACAAAAGAGCTGGATGTTCACATCTGTTAAAGGTATCAACAACCTTGAATTTAGACTTTCACATTGTACATGATGGCTGTGAGCTAGTAGGAGCCACTTTGACGGTATCAGTTGCGAGAATGGCACCAGATTAGTTGCACGGAAGTTGGGTCATGCTGGACTGGAGAGCAATGGTATATTCAGCCTGAATGATGATACAAGATAAAGCTGTAGATGGACATGGGATCAATGGAGTTGGAAAACCATATTGGATAAATTACACATTCAGACCACCAAGCATATTCAATATTTAACTACTGAAGGTAAAGAGATGGGAAAATAATAGAAGTTGAAAAAAGTCCAGTGCTTACCATGATATGCTACAAGATTCAAAGTGTCTGGAGATAGAATGATGTTCTTGTTAGTCTCTAACAGGCCTATTAACTGTTTGAGAAGAGGAAGCATCTTTTGAGTGGTCAAATATGGAGCCTCATACAATTCTCCCTTGGCTCCATGTCCAATCAGCTGGTAGTCTCCAAAACAGTAGAGCTTCCCAGAAAGAATATCCTAAAGTGGAAACGTATAAGAGATAAGAATCAATAATTACCTAAGCCTAATGATTGTTCTCCATGGTCAACCAAGCAAAGTTATCTGGTGTGTGTGAAATATTCACCCTCTATTTAGAAACATTGCTTTTCCAGACAAGATATTTTTTTAAAAATCCTAATAATGTGCTGTCACGCAGTTGATTCAAGGAAGGTAAAAGCATAGTTTAGGTTTAACAATCTATTGTAGAAGATAGTGAAAGTAGGAATTGAATTGTTATGGGAGACTGTGGGGGTCTGACTAATAATAAATTCAAGAATGGGTTGGATCAATAATGTGAGAAAAAATTAGTAGTGTGATTGAGAGGTATCATGAGACACTGTGTTGTTTATAAGTTGGGACTGACTGGATGGACCACAAAGACTTCTCCCTCTCCTGGAAGCACACATTCCTGTGGATAATGCACCAACTGTCATACCAATAAATGAGCTGTGCTTACCTTGGCTCCCAAAGCACACAGCTCAGCCAAGTCTCGGAGGTGTTCCAGCCTGATGCAGGCAATCTCAAGACCGGTCCACCTGCTCATCATGCTTTTGTGAAAGTCTTGAGTGAGAAGCATTTTCACCTTCAGGAAAGAGAGAATGGAAGATGAGCTACTAATTCAAACAATTAAATGGGTGAAAATCAAAGGAAACTTCATCCACTCTCAGGAACAAGCCAAATTTGGTGAGGACTTGACTCACATTTGTGTGCGTTAAAATGAACTAGAACAGATGTAGGGCAGCACGATAGCTCACTGCTGCCTCACAGTGCCAGGGACCTGAGTTCGATTCCCGCCTTGAGTGACTGTCTGTGAGGAGTTTGCACTTTTTCCCCATGTCTGCATGGGTTTCCTCTGGGTGCTTTGCTTTCCTCCAACAATCCCAAAATGTGCAGGTCAGGCAAATTGGCCATGCTAAATTGCCCATAGTGTTAGTCAGGGGTAAATATAGGACAGGGGAATGGGTCTGGGTCGGTTACTTTTCAGAGGGTCGGTGTGGGCATGTTGGGTCAAATGGCCTGTTTCCATACTGTAGGGAATCTAATCTAAACCAATCAGATGAGGGGAAGTTAGTTGGTATAAGTAATGAGATTTTGAATCCTCACTGTGATGAGATCAAGGACAGAGGTTTCCGGAAGCAGCAGTGATCCGACTGGGAGAGACTCTAGTCTGGCAGGTGAAAGGACTGAGGACTGCATTACGTGGCTGCCATCAGGGTTACCATCTTATTCAGGATGATGGCCCATTGCCAAGGGCTGCTGGTCAAAAGAGAGAACCAGTAGCCTGGCTGTCTCAGCAGCATCCCCACTGCTGGTGGCCAGTGATGGGGCTGCACCTGGAGAATGAAAGCACATTGATTGTTGTGTACTTTTAAGATAGGTTAGTGGGATTTGTGCATGCCACTGTCAGTCATGTTGGCCCCTGTGAAGTAGAATAAGGTGGAAAGATATTTCAAAATGCCTCCACTTGAGGAAACATTGTTTCAACATTTGCCCAATCAAGGCCCCCTTCAGAATCTTATACATTTCAACAAATTTGGCCCTCATTCTGCTAAACTCTAATGAATGACATTCCTGATGTATGCCCAAAATGTCGACTCTCCTGCTCCTCAGATGCTGCCTGACCTGCTATGCTTTTCAAGCGCCACACATTTCAACTCCAATGACTAAAGGCCTGACAACCTCTGAACTTGTTCAATAATGGCTTCAAAATAGAGTCGGTGCCGTAGCAAGCCACAAACTCTGACATTTGACCAGTTGCAGTTTTCATAGTGACCTACTTGGTTTGTTTTCAATGTCACCACATTATTTTAGTTTTAAATTTTTATCTGCTTGCCTTCTCATCTTGTTAAGGTTGTATATCTCAGAATTATTTCAACATTGAGAAGGCTGTTCAGCCCACCATGCCTGTACGAGCCCTCTAAAAGAACCATGCGCTTAATCACAATCCTCTGCTTTCTACCCTATAGCCCTCCAACTTTTTCCTTTTCAAATAAAATCCAAATCTAGTATAAAAATCACTACTGATTCTGTTCCCACTTCGTTTACAGGCAGCATGTTCCAGATAATCAAAATGGAATTAAGAAACAATGTCTTGGGAATCTCTATAAGGCACCATTGCAGAGAAATACCATTCACATTGTTTGGCTGGAGAAATCAACTGCTTAAATAGTTAATGAGTAGGATGCTTTTAAATTAATAAATGGTGACTATGAAAAAACAAACTGGATTTGATGCATCCAGCATGGATTAGAATTGCTCACCTGTTGGTGCCTCAGTCTGAAAGTTTCTTGCTGGTCAATATATTCCTGCAGTTGACCCCTTAGATGAACCTCTTCTTGACGCATCTTTTGAGTAAACTGTTTGACCTTCTCGATGAAGGTGTGAGACATGGCTAAATACAGAAGCTGCTGCTCCACCTCTTCCTTATCCACTACAGATTGAAGAACACAGGATAACATCTTTAAGAACAGCGATTGGTAGATACAACAAAGAGTGAGGAGATAAGCAAAGGTTCTGCAGTTATAGAACATAGAACAGTACAGCACAGGAACATGCCCTATGGCCGACCGTGTCTGTGCCAACCATGATACCATTCTAAACTATAGTCATCTGCCTTCTGTTACGAAGATGTGGGTGAACTACACCTTTTAAGAGAGTTAAAAGTGTTCTTACTAAGACACAATACTCCAGCTACTGGAGTAGCTGGTTGCCTGGAAACAACAAAAAACAGATTCGAATTAGGCCAATCAATCCCCGAAAAAAATACCAATTTCCAATCAAGTTTGAGTATATTGACAACCTTAAAAGCCTATGACACAATCCAATGCTCTGAGGTAGAAGACCGGGGAAAAGTTGAACAGTTGGGAGGAGAACTAGTGGGTAAAAGACTGTCTGAAAAATAGCTCTCTTAAAAGTACCTTTTTCAATAGTAACCTGTGATGCAGAAATTCCTAAGAAGAAGAAAATAAGACACATGAAGATCCAAATAGAAGAACCGAAAGCTGTGTGGTTTTGAGATAACAAGTGTTGTTTTGTAAATCTTAATTGGGAGTTTTATTGGACGAATATTATAGAAGGGAAGGTAAAAGACAGGTTAGAGTAAGGACTTGTTGTAATAGTTATAAGTTAATTATTCTCTGTTATACTTTAAGAGATAAAGTGTGCATCAGCGCTGAAGTGGCATCACTGACTCTGGAGATCCCAGATCTACCCAGAGAATTTGGTTACTTCTGCCCCCTCCTGGAGTGAATCTTCCCCAAACATCAGATAAAAGTGAAATACTGCGATGCTGGAAATTTTAAGTAAAAACAGAAAATGCTGCAGAGACCCAACAGGTCTGGCAGTGTCTGTGGAAAGAGGAACAGAGTTAACATTTGGAGTCCGTCGTGAGTCTTCTTCAGTAGTTTCTGTTTTAATATTGTAATTATCAACCACAGCAGAGAGGTCTGTAGACTTTAGATTGTTGATTCATACACTGTCTCATGGATTCCCTCTTATGACAGAAAAAGGGCAGAGTAAAAGGGCATCATGGAGGTAAAAAGGCCTTTAAAGTGTGGATGTGGGAACAGAATTAAATACCTAGAGAAATTGTCTCCACAGTTTGGAAATATTTGGAGCTGGGAGATGGAATGAAAGCTTAGGAAGAAAGACTTGATGGAAAGCTGAATGTAGACAGCAGCTGTCACAGGGTTTACCTTGAGAAATCAGAAACAAAATGTCTACCGGCATCAAGGATGCAAGCTGCGACTCCTGTGTGCATCTGCGTTGGGCTTCACTTTGTGCACAGTCTCGCAACGAGTCAATGATATCATCAAAGGCCACCATGTTCTTCTCAACCTTCGGAAATCCAGATAATTAGATTGAGACCTGCTACACACTCTATAGAGAAACAGAATAGTCAAAGCAGGAAACAGTTGATCTGCTGGGTGCTCCACAGAGTGCACCTTGGGTCTGAAGAAACAACATCTCAAGTTCATTTGTCTGGTTCCAAAAAAGATGAAATAATCTTACTGACTAGTAACTGGATACAAGTGATTATTTTCATTTGACAAGAGGATGTGGGTTTTGCTGCCCACCTAATTGCCCTTAGTTAAGAGTCAACTGCAACCAGGCAAGGATGGCATATTGTCTTCCTTAAAGGGCATTAACAAACCAGATGATATTTTTAACAATTAATGGCAGTTTCATCATCATTACACAGACCAGCTTCAGACTGATAAATTGAATTTAAATTCCACAAACTGCTGTGAGTGGATTTGAACTCACATCCTCAGAACATTAGTAGGTGCCTCTGGATTGCTAATCCAGTGATGTCACCAGCACACCATTGTCTCTCCGTTAAGGACTGCTCAGTAAAAGTGAAACAAAGTCTTTTTAGACCATTATGTATGGAAAACTGAAGTTATTGATCATGGGTAAATCAATTAAATGTCCTTTATGTACTGAGTTGCAGTTTAACGTTTATATAGAGATGTAATGTGACACACAGGATTTTAATTTAGTTCATGAAAGAGATGCATACAAGTGTCAGTTTGTGATGACTAATTAGGTATGTAAAGGCCGAAGATATTGAATTGCAAGCTCTTTGAGTGACCGAGCAAACATTATCAGGTGTGATTGTAATACTAAGGATATGTTTACGTCTGACTGCAATGTTGTATATTTAATAAACTAATGACCTGATTCCATTATTCAAGGGCTTTTTTGTAGATCTCACTTTAATGACAATGTACCTTCATGAATTTGCAATCAGCTTTGGTGTCAGATACCTCCTGCAGCAAACCCTTCAAAGCGACATACAGATCTTCCTCTTTCTGTCGCTGATATTGCCAATTATCTTGCCTATAACGGAGTTCCTCTTCAAGGACATCGAGCTGAACAGAAACACAAATGTCACCATCAATTTGGAGCACTGAGTCTTCCTGTAGAATTGAAGCTGTGAACATTTTCAGGATGATATACCTGGCACTTCCACCTCTGCAGTCAGGTTTTGAACCCAGCCAGCATGAGAAGCTGTTTTCAGTATTTTACCCACGCAGTCCCCATTCAATTTCCCTAATCTGACACTCATTGCTGATATTACACATGAAACCTGTTGAGCAACATCATGGGAAATGGATAAATGTTATAGTGGTGCTGTAGGCTACCACACTTTTGAGGGGAGGCTGAAGTACTTTAATGGCAGAATGAATATAAACAGGAATAGGACATTCAACTCCTCAAGCTTGTTCCACAGTTCATTACATTATGTTTAATTGGCATCTCAACTCGATTTACCTATTTTTATGACAGATTGAGTTAACAAAATTTCTGTTGGTCCCCAGCATTCCCAGACTTTAATGAGAAGCTGTTTTAAATTTCCACTACCCTTCGCGAAAAGGTGATTACACGCCGTAGCTGTAAGCCAGTTATTAAACTTCCTTATTTTGTTTGCCCCCACCACAGAAACGAGCTAAATAGTTGCATGGTATCTTCAATATTAAATCCCTTTATCATGTATATACCTCATTTAGATTACCTGTCCACCAACAGATGTATGCAATATCTAATGTGAGAATGACACAGGAATGACCAACATAGAAGAAGATCCATTCATCCAGCATGAAATCCCATAGAAATGGCTTTAGAAATACACACCTCATGTAAGAAAAGTAGCATTACTCAGTTTGTCACCCCAAGGATACAAATACAACAGCATGTGCCTTTCTTCCAGTGAATAATGACAAAACGGAAACATTTACACTTATTATTCCATGAGACCATGTTCCCAGAGGGCAGCAATGGTCACAGGGTTGATATCTGGTTAGAAATATAGTTTTGATTGAGAAATAAATATAATGGATGAGGCAAATACACATAGATATTAAAAGCTTTTAAAGATAAAGATTTTTGTCAGAATTAACCATGAAAATGTCTATCACAGCCAGCAGAAAAATTATAATGGGGACATGGAAACACAACTTATATGCTATTAACTAAATTAATGCACAGCACAGACAATAATAAAGTATAAATGGTATTTAGTCACTAAAAATGAGATATTGAAAGACAAATAGTAACATCATACCTGGGCATAAAAAGTAAAATGGTAATTATGGAAGAAATACTTGAAACAGCCACTGATAAGAATGCCAAAGATCCTTATCATGTTAGAAAGATTCAATGAAGAGTTCATTTAAGATGAAAAGACGAAAGGGAGAGATGAAAGGAGTGTACAGTAAATATTGACTATGTGAAAGTTCACAACTTCATAAATGAATCTTCACAGAACAATAAAGTAATAAGAATAAAAAACTGGTGGCTTAGTGCTGAGCTCTGCTGCCTCTGAGCGCCAGGGACCCGGGTCCAATCCCTGCCTCGGGTAGCTGTCTGTGTGGAGTTTGCACATTCTCCCCGTGTCTGGGTGGGTTTCCTCCGGGTGCTCCGGTTTCCTCCCACAGTCCAAAGACGTGCTGGTCAGGTGAATTGGCCATGCTAAATTGCTCATAGTGTTAGGTGCATTAGTCAGGGGGTAATAGAGGGTAGGGTAATGGGTGTGGGTGGGTTACTCTTCGGAGGGTTCAGTATGGACTTGTTGGGCTGAAGGGCCTGTAGGGAATCTAATAAAAAAAGACAGCATCAAATGAAAGTGGAAGAAAACTACACAGAGGGAGACATCACTTTTGCAAAGCAGGAGAAATCAAGCTAATGTAACAAAGAAACAAATACACGACCTTGCTGGAAAAGCTCAGCAGGTCTGGCAGCAGTTGAGAGATACACCTGACAGTTTCACTTCTGCAGGCTGGTATTGATCCCAGCTAGCAGAACTCAACTGGAAACATTAACTCTGATTTCTCTCCAAGATTCTGCCGGCTTGCAGAGCTTTTCTAGCAATTTCTGTTTTTGTTTCTGTTTTTGATTTGCAGCATCTGCAGTTCTTTCGGTTTTTGTTTTATCTAAAATAGAATTCTTCAGTGAAATTTTAGAAATATTAGAGGACCTCAGATAACACTTCTCAAAGTATTTTCTCCCACAGGGAGGAGATATCATCCTCGCTCAGAACTTTAAGGTAAAACTTTACTTCATGATGAATATTCTTAGCTATTGTTAAATATTTTTCTTAGCTATTATTATAATCCTATATGTTTTTAGGTGCACTTGAATCATTAAAAGTAACATCAAACTATTACATGCAGTATTACATCTTTTGATTGTTTTTGGCATAGCAATATATTTGTACACATGAAACATGTTACTTGTTAATTTCTGTTAATAACATGCTAAAGTTAATAAATTATCTCATTTATGTTTGTGTTGCAACTAATGCCATATATACTTCTTTACGTTGGAAATCTATGTGCTGAAGCAATAAAAATTGGACCTTAAAGTATCTGGGATGTTTATAACAAAATGAATGATTATTAAAATGAAGCAGGCTATTGAGAAGATGGTTACATTCCTGGGTCACTTCTTTTCCTTTAGGATGGTTATATAAATCTTACAAATCCACAACTTTAAACCTTTGGAAAATTGACAAGCTTGAACTCAGCAGATAGAAGTTTTCAAGGAAATATTCCTGATCTAAGTTCGCTCCAAAATAAAACTGTAAATCACATCAGAGGCTATGTTGGAGATAACTATACAACAGTACAGCCTGATTATCTGCCAACATGGGTGGCACAGTGGTTAGCACTATTGCCTCACAGTGCCAGAGACCCGGGTTCAATTCCACCTCAGGCAACTGTCTGTGTGGAGTTTGCACATTCTCCCCGTGTCTGCGTGGGTTTCCTCTGGGTGCTCTGGTTTCCTCCCACAGTCCAAGAATGTGCAGATTAGGTGAATTGGCCATGCTAAATTGCGCGTACTGTTAGGTGTAGGGGAATGGGTCTGGGTGGGTTGCTCTTTGGAGGGTCAGTGTGGACTTGTTGGGCTGAAGAGCCTGTTTCCACACTGTCAGTAATCTAATCTAAACATTGCATCTCCTTTGTCAAGAGAATAGTTGCTGGAAAGCAAAGCTTTTTGTCTAAAGCACTTTGCTGAAATATTAGCTAAGAAACTATTAAGAGAAGATTCAGTGGTGTTCCAGCTACCTATTACATTACCATTTCTAGAACTGGTTTTCGTCTTACGGAGATTCGGGATGACTGTGTGATGGGTACCACAATTCTAGTTTGTTGATCGATACGAGCGCCAACAACTGGACCAATTTCACCCGTGAGCTCGTCTATGCTTCTGGCACCAAGAGTGATTGGTATCAGACCTAGAAAACAGAAGAAACATGATCAGTTCTGAAATGAGGGGACAATGAGGAAATGCATTCTACATTTAGTTTTCAATTGAATGATTTTGGTGAAAATACAAAGCCACAATGTAGAAGGCCATGTTGAGGCTGAAAAGAGTTAGAAGGAAGCACGACATTAGTCTGTAGTGTCATAGAAGAACATCTCATCTGAACCCACCTCATCCCTGTTACCCTGCATATCCCATGGCTAATCCACCTAGCCTGTACACAATGGGCAATTTACCATGGTCAATCCACCTAACCTGCACATTTTTGTACTATGGGAGGAAACCTACGCAGACATGGGGAAAATCTGTAAACTCAGCACAGACCGTGACCCGAGGGTGGAATCGAACCTGGTCCCACATGCTGTGAAGCAGCAGTCTAACCACTGAGCCGCTATGCCACATGATAAAAGCTATGGGAGAGCAAGCTCTGGTTTTAAACATTTGTGCATTGTTGGAAAGGGGCATATTATAGAAAAACATAAGGAGACCTTTCATTTTGAGAATTAACATTGGAAATGGTGATATGTTGGTGTAAACTCAATGGGCTGAATGGCCTCTTTCCACACTGTGGATACGCTATGATTCTATATCAATTCAGCAAAGAGGAAGAATGTGCAGGATGAAATATTTGAAATTTAAGAGGAAGAAGACAATTCAGAAAAATGCTTGACAAATTCAAGTAATTGGTAATGGTGGAGAATCCTGTTGCACTGATAAATTGGAAAAATATTAAACCTTACAACTTGGAGGCTAAAGGTCTGAGTGAAAAATGCCCATCAGGTGGCAGACGTTTATTAGATTAGATTCCCTACGGTGTGGAAACAGGCCCTTTGGCCCAACCAGTCCACACCGACCCTCTGAAGAGTAACCCACCCAGACCCATTTCCCTTTGAATGATGCACCTAACACTATGGGCAGTTTAGCATGGCCAATTCACCTGACCTGCACGTTTTTGGATTGCGGGAGGAAACCGGAGCACCTGGAGGAAACCCACGCAGACACAGGGAGAACGTGCAAACTCCACACAGACAGCTACCCGAGGCTGGAATCGAACCTGGGATCCTGCTGCTGTGAGGCTGCAGTGCTAACCACTGAGCCATCGTGCCGTTTATTTCGCGCAAGATCGTAAAAGGGGGCCGTGATGAACTTCTAATTATGGTTTTGATAGTCAAATCAAAGCAAAAACAAATCTTGAATCACCAGTTTAAAATTTAATGCCAATCTAATGAAATGGAATCTGAAGAGAGAATACTGGCGATACACAACATGTTTAATTGTCGTTTTCAGAAAGAAAAAATGAGGTAAAGAGTCACGTTGCCTCATAATGACAGTTCTTGCTGGAAATAGGATCCTGAATGTCTTCTTTTCAGATGTTTTTAGATTGTAGACATTTTTTTTCAGAATACTTCAATAAAAGTCTGATTTCAGGTGTATGACGCCTCAAGGAAGAGGCTGGCAGAATTTCAAGATTGAGAATTGAAGCATCAAGACAAGTTGAATAGATATGAGTATTATAGAGAGATGCTGTTAGAATTAATGGGATTGTACTTATATGTTCTGAAATGATTAAACTTGTGTTATATGTCAATAGTTGTGTTTATTATATTTTATCTTAATTTATTCTATGCAAGTAATAAACTTCTGTTTTATAACTTAAACAGCAGCATTGTGTGCTTGTGTTTTAGTGAAAACGATCTCGCTAAAACTAAAGAAAAACAAAATATGATCCATCAAGCCCAATTTTGGTCAGGGATTGGACTTGTCCAGTAAAGACATCAGCTAGGATCACAATAATTCACAAAAATGCAGGCTTTTAAAGGCAGGATTCAAGGCAACAAAGGAACCATATAAACATTACCTCTTCCATCTGGATCCTCCATAGTTCCAGCAAGAGGGATGAGTTGACCAGTTGCCCTGTCGATTTCCACCCCTAAAATAGGCACTTCCAGGTCAGAACCTCCAGGATCAGGTGTCTGCATCCCAATGACAGCCGGGATCGGCAGGCCAGTGCTAGCAAATGAGATCATCCCTATAGGCAAAACAAAATCAACTTAAAGAAATACGTTTTGAAGTTCTGAAAAGGAAACAAAACATAAACAGATGCTGCCAGACCTGCTCAGTTTGTCCAGCCCTTTGTGTATTTACTTCACATGAACTCTGTTCTTTCTCAACTAATGTTGTTCTCTATATACTGTTTTGTTAGCTTCCCTGTGTCCTATCTCCTGAAAAGAATGAAAAGACAGGAATAAAAGTATGGAAATGGGAAAACAATGTTCAGTAAGATTGGGATTTTTGTTGCTAACACTTGCCTTTATTTCATTGGCCGGGGAATACATGGACCTGGGTAATTTTAAATGGATGAACCAGAGATGGCATTCCTGCATGAGCCAGGAGCTTTGGGTTTGAGTCCCACTCTGGGGTTTGATGGCTGAGGATTAAAGTGTATTCATAACGTGGCCAAACAGTTTGAGTGTCAACTTGTGCAATCTTCCCGCACACAGCAATAGCAGGTGGTAGGAGTAGGAGACATTCCTAATCAGCCACTAATGGAAAGAAATTGGAGCCTCTGCCATCACCATCCATAGCTCCAGGCAACAAAGTGTTTATAAAAGTGTGCGTTACAACAGCACAAGGACTGCTCGAGTGAAGTGTAGGACACTGCCACAAATGGATGGTCAAAGTAATTCAATGGAGACTAGGACAACGTTCAACAGATTGTCAGCCATCATTTACTTGCAAAGAGGTAATCAGCTGCTTCTCATACACGTACATGTTCTCACACACACACACACACACACACACATGGAAGACTCCAATTGAAATTTTCAGGATGGATGAAAAGACCTAACCGTCCAGAGAAATATTTGGAAATACCATTTACAGGAAGTTTTTTTCAGAGGCCAGGAGAAGCAGCGTTGGTGTTGGATCCTTCCTTCTCCTGCTCACTCCTACCACCCCACTCTCCCAAGCTGCCAGTTCATTCATTGGGGGATTCCAATGGATTCCCATCCTCCCAAGTGACAATGGGTCTCTTCTTCAACAGCAACAATTGCCCAGCAAATGAGTCGTGACTCTGAAAATGATTATTTTTATTTGTTCTTGGGAAATGGACATCACTGACAAGGCCAGCATTTAATGCCAATACCTAAATAACCTTATGATGGTGGTGCACAAGGTGGGTACAGAGAAATTCATGATACAGCTTTAGGATGTTAACCAAATTTACATGACTCCTGATGCCAGGGAAGAGGACTGAAGACTCAATTGACTTCACACTCATTTTGAGTAGAAATAAGATTCGAAACTGAAAATGTGTTGCTGGAAAAGCGCAGCAGGTCCGGCAGCATCCAAGGAACAGGAGAATCGACGTTTCGGGAATAAGCCCTTCTTCAGAAATAAGATTCCTAAATGTTTCAGCAGACCATCAGTGGCTGTCTGAAAATCTCCTACAAAACCTTTTTCCAAATTCAGTTTTATGCATACGTAAGCTTACCCACACTTCCACCATTGTCTGCTAAATCCTTGGCTTCTTTCCTCTGTCTCTGCAGGTTGTACCCAGTGTGAATGATGTGTGCCCAGCTTCTGGCCCGTGCCTTCACCAAGTCATCTACTGCGCCCATTAGCAAGCTCAGCTGCTTCTGAGGACAGGAAGGTGTCTCTGACGTCGTCATTGCCAGTTCTTCCTTCAACGCTTCCAGCACTTGGATCTCACAGGATAGAGTGATAGCATCTAGCAGTGCCTGGTAACCGCCAGCACATGGCAACACCCGATTCCCTTGTATGTAAGCACCTGAAATCCGAGTACACTTTCCACTGAGAGGCTCCAAGAAACTGTCCCCAACTATCAGGGGAGTGTTTGAAGATTCTGCAACTCCTCCGAGAGGCACCACCAGACCTGAATGAAAATTACTCTATTAAAGACACGTAACTTATTTTCCAAAATAGTTTATATTTATGTAACACATTTAATGTAATAAAACATTGTAAGGCACTTCACAGCAGCATTGTAAAATATATCTATCACACCGAGCCATCCAAAGTAGATATTAGCTCAGTTAACAAGGAAGGAGAATCTGTTAAGGAGAATCTTAAAGGAGGTCAGTGAGATGGAGAGGTGTAGAGATGAAATGCCAGAGCTTTGGGCCTTGACAGCTGAAGGCAGCACTATCACTGTTAGAGGAATTGAAATCAGTGAAGCTCAAGAAGCCAGAGAATTAGATGAGTGATAAAATCTCAGAAGGCTATGACACTGGAGGAAATCATAGTGATAAGGAAGGGTGAAGGCCATGTAGGTTTTAGATATTTTCTAACCAGCCTGCTCAGAGATGGAATGATATTTCTGGAGAAGTGGGATGTGAACTTGGGTCTCCTGACTTAGAGGTAGGGACACTACCACTGTGCAAGACCCTTGTGATGGGCTTTCTTGTATATAGGATTGAAAAAACTATAAGCTAATAGCTAGAGTGCCTCATTAGTGATGTCAGGTGGTACTGGTTCACATGGGATTGGGAGTTTAAGGAGGAGGGTCTCATGAACCTCTCCCCTGCTGGGCAGTGCCATTGTGTAATAGTTAAAGTCTATTTTGGTGTCTAGAAACTTCCAGAACCTGCTCACAATATTTCTACTGAATTAAAAAGCGTGAACAAGAACTTTAAAATCAAAATGCTGCTTCACCAGGAGCCTGGAGATAGAAAGGACTGCAGATGCTGGAAGTTAGAGTCGATAAAATGTGGAGCTGGAAAAGTCAATGTTTTGGGTCAGGACTCTTCATCAGGAGCCAGTAAGCACAGGGCTTGATGGGAGAATCGGACTCAATGATAGCGAAGACACAGGCAGCTGAGTTTTGAATGACTGCTAGTTTATGGAATAGACAATAGACAATAGGTGCAGGAGTAGGCCATTCTGTCCTTCGAGCCTGCACCACCATTCAAATGATCATGGCTGATCATCCTTAATCAGTATCTTGTTCCTGCCTTATCTCCATAACCCTTGATTCCACTATCCTTGAGAGCTCTATCCAACTCTTTCTTAAATGAATCCAGAGACTGGGCCTCCACTGCCCTCTGGGGCAGAGCATTCCATACAGCCACCACTCTCTGGGTGAAGAAGTTTCTCCTTATCTCTGTCCTAAATGGTCTACCCCATATTTTTAAGCTGTGTCCTCTGGTTCGGAACTCACCCATCAGTGGAAACATGTTTCCTGCCTCCAGAGTGTCCAATCCTTTAATATCTTATATGTTTCAATCAGATCCCCTCTCAGTCTTCTAAACTCAAGGGTATACAAGCCCAGTCGCTCCAGTCTTTCAGCATAAGGTGGTCCCACCATTCCAGGAATTGACCTCGTGAACCTACGCTGCACTCCCTCAATAGCCAGAATGTCTTTCCTCAAATTTGGAGACCAGAACTGCACACAGTACTACAGGTGTGGTCTCACCAGGGCCCTGTACAGCTGCAGAAGGACCTCTTTGCTTCTATACTCAATCCCTCTTGTTATGAAGGCCAGCATGCTATTAGCCTTCTTCACTACCTGCTGTACCTGCATGCTTACCTTCATTGACTGGTATACAAGAACATCCAGATCTCTCTGTACTGTCCCTTTACCTAAATTGATTCCATTTAGGTAGTAATCTGCCTTCCTGTTCTTGCCACCAAAGTGGATAACCATACATTTATCCACATTAAACTGCATCTGCCATGCATCTGACCATTCACCTAACTTGTCCAGGTCACCCTGTAATCTCCTAACATCCTCATCACATTTCACCCTGCCACCCAGCTTTGTATCATCAGCAAATTTGCTAATGTTATTACTAATACCATCTTCTATATCATTAACATATATTGGAAAAAGCTGCGGTCCCAGCACTGATCCCTGCGGTACCCCACTGGTCACTGCCTGCCATTCCGAAATGGAGCCGTTTATCACTACTCTTTGTTTCATATCAGCCAACCAACTTTCAATCCAAGTTAGTACTTTGCCCCCAATACCATGCACCCTAATTTTGCTCACTAACCTCCTATGTGGGACTTTATCAAAAGCTTTCTGAAAGTCCAGGTAAACTACTTCCACTGGATCTCCCTCATCCATCTTCAGAGTTACATCCTCAAAAAATGCCAGAAGATTAGTCAAGCATGATTTCCCCTTCATAAATCCATGCTGACTCTGACCTATTCTGTTAATACTATCCAGATGTGTCGTAATTTCATCCGTTATAATAGACTCCAGCATCTTTCCCACCACTGAGGTCAGACTAACTGGTCTATAATTTCCTGTTTTCTCTCTCCCACCTTTCTTAAAAAGTGTTACAACATTAGCCACCCTCCAATCCGCAGGAACTGATCCCGAATCTATCTAACTCTGGAAAATAATCTCCAACACATCCACGATTTCCCGAGCCACCTCCTTCAGTACCCTGGGATGTAGACCATCAGGCCCCGGGGACTTATCAACCTTCAGACCTAACAGTCTCTCCAACACCAATTCCTGGCAAATATAAATTCTCTTTATTTCAGGTCCTTCAGCCATTGTTACCTCAGGGAGATTGCTTGTGTCTTCCCCAGTGATCACAGATCTGAAGTACCAATTCAATTCTTCTGCCATTTCTTTGTTCCCCATAATATATTCCCCTGTTTCTGTCTTCAATTTTAGTCTTAACCATTTTTTTGCCTTTCACATACCTAAAAAAAACTTTTACTATCCTCCTTTATATTATTGGCCAGTTTACCTTTGTACCTCATTTTTCCTCTGCGTATTTCCTTCTGAGTAATCCTCTGTTGTTCTTGAAAAGCTTCCCAGTCCTCCATTTTCCCACTTATCTTTGCTATGTTATGCTTTTTCTCTTTTAACTTTATATGTTTCTTAACTTCCCTCGTCAGCCATGGCCGCCCATGCCTCCTCCTGGGATCTTTCTTCCTTTTTGGAATGAACTGATCCTGCAACTTCTGCATTATACACAGAAATATCCGCCATTGTTCCTCCACTGTCATCCCTGCCAAGGTATTGCACCATTGAACTTTGGCCAGCTCCTCCCTCATAGCTCCATAGTTTCCTTTATTCAACAGAAATATTGTCACTTCCGATTGTACCCTCTCCCTCTCAAATTGCAGATTGAAGCTTATTGTATTATGGTCACTACTTCCAATGGCTCCTTCATTTCGAGGTCCCTGACCAATTCTGGTTCATTGCACAATACCAGATCCAGAATTGCCTTCTCCCTGGTCGGCTCCAGCACCAGCTGTTCTAAGAATCCATCTCTGAGGCACTCCACAAAGTCTCTTTCTTGAGGTCCAATACCATCCTGATTCTCCCAGTCTACCTGCATGTTGAAATCCCCCATAACAACTGTAGTAACATCTTTGCGACAGGCCAATTTCAGCTCCTGATTTAACTTACATCCGACATCCAGACTACTGTTTGGGGGCCTGTAGATAATTCCCAAGAGGGTCTTTTTACCCTTAGTATTTCTCAGCTCTATCCACACTGACTCTACATCCCCTGATTCTAGGTCCCCCCATGCAAGGGACTGAATATCATCCCTTACCAACATGGCCACCCCACCCCCTCTGCCCGTCAGTCTGTAGAATGTCGGAAAGGAGATAGGAGTGTATTGGAATAGTCAATCTTGAGTTAGTGAAAGTATGAGTGAGGCTTTTAGCAGTAGATAAACTGAGACATTTTATGGGTTCCATTAACCCTTGAAAAGTGCAATGTTTCTGACATGATAATGCATCTGGATACTGTTGCCTACGTTAACCCAGAATAAAAAAAATGCCAATTTTGAACACTTGAAAGGCATAGGGAAATAAATAAATACATTTTGAAAATATTGAAAATTTTGAATTTTGGTGTATAATCTTCCCCAACTCAATTATCTGTCCCTTTTGTTAAGATAGGATTCTGAACGTGTGCCAACTGGTACTTTATTTCATTGTCCTACTATCATAGTTGTTCTGTGACTCTACTTGACAATGGAAGGTAGTATACATTACTTATGCAATGTAAAGCCTTTACATTGCATAAGTATCAGTTTGGCTCAAGAATAACTCTCATTTTTGGGCCAGAAGGTCACTATTTTAAACAATATTGCAAGACTTGAGTACATGGCCCAACATGACACCTCAATACAACAATGAGGGAGTGCTGCACTGTCAAAGGTATTGTCTTCTGGATGAAGCATTATTTTCTTGACACCATGATGCTCTTGAGGAAGAACAGGAAGTTCATTCCTTGCCAAACTATCCAAAAGTTATCTGTGAACCACTATTACCAAGCACAGATAAATTACTTGCTTATCACATTGCTGTTTGTGAAATCTTGTCCACAGGTTGTTTGCCCCATTTCTTATATTACTTACAGTGTGGAAACAGGCCCTTTGGCCCAACAAGTCCACACCGACCCATCGAAGCACAACCCACCCTGACCCATTCTCCTACATTTACCCCTTCACCTAACACTACGGGAAATTTAGCATGGCCAATTCACCTAACCCATACCTTTTTGGACTGTGGGAGGAAACCGGAGCACCCGGAGGAAACCCACACAGACACGGGGAGAATGTGCAAACTCCACATAGTCAGTCGCCTGAGGTGGAGATTGAACCCAGGTCTCTGGCGCTGTGAGGCAGCAGTGCTAACCACTGTGCCACCGTGCCACCCATATTACTTAGTGTGAAAACAGGCCCTTCGGCCCAACAAGTCCACACTGACCTGCCGAAGCACAACCCACCCAGACCCATTTCCTGCTGTAAAAACAGTGACTAATTTCCGGAGTAAATAATTGATGATGAAGCACTTGCAGACTTTGAGCAGCTGTGAATAGTGCTACATAAATGCAGTTTTCATTTCTTTCAGATGCAAGTATTTTAAAAAACATCACAGAGGATATATTTTGAAAGCTGTACACAGCACAGAGGCAGTGGAGGTGACAAGGGAGGTGGCAATGGGTTAAAGCTTGGTGGCTTGTGTTGTGAAACAGATCTTGTATTTGTGAATAATGTTACAAAATGGAAGAATGTCGATGAGGAAGAGGATAGGGCTAGAGATAGACCCTTGGGATTCTCCAGGAACACCAGTGTAGAGGTGGGAAGAGAAATGATTTCTATAGATGATATGTCTTGGATTGCAACAACTGAGGGCTGTGACACTGAGCTGGAAGATGAAAGAAAGCCATTAGAGGAAGATCGACCTTGAACATTGTCAAAATATTACAAAGGTGTAGAGGAAGATGAAAAAAGATAATGCATCATGGTCAAAAATCATTAATAATTTTATTCGTGATATATTGTGAAATATTTTGATAAGTTGAGTGCGTGGGCAAAGATTTGTCAAACGTTTATGAAATATCGGGAAATGTGAAATTGTCCCTTTCAGCAGGAAGGCTAAAAAAGAAATGAAGTCACATGACACCAAGTTATAGTCCAACAGGTTTATTTGAAATCATATGCTTTTGGAGCGTTGCTCCTTGGTCAGGTGACTTCACCAGTTGGACTAAAACCTGGTGTCATGTGACCTCTGAATCTGTCCACCCTAGTCCAACTTTGGCACCTCCACATCATAAAAATGAAATGACAGCAGATCTCTGAGATGTAGTGGGATCTGGGTTTCCTAGTGCATGAACCACATAAGGCTGGCATGCAAGAACAGCAAGTAATGAGGAAAACTGACAGCATTTATCATAGGGAGAATTGGATAAAACAGTAGGGAGGCAATGTTTCAGTTATACAGAGCATTGGTGAGATCACTTCTGTAGTGCAGAGTAAAATATTGGTCACCTTATTTAAGGAACAATGTAAATGCGCTGAGGTCAGTTCAGAGAAATTTGCTGGACTAATGTGTGGAATGAATGCTTTGACTTATGGGAAAAGATTGGACAGACCAGGATTGTATCTGCTGCCGTTTAGAAGAGTAAGAGACAACTTGATTGAAACATACAACATACCGAGTTCACCAGCAAGCAGGAAGGTGGTTTGAAGTGCGTTTACTTCAATGCCAGGAGCATCCAGAATAAGGTGGGTGAACTTGCAGCATGGGTTGGTATCTGGGACTTCGATGTTGTGGCCATTTCGGAGACATGGATAGATTGTTGCAGGTTTGGGGATTTAGATGTTACAATAAGAACAGAAGATAGTAAAAGAGAGGGAGGTGTGGGATTGTTAGTCAAGGACAGTATTACGGTGGCAGAAAGAACACTTGAGGACTCGTCTACTGAGGTAGTATGGGCTGAGGTTAGAAACAAGTAGGGACAGGTCACCCCATTGGGAGTTTTCTATAGGTCTCCAAATAGTTCCAGAGATGTTGAGGAAAGGTTAGCAAAGATTATTCTGAACAGGAGCGAGAGTAACAGGGTATGTCACTTCACCCTATTTGCCAATGACTTCTCATGCCCCCTCCTTGCTCCAGGGTATGTTAGTTATGGGGTCTTTAACATTCCAAATATTGACTGTAAATACTATAGTTTGAATACTTCAGATGGGTCAGTTTTTATCTGTTGTGTGCAGAAGGGTTTTCTGACACAGTATATAGACAGGCCATTAAGAAGCAAGGCCACATTGGATTTGGTGCTGGGTAATGAAACCATATTGGTGTTAGATTTGGAGGTAGCTGAGCACTTTGGTGATAGTGACCACAATTTGGTTATGTTTACTTTAGTGATGGAAAACGATAGGTATATACTGCAGGGCAAGAGTTATAGTTGGGAAAAGGCACTTTTGATGTGATATGGGAAGATTTAGGATGCATTGGATGGGGAATGAAACTGCAGGGGATGGGCACAATAGAAACGTGGACCTTGTTCAAGGAACACCTACTGCATGTCCTTGATAAGTATGTACCTGTCAGGCAGGGAGGAAGTGGTCGAGCGAGGGAACCGTGGTTTACGAAAGAAGTTGAATCTCTTGTCAAGAGGAAGAAGAAGGCTTATGTAAGGATGAGATGTGAAGGCTTAGTTAGGGCGCTTGAGAGTTACAAGTTAGCCAGGAAAGACCTAAAGAGAGAGCTAAGAAGAGCCAGGAGGGGACATGAGAAGTCATTGGCAGATAAGGTGAAGGAAAACCTTAAAGCTTTCTACAGGTATATCAGGGATAAAAGAATGACTAGAGTAAGATTAGGGCCAGTCAGTGATAGTAGTGGGAAGTTGTTTGTGAAGTCCAAGGAGATAGGAGAAGCGCTAAATTAAAATTTTTCATCAGTATTCACTCTGGAAAAAGACAAACTTGAGGTGAATACTGAGATACAGGCTATTAGACTGGATGGGATTGAGGTTCACATGGAGGAGGAGTTAGCAATTGGAAAGTGTGAAAATATATAAGTCCCCTGGGCCAGATGAGATTTAACCTAGTATTCTCTGGGAAGCCAGGGAGGAGATTGCTGAGCCTTTGGCTTTGATCTTTATGTCATCATTATCTACTGGAATAGTGCCAGAAGACTGGAGGATAGCAAATGTTGTCCCTTTGTTCAAGAAGGGGAGTAGGAACAACCTTGATAATTATAGACCAGTGAGCCTTACTTCGTTTGTGAGTAAAGTATTGGAAAAGGTTATAAAAGATAGAATTTCTAATCATCTAGAAAAAAATAAGTTGATTTTGGATAGTCAACATGGTTTTGTGAAGGGTAGGTTGTGCCTCATAAATCTTATTGAGTTCTTTGAGAAGGTGACCAAATAGGTGGATGAGGGTAAAGCGTTTGATGTGGTGTATATGGATTTCAGTAAGGCATTTGATAAGGTTCCCCGCAATAAGCTATTGCATTAAATGCGGAGGCATGGGATTGAGGGTAATTTAGTGGTTTGGATCAGAAATTGGCTAGCTGAAAGAAGACAGAGGGTGGTAGTTGATGGGAAGTGTTCATCCTGGAATTCAGTTACTAGTGGTGTACCACAAGGATCTGTTTTGGGCCACTGTTGTTTGTCATTTTTATAAACGACCTGGATGAGGGTGTAGAAGGATGGGTTAGTAAATTTGCAAATGACACTAAGTTCGGTGGAGTTGTGGATAGTGTGGAAGGATGCTGCAGAGGGACATAGATAAACTGCAGAGCTGGGCTGAGAGGTGAAAAATGGAGTTTAATCTAGAAAATGTGACATGGTTCACTTTGGAAGGAGCAACAGGAATCAAGAGTACTGGGCTAATGATAGATTCTTGTTGGTGTGGATGAACAGAGTGAGCTTGGTGTCCATGTACATAGATCCCTGAAAGTTCCAATCAGGTTGATAGAGTTGTTACGAAGATGTACAGTGTGTTAGCATTTATTGGTAGACGGATTGAGTTTTGGAGCCACAAGGTCATGTTGCAGCTGTACAAAACTGTTGCGGCCAAACTTGGAATATTGCATACAGTTATAATACGGACGTGAAAGTTTTGGAAAGGGCTCAGAAGAGATTTACTAGGATGTTGCCTCGTATGGAGGGAAGGTCTTATGAGGAAAGGTTGAAGGACTTGAGGCTGTTTTTGTTAGAGAGAAGAAGGTTGAGAGGAGATTTAATTGAGACATATAAAATAATCAGAGAGTTAGATAGGATGGATTGTGAGAGCCTTTTTCCTCGGATGGTGATGGCTAGCAGGAGCGGACATAGCTTTAAATTGAGGGGTGATAGATATAGGAGAGATGTCAGAGATAGTTTATTTACTCAGAGAGTAGTAGGGATGTGGAACACCCCTCCTGTAACAGTAGTAGACTGGCCATCTTTAAGGGCATTTAAATGGTCATTGGATGAAAATGGAATAGTGTAGGATAAGTGAGCTTCAGACTGATTTCATGGGTCGGCACAACATCGAGGGCTGAAGGGCCTGTACTGCGCTGCAATGTCCTATGTTCTCTACTTGAGTGGTCTTGACAGCAACAATATGGAGAGGATATTTCCTCTTATGGGAGAATCTAGAACTTGGTGTCACCCATTTAAGACAGAGCTTGAGTCTTGGATAATTTAAAAGAGGATTCTTGATAAGTAAGGGAGCAAAATGTTAAATAGGCAGAAACGCAGATGCGAATATACAATCAGATCAGCCATCGCCTTATTGAATGGTGAAGAGTTTGTGAGGTGTTGAAGATCTACCCCTGCCTCTTTGTAAATATGTACATTTAGCTTAGAAAGAGCCATTGCTGCGCTTCTGATATTTTCTAGCCAACAGCAACAGCAGACGATGATGTAACAGTGACATCACTAGCCTAGTAATGCAAAGGCTGGCTTTAATGTTTGGGTTAAAAAAGATCAAATGCCAGCTGGTGAGATTTCAATTCAATGAATAAACCTGGAATTCAAAGCTAGGTGTAGTCATGATGACCATGACAACTGTCATTAATTGTTGAAAAATAAACCATGTGAGTTTTAAAATATTTTACATAGCCAGAAGTACAAGGGGGAAAAAAAATCTTGTTTCATTTAATTACCTCTCCAGTATATTCTGAAACTTATTCAATATGCTTTTGCCCTCCTTATCCAAACCCAACCTCACTTCCCCTGACAAACCTTGCTACATTTTAGGATGTTCTCTATTTTGGAATGACATTGCAGCATCATTCACAGATCACTTGCCCTTCACTGTTACCTGTGTTGGAATCCAGACCAACTCCAATGATGGATACCACCTGGCCAGTCTTCTCGTCGATGATAGGTGCTCCAATTTCAATCGGTGCCAACATGTTTGTGGCTGGGCTAATGTACGTTCCCCCCAATGGATAGGCCAGCCCTGTCCTCAGATGAATGGTCACAGCCAAGATGGGCACCTCAATGCCTGTCGCTGCGTCTCCAATTGGTCCTCCCAGCCTCAGCTTGCACTGCTGATGCAGGCTCCTTAGCTGAATCTTCACTGGGAGGCCAGTGTTTGGATTCAGTGGGTGAGGCACATATGGAATCAAATGTTCCACACGTTGACAGACCACTCCTAGGATTTGAAAGTAAGGAATAAAATGAGATTACTTCATATGCATAAATCCAAAACTTCATAAATATGTCAGTTATAGTACAGCACCAACTACTCAGACAGCAAAATTAAATGACATCTGTATATTTTTAGCTTTCTGCCTTCAAAACTGAATGAGGCACTCAAAGAAACCTTTTGCTATACATTTTTATTTCTGGAATGTGGGCACCACTGGCTAGGCCAGCATTATTGCCTTGACAGCAACTACATTGTTATAACCCGAGAGCCTCATATCGGTCAGACCAGATAAGGACAGCAGTTTCCTTACCTTAAGACCATGAGTGAACCAGGTGGGTTTACGTCATAATGTTGTTCTGGTAAAAACTTACACTTACTTCCAGATTTCCTATGAATTCAAATTCCACCATCTACCGTGGGAGCAGTGGGGTGGGGAGGTGGGTGGTTGAGCCCAGATCCCTGGAATATTAACTAGGTCAACAGCCCAGCGACAATACCATTAAGCCATCACCTCCTGATTGGCTTCAAGCATTCCATATTAACAAGCTTCTGCTTTCCTGATTATTGAGCTAAGGAGTTGGAAAGTCATGTTGAAGTTCTACAGGACATTGGTGAGGCCCTTTCTGGAGTATCGTGTCCAGTTCTGGTCGACCTGACATAGGAAGGAGATAATTAAGTTGGAGAGGGATCAGAGAAGATTTGCCAGGTAGGATATTGCCAGGAATGGAGGGTTTGAGTATTAAGGAGAGGCTGGGGTGTAGGAGGTTGAGGGATGACCTTATAGGGTTAGGGTTAGGGTTAGGGTTTATAACATCATGAGGGACATAGATAAGGTGAATGGTAAGATTCTTTCTCCAAGGGTGGGAGAGTTCAAAGCGAGGGGCCATATTTTTAAGGTAAGAGGAGAAAGATTTAAAAAGGACATGAAGGGCAACTTTTTTTACACAGCCCATGATTTATGTGTAGAATGAATCATAGAATCCCCACAGTATGTAAACTGCCCATTTGGTCCATCAAGCCCACATTAACCTTCTAAAGGTCTTCCCACTCAGGCTAACCCTATCCCTGCATTCCCCATGGCTAACCCACCTCGCCTGAACACAATAGGGCAATTTAGCATGGCCAGTCTATCTAACCTGCACACCTTTGGACTATGAGGGGAAACCAGAGCACCCAGAGGAATCCACACAGACACGAGGAAAATGTGCAAACTCCTCACAGATAGTCATCTGAGGCTAGAATCAAACCTGAATCCCTGGGGCTAACCACTGAGTCACCGTGCCACCCTAGACTGCCAGGGGAAATGGTATATGTATGACAGTATTTAAATGACGTTTGGATAGGTACATAAATAGGAAAGGTTTGGAGGGATATGGGCCAAATGCAGGCAAGTGGGACTTGGTTTAGTTTGGGAATATGGTTGGTATGGATTGGCTGGATGGAAGGATCTGTATCACTCTATGACTCTATAATGTTCACTGGTTATTTCTTTCAGGTTTTTAAAGCTGCTTTTGCTTTTTGTTTTAAAAGTCATTTACCTGATGCTTTATGTATAATTCTAGCGCAGTAGCATAGTGAATTTGTCATAGGACTCGTAATCCCAAGGACTGGGCTAATGATCCAACAATTATAAGTCAATTGCAGGTGCAGCAAGCAATCACGATGGCAAATGGGCTGCTGGCTTTTAAAGCAGGACGATGTGAGTACAGTAGTAAATAAGTCTTGCTTCAGCTGTGTGGGACCTTAGTAAGATAGGACGTGGAGTATTGTGCATATTTATGGTCCCCTTACCTCAGGAACAATATAGATGCCATAGATGAAATGCAACAAAGCACCTAAAGACTAATTGCTCGGGTGATGGAACTGTCCTGTCAGGAGAGTTTGTGGAATCTGGGCCTGTATTCTCTAGACTGTAGAAGAATGAAAGGTGATCTCATTGAAACTGACAAAATTCTTAAAGGGGTAGACAGGATAGATGGAGAAAGGATGTGTCATCTGCCTGGGAATCTAGACACACTGTCATGCATTAAGAGGCAAGCCATTTAGAACGGAGATAAGGAATTTCTTTGTTCAGAGTCTCGTAAGTCTTTGGAATTCTCTGCCTCAGAGAGCAATAGAAGCTTAGCATCTTCAAGACAGGGATTAACAGGTTTCCAGATACTCATGAATCAAGGGATATATGGATAGTGCAGGAAAATGGTGTTGAGATAGGCAATCAGCCATGATTTAGAATGTTGGAACAGGCTCAAGGAACAGAATGACCAACCCCTGCTCCGATATTCCCACGTTCAAATCCTAGAACAGCAGCTCGGAAATTTAAATTTAACTAATCAAATAAAACTTGTAATAACAATTAACAATGAACACGGTCAGTATGTAATAACTAGGTTGCTATAAACACCTGGAGACACGAAGGACTGCAGATGCTGGAAGCCAGAGTCAAGAGATGTGAAGCTGAAAAAGCACAGGAGGCCAGACAGGATCTGAGGATAGGGGAGTCAACATTTCAGGCCAAAATGTTGACTTTCTTGCTGTAAACATCTATTTGGTTCACTAATGTTCCTTAAATCAGAAAATCTGCTGTCCTTACTCAAGTCTATATGCAGGTCCAGATCCACAGTAATGTGCTTCATTCATATTTGCCTTCTGACCTACCAAGCCACACAGTTTTATTCAAGAAAACATCTCACCACCATGTTCACAATGACAATTAAAGTGGACAAGAATTGACCTTTCCAGTGACACCCATATTAGATAAATGAATAAAAAGGAGGACTTGTTCCTCTGTAATATCCAGGGGAATAGAGCAAGTGAAAAAAAGAGAATAATGCCTTGTGGAGTTGGCTGATGGTGAGGGGTTGGAATGAGAAAGGTCTCACCCAGGTGTATAGAACAATTCTGTGAGGCATGAAATGGTCCTCAAATTCTTTAGTTATTCAGTGCCTTTGAACAAGATAAAGAGGGTGAAGTGGATGAAAAGTTGCTGAAAGCAGGTTAAAACAGCAAGATTCAAAAAGAGAATTAGATAAATACTAAGTTGAAGGGAGAATATTCACAGGACCATAGGAAAAAAGCAGGACATTGGGTGTAATAGGGCAGCTGTGTGAAAAAGGTAGAAATATTTTCCATTGCATCACTCTATAATTCTATGACTGAGTTGAACTAATTACTAGTTTCATCTCCCTGCTCAGCTTGATTGCTCATGAATTATTCCCTTATTTATCAGTATCTAACAAAGTTATTGGGCAAATGTTTCATGTATTGTGTTAAATATAATTGTTCTAATTAGCACACATGATGACTCTGATGCATTGTTTCTACAAGGGTCTTTAACATGTAGGAGAAAGTGAGGTCTGCAGATGCTGGAGATCAGAGCTGGAAATGTGTTGCTGGAAAAGCGCAGCAGGTCAGGCAGCATCCAGGGAACAGGAGAATCGACGTTTCGGGCATAAGCCCTGAAGAAGGGCTTATGCCCGAAACGTCGATTCTCCTGTTCCCTGGATGCTGCCTGACCTGCTGCGCTTTTCCAGCAACACATTTCCAGCTCTTTAACATGTATCTTTTTCTTATATTAACAGTTGGCTCTTTGCTTTGGGGAAGTAACCTGTTGAGTCCGTGAACGGGATAAGCTGAGATCTTGTGGAATCGTAACACACGTTGCCAGCAATAGGCAGCACCTTTCCAGTCTGAGGGTGCAGGAAATGGCCTTCAGGTACAGGCATGATGTATTTGTTGGCCAGAAGCATAACAGCATCCGGATGCGGAGTGACCAGCCCAGTCAGCTGATCCACCTGGAGGAGGTCACAGGCTCGGATTGTTCCATCAGCTCCTGTCATGTGAAATTAAAGTGAGTTTTAAAATGACAACATTCTGACATTTCACAATTGGAGTATCTTTCAATACCTGCTACCTGCAGAGGCATAGAGTTATGTGGCACGAAAACAGATCCTTCGGTCCAACTTGTTCATGCCGATCAGACATCCTAATCTGACTTTGTCCCATTTGTCCGCACTTGGCCCATATCCCTCTAAACCTTTCCTATTCATATACCCATCCAGATGCCTTCTAAATGTTGCAATTATATCAGCCTACACCACCTCCTCTGGCAGCTCATTCCGTATGCGCATTACCCTCTATGTGAAAGTTACCCCTCAGGTCCTTTTTAAATCTTTCCCCTCTCCCCTTAAGCCTGTGCCCTCTAGTTTTGGACCCCCCCCCATCCGAGGAAAAAGACTGTGTCTATTTACCCTATCCATGCCCCTCATGATTTTATAAATCTCCGTAAGGTCACCCCTCAGTCTGTGATGTTCCAGGTAAAATAGCCCCAACCTATTTAGCCTTTCCCGATAACGCAAACTTTCCAGTCCCAGCAACATCCTTGTAAATCTTTTCTGAACCCTTTCAAGTTTAATAACATCTTCACTATAGAAAAGTGACCAGAGTTGTATGCAGTATTCCAAAAATAACCTAACCAATGTCCCAAACAGCCACAACATGACCTCCCAACCCCTATAGGGAGAAAGTGCAAACTGCAGATGCTGGAGGTCAGAGTCAAGAGTGTGATGCTGGAAAATCACAGCCAGTTAGGCAGCATCTGTGAAGCAGGAGAATCGGCGTTTTGAGCATAAGCATGAGGAAGTGTTCCCATACCCAACCTATACACAATGCATTGACTAATAAGGCAAACATACCAAATGTCTTCTTCACCATCTTGTCTACCTATGAGTCCACTTTCCTGGAACTATGCACTTGCACTCCTAGCTCTCTTTGTTCAGCAGCATTCCCCAGATCTTGCCATTAAATGTACACTTCATGCCCTGATTTGCCTTACATTTTTCAAAATTAACCTCCATTTGCCACACCCTTGGCTCATTGGCCCATCTGATCAAGATCCCATTTTACCATGACATAATCTTCTTCACTGTCCAATATGCCACCACCTATTTTGGTGTTATCTGCAAACTTACCTCTTTTCTTCACATCTAAATCATTTATATAAATGATGAAAAGCAGTGGACCCAGCACCAATCCTTCTGGCACACCACTGGTTACAGGTCTCCAGTCTGGGAAACAACCCTCTACCTCTGCCCTCTGTCTCCAAACTTCAAATCAATTTTGTCTCAAATTGGCTAGCTCCCCCTGGATCTCGTGTGATCTAACTTTACTAACCAGTCTACCACGCAGAACCTTGCTGAATGCTTTTCTGGAGTTCATATGGACAACGCCTACTGCTCTGCGTTTATTAACCTTCTTTCTCACCTCTTCAAAAAACTCAATCTGGTTAATAAGACACAGTTTCCCACATAAAAAGTCATGCTGGTGAGGTGGGGTGCGAGGGGAGAATTGGAATGGGGCTCCGTGTTCAGGAATTATGTGTGTTGTAGGTCCATACAATCTACAATAGAATTTAAGGGAGTCATTCTCTTTCACTGGTGCTATGTCCTGCAATTTTCCCCTTGCATATTAACTCATCAATTTGGGATGTCTTTTGATTGCATTCATGAAAGACCCATTCTTCATTAAAGGGTTTCAGGCACAACTAAGGAGTGTGATGAGATACTCTCCATTTGCCTGGATTGATGCAGGAACACTCAAGAATCTCATCAACGGTCTGTCATAAAACAGTCTATGTGATTAGCATCCCATGTACCTCCCCCAGTGCATTGTAGGAAATCAGGGTGCATTGTAGATATTCACCAAGTGCAGGATATTCCTAAATCTGGCATATTTAAATAAACGTTTCAATGCATTCATTGCACATCTCCTCATGTGAGATATTAACAGACAATTAAAGTAACTGATATATTTGACAACTATTGTCAAAATCATTCCTGGCTTTCTTGAAAGATACAAAGAATTAGCAAAATATATATGTTTTTGATTACCATTTTCAAAAAGCCATACCAACAGTTTACCCACCTGATCAATGCCAGTTTTCACACCTCACTATCACAAGTCATCCAGCATTCTACAATACTTTAGCAAGAAATAAATCTAGTATTTTAACTGGGAAATGATAATGAACATAATTTTTCTTTACCAATGAGTTCCTCCTTAGAGAGAGCTTTTGATGTGCTCTTGTTCACTAGCTGGGCACCTGTTCCATCCCCCAGGAGAGCCCAAGCGTTTAATCTCTGACACTCGCTTGTGATGGCGTCTGACATTTGTAATATCAATGCTTCAAACTGCTCAGCAACTCTGCAAGAGGACATTACAATGGAATAATTATGGAAATGAGTTTCATCAGGTTAACTCTGCTGCTTGACACTTTTGAACAGTAGCCATTACGATTTTTGTTATGTGGAAATTCTCAGTTTGTTGCTTTGACATTGCAGTCATTTTTACTTAGCAAATTGTTTATGACTTTTTATAATTTCCATTTTGAAATTTGTGTTGAATCTTGTGCCAAACCTCATTTTCCTGAATAAACTAAATCTCTGAGACCTAGCACTCTGCAAATGGATCCTTGACTTCCTGACCCGCAGATAGCAATCATTAAGGACAGGCAACAACACTTCCTCCATGATAATCCTCAACACCAGTGCCATACAAGGCTGCATACTCAGTCCCTTGCTAAACACCTTATACAAACACAACTGTAACCAAATTCAGCTCTAACTCCATTTACAAATTTGCTGATGAAACCACTGTAGTGAGTCAGATCTCAACAAGGACGAGACAGAGTACAGAAAAGAGATAGAGTGCTTAGCAGCATGATGTAAAGACAACAATCTCTCTCTCAATGTCAGCAAAATGAAGGATTTGGTCATTAACTTCAGGAAGTGGAGTGGAGGACATGCTCCTGTCTGTATCAATGGTGCTGAGGTGGAGATGGTCAAGAGCTTCAAGTTCCTCGGAGTAAATATCTGTCATGGTTCATCCACATGGATGCTATGGTTAAGAAAGCACACCAACTCCTCTACTTCCTCAGAAGACTAAGGAAATTCAGCATGTCCACAATGATTTTACCAATTTTTATAGATGCTCCATAGAAAGCATCCTATCGAGATGCATCACAGCTTGGTATGGTAAATACTGTGCCCAAGACCACATGGAATTACAGAGAGCTGTGAACACAGCCCAGTACATCACACAAACCAGCCTTTCATCCACTGACTCCATCTATACTTTCTGCTGGATACAGAGGGTGAGAAGCAGAGAGAGAGAAGCAGAATGAGAAACAGAGTGTCAGAAAAAGAGGTTGAGAAACAGATTAAAACTTTTATGAATGGTATATGAATGAAGAAAATTACAATGAATACTTGTAGCCTACTAACTTCACCAAAGCAACTACATTCCCACCTGCCAACACTTCGTTTTACAATGATCCAGGATCACTACCTGGTGCTTGGTAGTATCTTGTCTCCCTTGCTATTGACAGTGTGTTCCTCCAGAAACCGGACTGATTCTCTCAGGACTGTGTTGAAGGAGATGTGATGCTCCTCTCGGCATCTCCAGTCACTGCGAAGTAGTTGCTGCTGTCTGTTCAGAACCTCTTCAAACTCCACCCCAATATGCTTTCGCTTCTCAATCTCGGTCCTTATCTGAAAGGATAACACAGGCATGGATTCAGCCAGTCATGTCTTCAATTCCAACCCATTCAGGAATGTGAATTCAAGACACAAGTCTTCAATTTATAAAAACAACATATTCAGCTGGGTTCCAAGTACGATATCAAGGAGTTGTCTCCCTATTAACGGCCACTGCTGTTAACCCTCATCTGCTCTGCCTTCAGAATCTGCTATGAAAGTTATCCAACTTACCAGGCAATGATGGGCTTTTAAACTTCTGCAGGATATTTACACCTGATTAGGTTACATTTATGTTAGCTACTGTGCCATAGGTATGGGATAATACTGAAAGATTCATTTGACACCGTTATAGCTCCTGGTATCTACATATATTACAGTCACAGGCACTGCTACGTCTGGTGTACTGAACATTTTAGCTACATGCTGTAGACTACTTCCTTCAGGGTATCATGACGCAAGTGGTCTCAGTAAGATGAAGCCTGAGACCATACACCATTAGGCCACAGTCAAAAAGTGTGGTGCTGGAAAAGCACAGCCGGTCAGGCAGTATCTGAGGAGCAGAAGCGTCGGCATTTCGAGCATAAGCCCTTCATCAGGAATCAGGTCACATGCTATAATATGGTCATGATATCATGTGCATGTCTATTAAAGGAATATCACACACTGTCTGAGAGATATAACTCAACAGTTCCTATTAGCTACAATGAGTATGCAACCCATTCTGTAAGCTAACAGTCTTAGTTATGGTTTATTTAACATTTCCTCTACAACCAATGATTATTGGAACAATTTTAAAGGTGAATATATTTTTGGAAAGGAGGGATCTGGGGACTTGCTCAATCAGCCAATTTCCTTTTATTTTATTTTCTTACTTTTCTACTAGAACTTGCTCCACTCGTGCAAAACCAGAATCCACCATGGAGAACAGCAATCGTAAATACAGACAATCCTTATTTCAGGTTGCCCCTTTTAGCATTGTTTTGCTATAATGTCACTTAGTTCTTAGGACCAAACGTATCATTGGCACACAAATTGCATAATGCTCAATGTTGTTTACTGATGTGTTTCACTGGACCCATTGCTGACCCCTCTCTCTCTCTCTCTCTCTCTCACTCTCTAATACTTCAGGCCACCCTAAGCCTCTAGCTTGTGGTCTCTTGTTGAGCTGCATCATACCCAAGGTCCACACTAATCACTCCCCACTCAACAGGCTTCAGTACTAGATCCCCTGCTCCTCACCTCTCTGTATCTGCAGCATGCAGATCAGTGCTGGGCTTGGTAGACCATCCTCTCCTACCCTGACCCACAATCTTGGCAGCACCCCAACAGCACCCCCTTCCTTCCATCGGCAGGGCTGGAGGAGCACGGCCCCTGTTACAAGCTGTGGCCCACAGCCAGCAGGAGAGTCATCCAGACTAGAGAGGCCATCACCCCAGTGTCCAGCCCAGACAAGACTCAGCAGCTCCCCTCCTCCATGTGTCCCCATCTACCACTCCCTCGCAATCCACCACAGGAACCAACATCAGAGAGAGACACACTCCCATTGTCCACTAGCCAAGAGGAGGGAAGGATGTCCAGGCCCTGACAAGAAGCACATTCTCAGCAAATAAATGGCCCAAGTGGACCCCAAGGGACATCAGTAGCCAGCAAGAAGGATGCCATGGATCCCCCGAAACACGCCACCAGATAACAACTACAGTGTGGCTTGGAACCAGTTACAGTCTCAGCCTGTGGCCCAGAGCCCAGTGAGCACTCGTTCCTACAGGAGTCAGTGCTTCACCTCAAACTATGTTTTTTTAACACAAGTTGACAATTTTTAGGAATAACACCCCAATTTTAAGTGAGGGCACCCTGCATTTACTTGGGTCTACTCCAAGTGTCCATGACTCATCTTCAGGTTGGAATCGTTAAAAATCTAGAAGCTAGAGCAAAACAACAGCCGGTAGAATTTGGAGCCTAAAAACTGTCAAGAGTTTAGGACATAGAGAAACAATGGAGAGAGGTTGTCCACTTGAGGAGAGCTGGAGATGTGGAGGAGACTAACGTACAACTCAGGAGTCCCTCATAGCCTTGTCCCCATGTTTAATTTTTCCTTCCTCATTCAGATCTACTCATCTCATTCTAGTTGCACCCTGTCAGAAAGACCTGTGCATTGATTTTCATTGGCACAATACTATTTGATGATATGTATACTGATTACTTATTGCAGATAAAATCATAATGTGCCACGTAAGTTAGACATCTTCCATCAAATTTGCCTCTTTAAGATCTTGGGCTTCACTTGGAGACATACATGGTGAAGAAGTGGCTACAGTCATGTGCACAATGTTGTGCCAGAAAGATGATTGAGACTGGCAGGACACATGTTTCATCTACTGGACATGTGCTACCTGAGCGGCAGTGAAATGGACACCACCAGTTGGGTGAAGAAGAAAGGGACAGCCAAGGATGACCTGGCAAATTATATTTAAGGAGGAACTTCAGGGGTGAGACACCACCTGGTCTGGGGTGAAAGAGATTGTGATAGACTGGGGCTGGTGACAGAAGCTTACTGTGTGTTGTACAGTACGCAACTAGAGGAACAAAGTCCAAGTAAGTTATTCTAATTAGCATCCACAAGCTCAAAATGCAATGGCAGTCTTAAAAACCAACCTTGAGGCACATTTTCTCATGCATTTCCATGTCTTTGTTGTTCACATCTACACATCTTCCAGCGAAGTGCATTCTCTCCATCCATAGTTCCCTGAGACAAGTGGTCTCCCGATCTATTTTTTGGTACAATGTTTTCACCTGTCAAGAAGAGATTTAGAAGATATCTTTATATCGAACTTCTTAATACTTTATTTGAAGCTAATATTTACTCTTGGTTCCCTCTGTGCAATGGTCATAGGACACTGATATGTATGTCCTACATTTTTTTACAATGAAAACTTAATTTTAAAAAATGCAAAACATGGTTCTATTGGGTTGTCAATAGAATGAACAGAAGTGAGTATACTTGAATATGGATGTGAAAGTTTCGGTGTCAAGTCAGAAATATTAATTAACAAATTGCAATATCAAGTTACACTTTCACTACAAGTGTCAGGCAATGAGGGCAACAAGAGGGCATCTAATCATTGCCCCATGATATTCATGATTACTGAATGCCCCACTGGAGGTTACAATTGACTAGAAACTGAACATAGCCAAACTTATACATAGATCATAGAATCCCATTCGGCCCATTGAAACCACACCAAACCCTCCCCCAACTGAAGAGCATCTACCTCGACGAACCCCCTACCTTATCCATGTAACCCTGCAATTCCCCCTGCCAACCCACTCCCCAAACACTATGAGGCAATTTAGCATGGCCAATTCACCTAACCTGCACATCTTTAGACTGTGGGGGAAGCTGAAGCAAATCCACGCAGACACAGGGGGAAAGTGCAAGCTCCACACAAACAGTCATGAGAGGCTATATTCGAGTCTGCATCCCTCATGACGCAAGGCAGCAGTGCTAACCATTGAGCCATCGTGCTGCCCTACATATCACAGCTACAAATGCAAGTCAGAGGCTGTCATTCTGCTGTGAGTAACTCACCTCCTGTCTCTCCAATACCTGTCACCTTCTACGAAGTTCAAGCCAGGAGACGGGATGGGTGCAGGAGTTCCAACACCAGCTAAGAATCCCAGCATCATCCAACACAGAGCAGTGAACTTGTTTGGCATCCAATTCACCACCTTTAACATACTATCCCTTCATCGCCAACACACCTGTGCACCATCTACAAAATACACTGCAGTATTTCACAAACACAACTTTAGCAGCACTTTCCAAACTTTCTCCACCATCTAGAATGACAAGGCAGCAGAGGCATAGGAACATCACAATTTGTAATATTTCCCTCCAAGTCACATACCATCCTTATTTGTGACTATATCACTCTTCCTTCCTGGTTGCTGGGTCAAAGTTCTAGAATTTCATTCCTAGTGGCATCATGAGGTTCCTACATAGCAAGGACTGCAGCAGTACAAGAAGGAACTCCACCAACTTCTCAAAGGCAATTGGCGATAGACAATAAATTCCAGACCAACACTCAAATTCCATGAATGAATAAAAAAGAAGCCAAGTTATCACCTCACACCTGGCAATTTTATGAAACAACAAAATTGCTTTTGAAATAATTTGCAGTGTTGGAAAAGACAATGGATATAAATGTGAGGGAATTGTTTAACTGAAAGCTCTTTCTGAGGCTACATCAATGTACACAGCTCACCATATGTCTTACCTCATTCTTATGTTGACTTAATCTGATAGACACAGCAAGTGACTGCTTCAGCAGAATTTGATAGAATGTGTTGGCATTAAAGGACTCCAGGTCAATTTGCTTCTCATAATCCCAAAATTCATCATTTTTCAGAATAGAATCTAAGATAAAATAGTTCTTATTTAATTTCTGAAAGAAATTGTGAAGATCGAAAAAGATCTTAAGAGAACTTGAGCTGTGGGATCTTGCTGCGTATGAATCACTGTGATCCCAGGTATGTTTGTCGTACTGCAAAGAAAATCATTATAGATGAAATACTTCCAGGCATTTAGAAATGTCAGAACTTAATTGTATTAATACAAGTCTTTCTCTCTAAATTAATTTTACTTTGTTTAAATAAGTTCATGACCTACCTTAGATGAAGCTGCTCAGTACAAAATAGAAAAGTCAGCAATCCATGCAGCTAGATGCCAATTCACATGACAGGTAGGATCTCATCAGTCATCTAGAATGAATTCTTGATACATGCGCTTTGTTACTATACATCTGTACAGTTGTGATGTCTGATTGCGGTTGACTTGGAATTAAATGCCAAGTGGCAGATGGAGTTTAATTTAGATAAATGTGAGGTGCTGCATATTGGAAAGGCAAATCCAGGCAGGACTTACACACTTAATGGTAAGGCCCTGGGGTGTGTTGCTGAACAAAGTGACCTTGGTGTGCAGGTTCATAGTTCCTTGAAAGTGGAGTTGCAATTAGATAGAATAGTTAGAAAGCATTTGGTATGCTTGCCTTTAGAGATGAGAACATTGAGTTGGGAGATCATGTTGTGGCTGAACAGGACATTGGTTAGGCCATTTTTGGAGTACTGTATGCAATTCTGGTCTTCCTGCTTTGGAAGGATGTTGTGAACCTAGAAAGGTTTCAGAAAAGATTTAAGAGGAGGTTGCCAGGGTTGAAGGGTTTAAGCTATAAGGAGAGGCTGAATAGGCAGGGGCTGTTTTCCCTAAAGTGTCGAGGCTGAGTGGTGATCTTATAAAAGTTTACAAGATTACGAGAGGCATGGATAGGGGAAATAGACAAGGTCTTTTCCCTGGGGTCAGGGAGTCCAGAACTAGAGGGCATAGCTTGGGAAAAGGTATAAAAAGGACCTAAGGGCCAACTTTTTGACACAGAGGGTGGTGCATGTATGGAATGAGCCAGAGGAAGTGGTGGAGGCTGGTACAATTACAATATTTAAAAGGCATCTCGATGGGTATATAAATAGGAAGGGTTTAGAGGGAAATGGGCCAAATACTGGCAAATGGGACTAGATTTATATGAGATATCTGGTCGTCATGAACGAGATGGACCAAAGGGTCTGTTTTCATGCTATATGACTCTATGACTCAGTTAAACTTACCATCTCCTTGTTCCCTATCATCTTCATTCCCCTCAATTTGTTCCTTGAAGTGTAGACTCCGATGGAATTTTTTAATGGTGGTGACAGCAGCTCCTTTCGAAGAGTAATCATCAAAGTTGTACACTTTGTGTAGTTCCCGATAGGTTGGTTCAACAGTTGCTTTCTCAGGCCATTTGCACTTTCTAAAGAGAAGCTGAAGAGTTGAGCTTAAACAAAATTTTCTACCCACCAAATTTATCATTTCATGCTTCTTCCTTTCTAGAGGAGAGTACGGTACAAGTTCACCTTGAACCAAACAAACTGTGGATGCTGCAAATCAGAAACAAAAACAGACTTTGCTGGGAGAGCTCAGCAGGTCTGGCAGCATTTGTGAAGAGAAATCAGCATTAACGTTTGGGGTCCGGTGACCCTTCCTCAGTCCTGCTGAGCTTTTCCAGTTTTTTCCCCTTAAGGGGAGGCTTGGCCATTTTTCTTCAGATCTAACAATCATTCCACTGTTCTCAATAAAATTGATTATTGGATGGAATATATATCTGGCAACTCTCATAAGAGATCCTGTTTGGTTCTTCTGCCCAAGTTAAATTTATTCCCATTACTTCACACTGAGATACCTCTCCACAGGCACAGGCAACCTTCCAGTACCTCAGCCCAGTGGCCATTACTTGGACACCAGCAGAGACTGCAGTTGAGGTTGCCAGAAAGTAGCTAGGAGGCAGGCACCTTGCTTTCCTTTTTTGACTCTGGCATCCAGGAGTGCTGAAGCCAATTGTAACATCCAGTTCATATTCCCCACCAAAGTCTGGATAAGTGACATTATCAATGATTATCCTGCCAACCTGGGATAAAATAAAAGACTTACATTTATATAGCACATTTCATTTCAGAAGGGCTTCCCAAGTATATTTCAGTCATTAAAGTACTTTGGTACAGTTAGTCATGTGGGAAAAGCAGCAGCTAATTTGTGCATTGAAATTGCACCAAGAGAAAATAAGCTTCCATTAAAATGACTGTTTTCATACACTGTTTTTGTAAATTAACGTCTCTTAATTTAATTGAAAGAAAATATAATGAGCAATTTGCACACAGCTTACAATATATGTGGAGCATTCATCTGTTGCCTTCTTGAGGTAAAAACCCTAATCGTTCTGAAAGGTTTGAGCAGAGGTTTCCTAAATTTTTTTAATGATGCCAAATTCATCTTATAATGCATATTCAAATAAAGCTGCCATATAGTTCTTCTTTTGATTAATGGGTTTTAGGCATTGCTGGTTGGTTCAGCATTTATTTCCCATCCCTAATTGTCTGGAAGGCAGTTAAGAATCAATTACATTGCTGTGGTTGTAGAGTGAGATGTAGGCCAGACCAGATAAGGATGGCAGATTTCCTTCCATCAGTTAACCAGACAGGATTTTATGACAATTGAAAGTGAGTACATGGTTGCTATTTGGTTCGCTTTTCTACTCCACATTTTTACTGATTGCAAATTTCACCATTTACCACGGTGAGATTTGAACCTATGTCTCAGAACATTAACCATGGGTTCTGGATTATGAACCCAAATAAATGCCTCCCTTATTATTCAGGTAATATTATGCAGTGACACCATGATATCACATTGATCAAAGTTAGGGATGACCAGCCGAAAAGCAACATCTCCCAATTATGTTAACAATTATGGCTCAGTGGTTAGCACTGCTGCCTCACAGTGCCAGGGACACGGGTTTGATTCCAGCCTCAGGTGGCTGTCTGTGTGGAGTTTGCACATTCTCCCCGTGTCTGCTTGGGTTTCCCCCAGGTGCTCCGGTTTCCTCTCACAGTCCAAAGATGTACAGGTAGTGACTTGGCCATGCTAAATTGCCCATAGTGTTCAGGGATGTGTAGGTTAGGTGCATCTGTCAGGAGGAAGTATAAGGTAGAAGAATGGGTCTGGGTAGGTTACTCTCCGGAGGGTCAGTGTGGACTTGTTGGGCCAAAGGACCTGTTTCCGCACTGTAAGGATACTATGATTCTATGAATTATAATTGGATGCCTTGCTTACCAATAATCCTGCATAAACACCGACTGTTATGACTGTTGCTAACAGCAAGCTGGAAATGAGGAGCCAGTCTGGTTTCAGCAGTAAATCTGGGCTCCTGCTGATACCGATGCGGATCATGTTTCTAGCTGTGGTTGGGAAGAAGGGGCCTTCTTCATAGCACTGACCCCCGACAGGCATCACTCGGATATACTGGAAAAAGAACAATTGACCTGTGAATATTTCTGTTGCGTGAGGTAATGGTTCTGACATGGTTCAAGCTAAAGACTGCACTAAGCTCTACCAGACTGGATGACAGCACAAGGACTTTAGTGAGGAAAGGCAGAACAGCTGTGGATCTTAAAGGAGCATGACCTACCGACCAGATCTCTCCATAATCCTTATAACAATGTCCATCACACCAATGTAACATGTAGCCGTTTTATATCATGCAGCAAATTAAGACAAGAACCTCTTCTATTAGACGACCAAATAGTTTTGCTCCATCAGACAAAACCAAGTGGGGCCTGCAGATCCCAACTTAAAAAGATGGTGACAAAACATCTACTTTATTGTAACCAAAAGTGCAGCTGACCGATACACACGGTGCCAGCAGTGGTCATCTGAACATTTAGTGAAATTGTTTTATCTTAACAATTTCTCATCAAGAAGTCAATATAATCACTGTGTTTTTACAAAGTTCACCAGGAAGGGAATCATAACTTTGGAATTTAATGGCTGAAAATTTAATTCAGAAATGCGGAGTACTTTCAAGGTACATTGCATGTGAACACCTTGCATCATTAAAAATTCAGAACTAAGGGTTCAGAGACTGAGAATAAACATAAGAGCAGTAATTGGAACACATACCATCTTCTTGTGAGGGTCCTTGTTCAGTTGGAAGACGTGCACCCCAGGTTGTCTGAAGCGATACAATAAAAGCCAGGATGTGCTTGAGTTGGGTTCCATCTCCTCTGCAAGGCCACGGAATGCTCCCCAGTCAAACTCACTATTAGTGTTGTAAAGATTTTCACTAGAAAGTAAAAACAATTCAGTCTTTCTCTTGCTAATTTTGTTTATCAACCTTGTGTATAAACCTCACGAAAATGTTTGGATATTATTAGTGTCTCCTGTCTCCAGGCGTCCCGTCCAAATGGGTGATGGTCTATGAAACCTTGACCAATGTGTAGTGATAGATATAAAGGTTGAATAACCTTCATTGCGTGGTAACAAGATATTCAGCTCAACCAGTCTCTGATGGTATTTATCCTTTACACATGAACACTTTCTCATGCACTGAGACAATTTCTTTTCTTATTCTTTTATTCTACTAATGAATCTAATTTTAAAATTTAGCATAGTTTCTGCCTCAGTCACTAATGAGAAAAATAATTTTCTAATCGTACAACTTTGTATAAAGTAATTTTTCAGTGTGTGTGTTGTAAATACCTTAATTTAATTCTGAGCTTATAACTCTCCAGTCTAACATTCTCTTTCTACATCTGTGCGCTCTATCATTCCATATTACAAACTGGTAAAGTTACCTGTGTCAATATTATTCTAATGATAGAAGATTCAATTTTAAAGAGAGTTTTTCTTTTTCTTTGCCACATGCTTATCAATTCTCAGGTAATAATTTTCCAAAAATCACATGCTGGGATATTAAATGGGTGAATAGTGCTAAAGATCTTAACTGATGAACTATGATACATACATATTGTACACAGGGTAATATCCACTGGACACAGTGAACAGGATAATACTCCCAAAGTGGATGCAGGTGGTGGGGTTGAAGATGCCAAAAAACAGAATGCCATTCGTGGTAGAGTCAACAAACTGGGACATTCTTGACCAGCGAGGTTCAGGATCACCAGGACTTCGTGATGTTGCATTATCTAAGGGATAATAGACACACAGTCTGAGAATAAATTCAAAATGAAGCCTCACGCCAAAGAAGAATAAGTGTGGTTCCGAAAAATCCCTTTTTGTGACAGAAAGTAGATTAGATCAGGTTAATGGATGATTAGATTAGATTCCCTACAATATGGAATCAGGCCATTTAGCCCAATAAGTCCACACCGACCCTCTGAAGAGTAACCCACCCAGACCCATTTCACCACACTTACCCTTTACTAATGCACCTAACACCATGGTCAACTTAGCATGGCCAATTCACCTGATCTGCACATCATTGGACAGTGGAAGGAAACCAGAGCAAACCCACACAGACCCTGGGGAGAATGTGAAAACTCCACACAGACAATCACCTGAGGCTGGAATTGAACCTGGGTCCCTGGGTGCTGTGAAGCAGCAGTGCTAATCACTGAGCCACCATGCCACCCAAGAGATTACAAACAATAGTAAAGAACAATAAAGTTATAGCAGGAGATACACAAGCAGCGACAAAATGGTAATGAGTGTGAAGTGATATTTAAATAATATATCAGTACCTGGAGACACATTTATTAATGGATGATGTTGCAGATTCATCTCCAGCAAATTCTTTAACTTTATGGGATCTGGATCATAAACACCCAGAAAACCTGCATCTGAAAAATATGATTAAATACAGATATCATTTTCTACCTATTCTGTACGCCTTGAACTGTAAGCTTGCTAAATGACAAAATTAAGCATCAGCAATACATTTTCGTTAGGACATTAGTCAGCCATTTGTAGTCAGAGTACTCAAGGGCTGCTTCTTTTTCAAACATGGATCATGGCATCAATGAGAAAACAGGGCAAAGAATTTACTGAATGAGATGGAAGTAGGCACCGTAAAACATACAAAACATTGGGGTAGGTCTTGAAAAGGCTCAGACTGGTGACATGACTGGATAGACCAAACAACCGAGAGTAGGCTTAAAGTCCAACTAAAATTGCACCTCTCGCCTAATTTCAATGAGATGTCTCCAGCAAAGTGGATGTTGGTCAGATCAACGAAAACTCCGGGGAAGCTGACAATTGGGAAGAGACTGAGGGTGGGCTGCCTTTAGAGTCTTTAGTGGTTCTGTAGAACTACTTGTGTTCCTCCAGGGTCCACTTGCAGGTGAGGCAAGCATTAAGAATCCTCCCTTTTTGGTCATAGCTTCCAGTGGTCTTTTCAGGATCAATTGTTCATTTATAAATTGATTGGATTATGAGCAGCCTAACTTTGGGAATAGGCCCTGAGACAGGCATTTGGTCCCACATTTCTGTTAATAAGGAGCCAATGCCTGGTTCTAGGCGACATCAAGGATTCCAGAAAAATTGCCTGTCTCAGAATAATATCAAATCTATTTCAAGTCATCGCTGTGACTAAGGATGTAGCCCCACAAAAGAAAAGGTCATTCTTCCCATCCAGGAAACAGTTCAAACATTCCCATTTCTAACACATTGTGTCCAATCTTTGCCCTGTCATGTCATAACCAACTTCCCTTTTGAAAGGTTTCAAAAAGAAATATCTTTAGTGGAAGGATTACCTCAACAAGAACTATATTTCTTAATCCAGCTGAACAGCAAAGATACAAGCCCTTGACTTCAGCTCATTGCCAATTTATTCAAACATTAGCTTCCTCCCTCAGTAAAGGACAACCATTATGTTATTGCTAATTGAAGCAGACCAGAGCTTAGTTCATATATTTGTGTCTAAATGAATAGACCAACCCGTGAACACGCAATAATGGGAGTGGAACTTAGTAATCTCTCCACCTTTAGGAAGCTGAGATTTGAGAGAGTGCTGTGTCTTTTATAAAGTCGTACAGTACAGAAACAGACCCTTTGGTCTGAACTTGTCTTCCGTGCTTCCTCCTGGCCCATATCCCACCAAACCCTTCCTGTTCTTGTACTTGTCTAAGTGTTTTTTAAACATTGTGACTGCACCTGTATCCACCATTTCCTCAGGAAGTGTATTCCACATGCGAGCCACCCTCTGTATAAAAAAATTGCCCCTCATGTCTGTTTTAAATCTCTCTCCTCTCACCTTAAAAATATGCCCCTTAGTCTTGAAATCTCTCATCTCAGGGATTACTATTAACCCTATCTATATCCCTTATGATTTTATAAACCTCTATAACGTCACCTCCCAACTTGCTCTGCTCCAGTGAAAAAAGTCCCAGCTTATCCAGCCTTTCTTTGTAATTCAAAGCTTCCATACATGTCAACATCCTGGTAAATCTCTTCCAAACCATCTCTAGCTTAGTAAGTTCTATGCAAGTGCACACAATAAATTCTTACCAGACATTTCCACCAAGTGCACTGGTTGTTGCTGGTGACACTGGCCTCCCTCGATGATGTTTCTGCTGTTCAAAACTCTTCCAATACCTTTTAAAGGCAAATCAATCTAAAGAGACACATATAGTTCTGTTGTATTGAAACAATTCCATGTTTTTAACCCCTTGCATTGCTGATAGATTTACAGTGGGTAAATCACCTCAACATCAATTCTTCCACGAAATGCACAGGAGCCAGTGTCAACAACTTGTGGGGACATCAAATCTGAGCTCTGTCTTGTTCAATGTTACAATCAGTTAATGTAACAATCAGGAGAAAGTGAGGACTGCAGATGCTGGAGATCAGAGCTGAAAATGTGTTGCTGGAAAAGCGCAGCAGGTCAGGCAGCATCCAAGACACAGGAGAATCGACGTTTCGGGCGTGAGCCCTTCTTCCTCATTCCTGAAGAAGGGCTCATGCCCGAAACGTTGATTCTCCTGCTCCTTGGATGCTGCCTGACCTGCTGCACTTTTCCAGCAACACATTTGCAGCTCTAATGTAACAATCAGTCTGTTCACTGTGTAATGGGAGATCAATTGATGGAGATTAAACCCAACTTTATCTCATGTCAAAGTCTACGTGTTTCAAGTAAGGTAAAGTCTCAACCTTGACATACTCAGAGATAAAATTTCATTGGTTCAACAACAGATGAGGCAACGTATTCGACCAGATCACTGTCCAGCAAGTGAAGAGGACAATCGTCCCACTGGAGCAAGAACCCTGGTTAACAATATCCCTCTCTCGTACAGAGGTGCTGGAATTAATTTTAGTCTCTTTCCTGCCACCTGTCTTCAATTAGTTAACTCAACTATTGGAAGGATGTTGTAAAACTTGAAAAGGTTCAGAAAAGATTTACAAGGGTGTTACCAGAGTTGGAGGATTTCAGCTATAGAGAGAAGTTGAATAGGCTACGGATGCTTTCCCTGGAGCGTTGGAGGCTGAGTGGTGACCTTACAGAGGTCTATAAAATCATGAGGGGTATCGATAGGATAAATTAACAAGGTTTTTTTGCTAGGGTGGTGGAATCCAGAACTAGAGGGTATAGGTTTAGGGTGAGAGGGGAAAGATATAAAAGGGGCCTAAGGGGCAGCTTTTTCACATAGAGGGTGGTGCATGTGTGGAATGAGCTGCCAGAGGAAGTGATGGAGGCTAGTGTAATTGCAACATTTAAAAGGCATCTGGATGGGTATATGAATAGGCAGGGTTTGGAGGGATATGGGCCGGGTGCTGGCAGGTGGGACTAGATTGCGTTGGGATATCTGGTCGGCATGGACAGGTTGAACCGAAGAGCCAGTTTCCGTACAGTATATCTCTATAACTCTATGATTCTATAACACAGATGAGAGCAGAAGCTGGTTATTTCTTTGTTGGAGTTCAGTAAAATGAGGGGGATTTCATAGAAATCTCGAAAAGTCTGACAGGACTAGACAGCGTAGAAACAGGAAGAATGTTCCTGATGGTGGAAGAGTCCAGAAACAGGGGTCACAGTCTAAGGATACGGGGTAAGCCATTTAGGACTGAGATAAGGAGAAATTTCTTCACCCAGAAAGTGGAATTCACTCCCTCAGAAAGCAGCTGAGATGGAAACTTTGTGCGATTTCAATAAGGAGTTGGATATAGCATTTGGTGTTAAATGGACTGAAGCATATGGGGGAAATGTGGGAACAGAGCACTGAGTTAGATGATCATAATGAATGGTAGGGCAGACTCAAAGGGCTTATTTTCTATGTTTCTATGTTTAACTCAGTCAGTGCAATCACCAGATGAACCAAGACAGAAGCTGCTTTCTTTTTAATAGCTCCTGTCATTACCTTTGAACCATCTCTGAAAGTGATACGGAACTGTGCTCCTCCTTCACAAGTGATCTGCAGCCTGCTCCACTGTAACTGCCTGCATTTCCAGTTGCACACTGAGTCCAACCTCTGTGTCTGACAGAGACACAGACCGAGAACTCGATCAAACCCCTGGTAATCGACAGGGGAAGCGCAAACCTGTGACATAACCAAATATTCGGTTACCTTAGATCAGTTAAAACAGCGTGGCAGAAATATCAAAACAGCTGCATTGCAATGTACGATAATGACATTTGTTTGGACCCATGTTTCAGTATGTGAACTGTTCAAAGTCACATGAAACATTGTGGGAAATAAAAGTAAAATAATGTGGATGCTGAAAATCTGAAATAAAAAGCAGAAATTGCTGGAGAAACTCAGCGGGTCTAGCAGTATCTATAGAGAGAGAAACAGAGTTAACAGCTTGACTCCAATTTGGCCTTCCTCAGAGCATTAACCTGTTTTTCAAACACTTGCCCCATGTCTCAGAACACAACCTACTCTACCAAAGGAAGTATTACTTTTCCTTATGATTTTACTGAAAACATTAAAATTATTTTTCACAAGTAATTGTAGCTGCTTGACTCTAGATGGATATAAAGGGAGTTTAAGCAAGATAAAAGTGGGCATAACATTGACAATGGGGAGTGGTCGTTACTGGCGCGCCCTTGTTGACTATCAGAACAAACATCAGAAAAACATTACAAGGAGAGTGACAGAAGGTCCCATCAGACCAAAACTGCACTGCGTTATGTATTCTGCTGAATATTTCCACAAAAGATGGCCAGAGTCTAATAGTTATGTCTAAAGCTGGCGATGATGTGTGGTTGAATTTTACAGAGTGGTGTGGTCCCCATCCCCTGGTGAAAAAGCCAGGGTGGGGAGAGAAACACCCCATGATTCTGAAGTTTGCCCCACACCAATTTAATGCTGAGCAGTTTTAATTACTCCAAGGAGAGACTGTCACAGGAGGACGTCTCATCTTAATTTCCACGTCTTTCTTGTCTCTGCAAAGGCAGATGGTAACATTGCCCACTGCTAGAACTGTAGGCAGACCCACCGAGAGCCCAGGGAACTCCAGGGTCAGTGGGGTATCTTGGAAGTGCAGTGCTGGGGTCAATGGGCAGGAAGAGGATTAAAGGTTAAAGTGGAAGGGCAAATAACCTTTGGAGGATTATCTCCATTGGACCCAGAGGGACCTAAAGGCAATCCCTCCTCACATTGCCTGGCTTACTACAAAGGCCTGGGTGTCCCTCTGCAGCTGGTAAAATATTAGCAACTGTAGGATGGGATCCTTAAATGGCCAATAATTGAGCACTTCAATTCTTCAATAGCCCAAGAGCATGTGCGTTTCCCTGTCCTCTAAATATGACAATTATTTTGGGGGTGGAAGATGTCAGGAAAGCTGCCACTGGGTTTTATGAACTCATGGCTAAAGGGATGAAGGAATAAGGTAGGAGTGGATTAGGGTATTGAGCGGAATGATCAGCCGCGGTCATGTTGAATGGTGGAACGGGCTCAAGGGCTCAAATAGCTCGCTACTGCCTCTACGTTCTATGCTTTTACGTATCATTATTGTACCATGTAACTCTCCTCACTGGGTGCTGGGGAGCAGGTAATCAGTATGTTTGAAGGTTTGTGATGTGAAAGGTGAAATAAAGCTCTGGTTAGAAAAGTCTATGCCTGGATTCTGTCCAAATAACCTGTTAACTTCTTTTGTTTGGTGGCAAGGTGCACATTCACTACCCATCCCACGTTGACCTTAAGGAAGTGGTGGTGAGCTGCCTTCTTGAACTGCTGCAGATGTAGGTAACCCCACAGAGCTATTAGGGAGGGAGTTGCAGGATTTTGACCTGGTGACAATGAAGGAAAGGTGATATAGTTCCAAGTCAGGACGGTGTACGATTTGGAGGGGAACTTGCAGGTGTTGGTGTTTCTATATATCTGCTGCCTTTATCCTTCAGGTGATAGAGATTCTGGATTGGAACATATTGAGTTTCTTTACATTACTCCAGAGACAACATCTCTAAAGCTATTCTCTGGGATGTCCCGTGCTCTTAAAAGGAGCTTGATTAAGTCCTTTTTGGATACACACCTTCAGAGAACAATATTCTTTCCACTCATCATTTGTGAGACAGACTCCATCCTGATTTCTGCTGGTCCCATCTCGGCAGATATTGTACAGCTTTCTGACGCATGCTCTTGTTCCTTTAGATACCAATCGGTGTCTCAAAGCACATGTACAATGAGAATCACTAGGCTAAGAAAGATCCAATCATTAATTTACATAAAACACATCCTCCCTGTCTAACAACTGTGAGGATAAGTTGGAAGATGCCTCAGAGCTCCTGACAGAGGGTGGGGGAATGGAAACAGAGTCACAGTGACTGAATGGCAAAAAGCTCGGTCAAAATGATTGGTTTTAACAAAGTTGTAATGGAAAAGGAATAAAGAGAGAGAAGAGGGGTGCCCAGAAGTTTGAGACAAGGAAGCTGCTGAGCTAGAGTGCTTGGAAGGCAGGTATACGAAAGACCAATGTCATGGGATCGATAGGTGCAAAGGAGGTTGTTAGCAAAGACATGAGTGGGAAAGCCTATTGCAGGGTCAGGATATGGTGTCACATTTCGTTCTTTTCTGTATTGATCCTCCTGGCCTGGAACTTTGCTTTAGTCAGCTTTTGTCCATGGGGCTACGTAGGCCTGAGTTGAACTTGTGGTTAAAACAAAGGGCCCACTCCCTCAACTCCCATCATTCCTCACTGGGAGATGACACTGCCTTTCTTTTCTTCTCTCATGGAATCTGCATGTTTCACTGACAAGGCCAGCACTTATCATCCATCCCTATCTGCCCAAGGCCATTTCAGAGGGCAGTGAGGATGCACCCACATGACTAAGCTTCTGGAGTTACATGTAGGCCAGACCATGTAAGGATGGCAGATTACCTTTCTTAAAGAAAGATCATTATTGAACCAGAATGAATTATTTTGAAACAGCAATCCATGATAGTTTCAGGATCATTATTGCTGACACAAGTTTTCAATTCCAAATTTATTAATGAAGTTGAAATTGCACCAACTGCTGGGGTGGCCCACATCTCCAAAGCCTAGATCTCTGGCTTACTAGGCCAGTGATATCACTGTGGCGCCACCAATTCCCACAGGGGCAGGTAGCCTCATCATTTGAAATTGGACAAGCATCTGGTGGTTTAGGGTGGGATCTGCTTTGCATTAGCAGCACAGTTTTAACAGAGGATGGACTGAGTAGTGGAGACTAAAGTTGGCCATCAACATTCTTAATGAAGTTTGATTGACATCAAATGCACTGCAAATGTCACAAGTTGGAAATTACTAAACACAAGACTGTATTGCTTTCTCATGCAATAAGAGATCAAGAAGTCAAATGGTTTCAAATGAGCATTGTTACCTGGAAGATCTCCCCTTTCTGATAGCAAACACAGATGTCCTGTCCTTCTTCAGACTGCTCAGCCTGGGAGCCACAGGAGAAGCAGGCTCCCTGGCCTATTAAATGGTTGAAGTAGTCTGTGGGACATTTCAGGCAACTGTCAGCACTCACTGCTCTTTCGCTCGGATTGTAAGTACCTTTCGGACAGGGGATTGGCTCAGGGCTTGCCTGAGGGCAGTAGTGACCTGCAAACAATTGAGGAGAATGTGATTTCTTTCATTGAATTATCCATTCTGACAAGTTGTGTCCTTTAGCAAACTCTGTATAGCAGGCTCTGAGCAAATAGTAGCTCATTAAGTTGTTCACTTTATTCATGAAGGTTTCAGAGTTTACTGTTTAGCTGGTGGAAAGGAGCAGATATCAAGGGGACAATAATATTTTGGATTAGTAGTAAATTTCTGTTCCCTTAAATAAGTTTCTGTTAACTGTTAGTCTGCATTTTTGGTACAATGCCCATTCAACCCAATTTTGTTAATTTAACGTTTAAAAGAGGAGAGAGGTATGAGAAGTAGCAGAACTATTAAATCCCTGCTGAGGATATTTGCAAATGTTATATTAATCCAAGTTAAGTTTCACAGCCAACAATTAGCTGTGCCATCAATACAGTATTCATGATTTGGAGGAGCCAGTGTTGGACTGGGGTGGACAAAGTTAAAAATCACACAACACCAGGTTATAGTCCAACAGGTTGATTCGGAAGTACAAGCTTTCAAAGTGCTGCTCCTCCACAACCACCTGATGAAGGAGCAGTTGGACTATAATCTGAGGTTGAGTGATCAGTATTCAAGACGGATTCCCTGGGGAGACAGTGGAGACAGCAATTCCACAAAGCAATGGGATAGAGTATTAAGCATGAGGGCTGGAGAGTATTGGATACTTTTCAAACTTTGAATGAGGTGTAACTGAATCTCTCTGCTCTCTATATTCCTCTGTTTTTAGTACATCACCAAAATGGCAGGAATTCAGTTGCACAATTAGTTCAATATGCAAGTATCTCAAATGTATAAATAGAATCAAAAGTGGACTAAAATTGTGTTGTTAGACATGATGCTGGTTCAGATATCAGTCGTTCAGTGAAAGGGAAGCCATGATGTGAAGGTGTCAGTGTTGGATGGGGCTGGACAAAGTTAAAAAGCACACAACACCAGCTTATAGCCCAACGGGTTTATTTGGAAGTTTGAGCTTTCAGAGCACTGCTCCTTCAGCTGGTAACTAATTATTTGATGAAGGAGCAGCGCTCTGAAAGCTAGTACTGTACTTCCAAATAAACCTGTTGGACTATAACCTGGTATTGTGTGATTTTTTAGCAATGAAAGAGAAGATATTGCTCTTGAAGCACACATACCTTTTGGACAGATGTAAGATCTGGCTGATACAACCTCATCGTCATTCACATTTGATGGTGGATCGGTGGTGGTAGCTCCTTGAAGACAGACCACCCCTGCTTGGCATTTGAGACAGACCTGACGATCATTGTGGTTCCCATAGTAACCAGCAGGGCATGGTTCACAAGTATTGTTGAAGGTGCTTCTGTTAGATCCATTGTACTCCCTGTATCCCAGAGGACACTTCACTGGCTTCCTGGCTCCAATGACTGATAAAGAGAAGTTAGTGGTATGTTTGCCTTGTGGTCCCTTGAATGAAGCTGTCATTCCATTTCCACCAGGCTATTGTATTGACCTAGTCTATTGAAGCCATATGATCAGGTAAGGGATGAGTAGACGCCTTTCAATCCTATCCAGAGGCCACCAACATTCTATTTCAGGGAGCCGTGGAATAATAAAAGCATTTTGTGCATTGAGCCCATGTTGGCTGGCTGTCAAGCAATCAGCCCATTTATAGTTTATTTCCCACCACCCTCAAAAATAGAACCGTAATATGTTAAAGTACAGAGGGAGGCCATTTGACCCATTGTGTCTGTGTCAGCTCCCAAAAGAGTCACACGACTAGTTCCATCCTCCAGCCCTATCTCTGTGGACATCCCTTTCAAATATAATCCAGCTCTCTCTTGAAACCTCCTGTGGAAACCGCCTCCACCACTCCCCGGGCAGCACATTCCAAATCCCAGCGGCTTTCTGAGTAAAGAAGTCTCTCCCCAACTCAGTCAAGTTGTCTTGCTGACAAGATTGAAATTGTGCCCCCTTGTTATTGACACTCCTTTTGAATTGCATATCTGCTTCCACGCCATCAGAGGGAGCACTTCTCACTCATGACGACTTGCTGCAGAAAAAAAACCTCTCAAATTCCACCTGTATCTCTTGCCTAAAATGTAAATCCCTTTAACAGTCAGCTGATAGGAACAGCTTCCTATCTGATCATGAACTCTATACGAGCATTTAATCCCTTAAGTTTATTTTTCAGTTTGTAGGTGGTTCTTCTATAATGCAATGGCTGAGTTCTTGTGCAACCCCACATTATAGAAAAATCTCACTTTATGTTTAAAGTGCTGGCAATGTAATTGTGTTACAGCCAACAGTGTCCACAATTTGTCAATCGCGTTGCAGCCAATGCGCCTTAATGAAATGCGCGTTATAGCAGAACAACCTGTAGTTTGAAATAGTTTGTGTTTAAATTAATGGCTGACTATAGTTATTTTAACTTTCTTACCCCATCTGGAGCCATCATGGCTGAGAACAATGTCCTGAGGACAATAGTGACCAGCTGGACACTCAGTTGGGACCTGGGATCCTGTAGGACAATAGTAACCAGCTGGACAAGGTAATCGAAGTATAGGTGTGGTGCAGCAGTAACCTGGAACACAGAACAGAGTTTCCCTTCATTTCAGCTTCTAAAAACACATTCTTTCACAGAAAAGTGTTGTTTAAGGGTGTGCTAATTCCTCAGCCCACATTCATTTACATACACAGGATGAGAGATGTTGTAAATTCACCTATTGCTAATGTCAGCAGAATGGAATTATGGTGAGGTTTTCAAACATAAGGAGATGAAATAATCGTTTAACTCCAGGCCTTTTCTGTTGTTGAATAATTTCACAGCTGATCAACTTGAGGTCTCAGTCTGCACCCTCTAAAATAATTTCATTTCCTTGTCTATCAAAAATCGAATTCAGCCTTGAATTAAAGTTCACCTTCCAGTACTTTATGAAAGTCCATACTCCTTGTGTGATGCTTTAATAGAAAAATATTCACCTCATCTGAAAACAGAGATCTCTTATTCTTCACCTGTTTCCCTTGTTTTAGTCCCCCCACAAGAGGATACGTTCTCTCTGTGCCCCCTTAATCTAGCCTCTTCAACATCTTTTTTGTTTCAGTAAGATAATCGTTCATTCATCTTAACTTGAATTAGTATAGGCTGAGCCTATTCAACCTTTCTTTATAAGATATGCCCTTTATCTTGTGAATGAGTCTGGTTTTTCAGATTACTGACCAGATCGAATCCTATCTGTTTTGCTGAAGTATCTGGGGAAGAGATATGCAACATATGGGGAAGAGATTTTCCCTTCTATACATAACAAAGTTGCCAATTCATTTGTAAAGAATTATTTACAACTTCTCAAAGTGATTTAAATAGAGAAAATCTCAGTTCATAGAGTCATAGAAATGTACAGCATGGAAACAGACCCTTCAGTCAAACTCATCCATGCTGACTAGATATCCTAAATTAACCTCGTCCCATTTTCCAGCATGTGACCTGTATCCCTTTAAACCCAATTTATTCATATACCCATCCAGGTGCATTTTAATGTTGTAATTGTACCAGCCTCCACCACTTCCTCTGGCAGCTCGTTCCATATACGCAACCCCTCTGCATGAAAAAGTTGCCCCTTAGGTCCCTCTGAAATCTTTCCCCTCTCACCTGAAACCTATGCCCTCTCGGTTCGCACTCCTCTACCCTGGAGAAAAGACCTTGTATATTTATCCTATCCATGCCCCTCATGATTTTATAAACCTGTAAAAGTTACCCCTCAGCCTCTGACGCTCCAGGGAAAACTGCCCCAGCCTATTCAGCCTCTCCCTATAGCTCAAACCCTCCAACCCTGGAAACGTCCTTGTAAATTTTTTATGAACCCTGTCAAGTTTCACAATATCTTCACTTGCAAGATGACGCCTCTTGATAATGTCACAATACTTCAGTTGAGATTCGATTTTTGTACACATGTTCAACAGTGGGACTTGAACACAGAACTTTGTGATTTAGGTGAGGGTGTTACTCACTGTTGTTACTTTAGAGGCTGTGAGTGAGAAATTAATATTTGAAATAGTGGACACTTTGAACAAATATTTTGGATGAGCCTTCACGACAGAAGACAGAAAAGGTCTCTCAGAAATGTTAAAAAAGTCAAGAGGCGGCAAAGGAAGGAAGGAACTTAAAGCAATCACTAGAGAAAACAGATTAGGAAAATTAATGGATCTGGCAGCTGACAAATCTTCTGGACTTGGACAAAGTGAGGACTGCAGATGCTGGAGATCAGAGTCGAGAGTGTGGTGCTGGAAAAGCACAGCAGATCAGGCAGCATCTGAGGAGCAGGAGAATCGACGTTTCGGGCATCAGCCCGTCATCAGGAAGGGCATAAGCCATCCTGATGAAGGGCTTTTGCCCAAAACGTCGATTCTCCTGCTCCTTGGATGCTACCTGACCTGCTGTGCTTTTCCAGCACCACACTCTTGACTCAAGTCTCCTGGGCTTAGCGGTCTCCTGGTCTTAAAAGATGTAACTGCAGAGATAGTGGATGCTTTGGTTGCAATCTTCCAAACTTTTGTTAATTCTGGAGAGGTTCCAATGGATTGGAAAACAGCAAATGTAATACCACTAATAAAGAGAGATAGAAAATAGGAAAGTATAGTTTACTTATCCTGAACATTGCTGACAGATTTGGTCTCCTTACTTTAAGGGGGACATACTTGCATTGGAAACAGCTCAGAAAAGATTCACTCGGCTGATTCCTGTTAGTAAACTATTGTCATAAGAGGAAAGGCTAGGCAAATAGGGCCTATACTCAGTGGCATGTTGAAGAGTGAGAGGTAACATTATTGAAACATAAGATTCTGAGGGGGGAGTTACAGTGAACAGAAGCATTTATTTTACAATAGCATTTTCTAGGGATTAATGTACAGGAAACAGTATAACTTGTGTGTGCTGATCAGCCCACTGTGTCAGAAATATGTAACATCTTGAGAATTGTAAGCATAATTTAAACATACAACGTATAAATTTACCTGGTATGTTACTGCACGTCCCAGGAGGGCAGCAAAAGTGATTTCTTTCAGGACAGAAAAAGCCAGGAGGACATGTGGCATTGGTGTCCATTTGAAAATGAGCATGACAGTAATGGCCAGCTTCAGAAGGGTGGCAACTCTCTTGGCCAGTTGCATCCTGGTCACTTCTCATAGGACAAGGAGCTGGTGGACAGGTTCCTCCAACTTCATCATGGGAACCTGTAACAGCAAAAGCAACAGCATGCTTGCAAAGTAGCCAGTTTCTCTGCATGTCATTTATTTTATAATTTATACCATAGTCGGCAGTGTTTCTGTATTACCCAGTGTGGATATGGCATCTGCATTTTCTCAGGTGTGAGAAGAACAATGGAGGGCAGAAATTAATGTCTGCAGCACCTTCCAAAACCTCAATGTTCAAAAGCTTTACAACCAACAAGGTATTTTTGAAGTTTAGTCAATGATATCATATAGAAACTGCAACAACCGTTTTGCACACAGCAAGATCCAACATGTTGCAACGTGAAACAGGCAATGATGTTGATTGAGGGACACCAAACAGAACTCATCCAACCCTTCTTCAAAGTAGTCCCATGGAATCTGTTACATCCACCTCCGAGGATAGGTGGGCTCCTGGTTTAATGTTTCATCTGAACAGAATTCCCTCAGTACTGCACTGGGATTCTCCAGAACATTAGCCTGGAATTCTAGTTTACTAATCCAATAACATTACCACCCAATGTGAGTCATAATTCCTCAGTATGAGTCAGGAAAAGTCTTGAGGCATGTGTTGAGTTTCAGCGTTAAAAAGCATGGTGCTGGAAAAGCACAGATGCCTGCCGGGCTTATGCTCAAAACGTCGACTCTCCTGCTCCTCGGATGCTGCCTGACCAGCCGGGCTTTTCCAGCACCACGCTTTCTGAGTCTGATCTCCAGCATCTGCAGTCCTCACTTTCTCCTAGCAGAGTTTCAATGTTTGTTTTTCTGTTGCTCAAAGGTCACATCAATTACTTTGTGATTATCATTGGGTACCTCACAGCAATATAGACAGAGGTCTGAGTCATGACAGTTCAGATTTATCTGTTTCCAGACTGGAAAGCAATTTGCAAGAAGAGAGAGAGAGGTCAAAAAAAAGAATAAATTATTTTCCCTTCCACAGGAATGTGGATATCTGAATTGTTCCAGCTTGCAATCCTTGATGTCTGAAATGAAGAGATAAAGTTCCTTGTTAGAAATCCAATGAGCTGGAGGATGTGGTGGAACTAGGGGGTGTAGGTCAGCTCTAAGCCAGTATGTGGGCGCTGCTGATGGAGACAGAGGTCGAGAGGATGCTTATGGCGATACATGGCACTGAGATGCAGTGAGAGCAGCTGTCTGAGGAGTGCTGTACATCATCGAGATACCTGAGATCCCTCGTGGACTCAAAACACAAAGGATGAAACTTCAGTCAGAATCCCCATGGGGTGCATCTGAGCCGTAGACAGTTACTGAGAAATGAGATCTGGCTGTGGAAACGTGCCTTAGCAAAGACTTTGTCAAATACTAGGACAGAAAACAAAACTAACAATGGCAAACAAGAAGAAAGGTTGGAACTGAAATCCTGTCAGAGACAGGAGCAGAACCTCTTCAAGGTGAAAGAGATGTTGCAGTGAGTTAAACACTAAATTAAAATGAAGAATTGTGGATGCTGGAAATCTGAAATAAAAACAGAAATTGCTGCTGAAACCTTTCATCCACCCCACACCCGGTCCTGTTATGACACAATTTGCTTTTAGCACAGTCACCTGTTTTGATGCACTCCTAGGCCCGTTATCACATTGCAGACCAACCTCAATTATCCGATTGACCAGCGGGGAATATTTTGTTCAGATAAATGATTGTTCGGATAATGGATTATGCGGATAATGGAAAATGTTTTTACAGGACCGTGAGACCTTGTTCAGATAATCTGAAATTCGAATAATTGATGTTCGGATAATCGAGGTTGTTCTGTATGTGGATTGCATTCAGCACAGCTGACCCATTTTCTCAATTTTGGATCTAATTATCTCTTATTCAGTTTTTCTTCTGGCCTGCTATCTGTTATCTCCTTGTTTACTTAGTGTAGTGATTGGAACCAGGGCCTGGTGAATCTCATTGATGATTAGAGTATTTATTGGGGTTGTTAACCTGGGTCGATCAGGGAGCTCGGGCTGACAGATATAACCAGGAGATTCATAAATTCTCTTCAGTCTAGGGACTGGCTCTGAGCTGGCTGGTCAGAGCCCATGTACTGTGAATGTGCTATTGCTATCGAGAGTGTGGTGCTGGAAAAGCACAGCAGGTCAGAGAGTATCTGAGGAGCAGGAAAATCGATGTTTCAGATTCCTGATGAAGGGGTTTTTTCTGAAACATCAATTCTCCTGCTCCTCAGATGCTGCCTGACCTGCTGTGCTTTTCCAGCACCACACTCTCGACTCTGATCTCCAGCATTTGCAGTCCTCACTTTCTCCATGTTGCTATTGCAGTCAACCTACCAATAAGAATTTTATTTGAAGGTATTTTATTCAAACATTGAGGCTGCACCTTTGATAATACAAATACTTGAGAGGCTTCTTACCAACTGCACAACAGATGTTTCTCTCATACTCAAAATGCACAGAAAACATCAGAAAAATCCCAATTTAGAAGCCTGCACAGCTGCATTGGTCGATACACTTCACTGAATTCAAAAGTTGCTTTACAAAATGCAACAGTACCCCCTGGTAGTTGCAGACAGTAATGCAACCGAATTGCATTTGAATTAAGCCAGTCTGGAGTTCCTCATTTTGTCTAGTTTTCTCAGGCTTCAGTATTTATGACAGAGCCACTTGAATGTTAGTAAATAATCCCACCATTTTGCACATGTCAGTACCTGTGAACAGTGACTGATTTATGAACCACAAAAGAGACAACAGCGCAGAAAAGAAGAATAAGTGAAAGACAGAAAGACTTAGAAAACTCAACTTGGACAAAGTCAAATATAATTATAAAAGGAATCCAAAGGGCATGAACCTTCATTTAGTATTTTCATTGCAAGGCAGCAAATGGATGATATTGGACCTGCTCCCTTACATCCCGCCCCCATTATATTTTCTACTGAAATCATAATGGAAATCAAGAATCAAACATTGTGTAAAAAAGATAGCTGACCTATAAAAATATCACTGCAAATTTGAGGAGCCTTAGACAGACAAGGATTGGACACCATACAAGTGATGAACATATCTTGACAATTTAGGTAAGTAGGCTCAGCAGGACTTTAGATTAGATTAGATTCCCTACAGGCCCTTTGGCTCAACAAGTCCACACCGATCCTCTGAAGAGTAACCCACCCAGACCCATTTCCCTCTGACTAATGCACCTAACACTACGGGCAATTTAGCATGGCCAATTCACCTGACCTGCACATCTTTGGACTGTGGGAGGAAACCAGAGCAAACCCATGCAGACACAGGAAGAATGTGCAAATTCCACACAGTCACCTGAGGCTGGAATCGAACCTGGGACCCTGCTGCTGTGAGGTAGCAGTGCTAATCACTGAGCCACTGAGCCACCCCAAACCTTTGCTCAGTTTCCAGTTCCACATGATCTGACAGCTCTGATGATGCAGCCTAACTATTAGTATAATGGGTCTTAACTAACTGACCCGCAAACCACTCACCTCTCTACTCGTCTCTTAGTCATAAAAACGAGAGTGTCTGTGCAGAATAGGATCAAGACCCTTGCTCAGAGGAATGCTGAGCAGATGTGCTGGCATCCTAGCCAGGCTCAACAGCAAAGCATTACCCCCTGCCATCCAAGGAGCTAAATATGGACACAGCACAAAGCAAAATATTGCAGAAGGTGAAAATCTTAAATAAAATCTTAACATGCTGGAAACACTCAGCAGGCCATGTGAAAAATAGAATTAGAGTTCCAGGTCGATGACCTTTCATCAGAACTGAGCAACGTCAGAATGTGATTGGTTTTGAAAATATTAGATATTGTTGTGAATGCTTCATGCTGATGTGTTGGGTACCCCCATGATAGACGGTGGCAACACCTGAGCCTCATCCTCCAGTGAATTTAATTGTCCAGCACCATTCATGACTGAAGTGGCAGCTCTGCAGAGTTTAAGTCTGACCAGCTGGTTATGCAATCGCTTAACTCTGCCTATCACTTGTTGCTTATACTGTTTGCCACAGAAATAGTCACGCATTGTAGCTTCATTAGTTTGATACCTTAGTTTTAGGTGCTGCTCCTGGTATGCCCCTCTGCACTCTTCATTATACTAGGTTTCATCACTGACTTGATGATAATGATAGAATGGGGGGATAGTCGGTCCAGGAGTTTGTAGATTGTAACATTGACTCTGATTTCTTTCTGCAGATGCTGCCAGATAATAGATTAGATTAGATTACTTACAGTGTGAAAACAGGCCCTTCAGCCCAACAAGTCCACTCCGACCCGCCTAAGCGCAACCCACCCAAACCCATTCTCCTTCTACTAACACTACGGGCAATTTAGCATGGCCAATTCACCTAACCAGCACATTTTTGGACTGTGGGAGGAAACCAGAGCACCCGGAGGAAACCCACACAGACACGGGGAGAATGTGCAAACTCCACACAGACAGTCGCCTGAGGCGGGAATTGAACCCATGTCTCTGGCACTGTGAGGCAGCAGTGCTAACCACTGTGCCATCGTGCTGAGTTTCTCCAACAACTTCTGCTTCTGTTTCAGATCTCCAGCATCTGCAGTTCTTTGCCTTCTGTAAGGTTGCAGATTGTGTTGGAAGTAGAATTCTGCAGCTGTTGGTGACCCATTCAGCATGGTGGTCGTGCTACGCTGCCCAATGGAGGCTATCTTCAATGTGAAGGTGGAACTCAGTTGCTCAAGGACTGTCAAGCAGTCCCTCCTATCAATATCATCTTGGACAGAGGCACCTGTGACATTGGTGAGTCGGTGTAGATTGGTGAGGCTAAGGTCCACTATATTTCTCCTCTTGGTACCAGTCACAGGCCCAGTCTAGCAGCTATGTCTTTTATAACTCAGCCGGACTGGTCAGTAGTGCTGCAGAGCCATTGTTGCTGATGGACATTGTAGTTACCCACCCGGACTACTTTCTCTGATCTTGCCACCTCCAGTGTTTCCTCCAAGTGGTTGTCAACGTGAAGGAGCACTGATTCAGCGGTGGAGGCTGGTGGGCGGTTGGAAGTGTGATTGGTGGTAATCATAAGGTGCTTTCCTTGCCCATGTGTTAAAGTGACAGCATGTGACTTCATGTAGTCAATGTTGAGAACTGCAAGGTCAACTCCCTCCTGACTGTATACCACGGAACTGCCATCTCTGGTGGCTCTGACAAACCAATGAGATAGGAAGTGTCCATGGCTGATGGTGGTGGTGTCTGTAAGGTATTATTCTTGAGGATGACTGTGTCGGCTTGTTCCTTCATTAATCAATCGGATAGGTCTGCCAGCTTTGATGTAGAAGAGGAGGACTTGACAGTGTTGATACTGCTTTGTTTGCTGTTATTATTTTAGATGAGATTACCTACAGTGTAAAAACAGGCCCTTCGGCCCAACAAGTCCACACCGACCCTCCAAGGAGTAAGCCACCCAGACCCATTTCCCTCCGACTAATGCGCCTAACACTATGGGCAATTTAGCATGGCCAATTCACCTGACCTGCACATCTTTGGACTGTGGGAGGAAACCGAAGCACCCAGAGGAAACCCACGCAGACACAGGGAAAATGTGCAAACTCCACACAGACAGTCACCCGAGGCTGGAATTGAACCTGGGACCCTGGTGCTGTGAGGCTGCAGTGGTAACCACTGAACCACCATGCCATAACTGGTGCTTCAGTCAATATTAGGTAGCCTTCCTGGTTTCATTCCTTTATCAGACTTTGTAGGGGGTAGGTACAACTTGCTTATCCATTTCAGAGAGTGTTTAAGACATTGCTGTGGTTCTGGAATCACTTGTAGGCAAGACCTGGTGAAAATGGCAGATTTCCCTCTCTGAAGGACATTACATTTATATCTCAATTCTACCTTGGTTTCATTGTTTTAAGCTCTTCTGCCTTACAAGAATTCTGTAAGAGATTGTTGGGCATTTTGAAGGGTTAGATTTGGCACTTATATTTTACATTTCATAGTTCCTTCACTATTCTTTCTCTGAATTTATAGCTTGATAATTCTCTGAAATAAGTTTCAATTAGTCCCCACCAGCAGCTCATTGCTGCTTCTTGGGCAAACAGTGGCACTCCTCTGGACAGGAGAGCAACTCCCCCCTCTTTGGAGCTCCTTGGCAAAAGGACCCAGGTAGAAAGTAGTGGGTGAAAACTACCTGTTAGTACCTTGGGAGTAGTACAGACCAATGGGACGGATGTGCGCTCAAGAACCTGGAGATCAATTTCCAACCAGACAATAGAAGCTAGTGTTGCAAGATCCTTATCAAACTAGCACAAAAGAGATAAAACAGTTAGGGACCTATAAGCATATCCTGTTCTAAAATTAACAACAGTAAGCTGCATTCATGCTTCAGCTGTTAAACATACCATGGTATTTCAGCAGCATTGGCAAACACAATTTGGCACCAATTCACATACAGGGTCATTAAGGAATTGTTATGCACCACTCAGATAGTGTGATGGAGATCCTGATATCCTGGAATATTCTCAGAAGTCAAACATTTTATCAAAATATACAAAATCTCCAATTTTCTTGTCTGATAGAGTCAGATTAACAGAAAATATGGACTTTCTGCACTTAACTAGAACTACTGTTTGTTACCAGTAATAACAACTGGTAATCAACAATGAACTGCTGACATATATCTCGACTAGTTAAGAATCTAAACCACCCCTCCCACTTCACATACACTCAAACAGAGACAGGCAGGCATGACATTGGTGTTTTGGACAGAGAGAAATAAAGTGCTGAGGAAAGAGTTCAATCGCACCAGTCTTCAGTGTATGATGGAGGGTTTCCCCCTTGTTTTCCCAAGTCCTTTAGTTGTCTAAGCTTTTCCTTTAGGTCTATTCACTTCTTCACAGGCCAACAGACCAATTATGTTCACAAATCATAAACACGCTGACTTATTGGCTGACAGAAACTGGTGGGAGAAAACAACAGGCTTTTATTTTAGCTTCATGTATTCATGTATTTTACTGCAGAGAGAAAGGGAGAGACACACATGCTCATCACTTCCATGCCAGAGGTCCAAGGGTTTCTGCCTATATTGTTCACATCCACAAGCTGTTCAGGTGCTCAGCATCCAATCAGATAGTTTTCTCCAAGCTGATGATCTTTGGCATCCACAACTGGTCACAATTCCACAAACCAATCAGCATTTGTTGCCCCCAAGTCTCACTATGAACCCATGCCCTGGTTCTGTGCCATTTATTTATACCTTCACCCACCTTGCAAACAGTGTAAACAGGAACCACAAGGAGTTTCAGTAACTTGCATTTTAAATGTACACCATTCCTTCCTCAGTCTATGTTGTAAAGATAGTCCTTCTCCTAATTCAGTCCACAATCAAAAATAAAGTAAAATAGAAAAATGCAGGATCTACAAGCAAAAGCTTTGCCTGAGATGGTTTCAAACCTTCCTCGTGGAGAAAAAGCTTCTGAGATTTAGGTAAGAAGTTCCAGAAATTGCTAAGTCAAGTAATTCAATGAGTAACTCAGACTGCTGTGGCCAATAAAACAAAGTGAAAAACAAAGAGTGTAAGGAAAATGTGGTGGAATAAGAGGAGGAGGAGGAGAAGAAGGAGAAAAAAAGAGAGAAAGAGAGAAAGAAAGCAAGGAAAATGGGCAGGAAAGATGAGGAGAGAGGGATGAACAAAGGAAAAGTTTTGTTCCTGGGATGCAGGCCTTGATGGCTAGGTGGGTATTTATTGTACATGTTTAAGTGCCCTTCTTTTCACTACCTTGGGATCATACAAAGATTCTGACAGATAAAAATATACTTTAAATTATAATCACTGTTGTAATAACAAGGAATGAGAGTTTATTTGAGCACATCAAACTTCCACACATAGCAATATGATAAATGATTGGGTAATTAGTTTTGTGTTAGTTGAGATTTAAATATTGGTCTCTGTTCCCACTATTTTATCTCTTGAGAAAATTACAATTAAAAAAAAACCCTTCTGCTTTGTAAAATTCTGTTCTGGAATCTTAACATTTCAGTTCTGCTCTGTGTGTTTCACTGTGGCCCCTCAACACAGGAATAAGACTGTGCCCAGAGTGAATAATTCCCGCACCAATCTCTCCACCAATCTGCATGCCTTTATTATTAATGATAAAATAGATTCACACAAAATAAAACATGAGGTTATTGAAGCCAGAGAGTCATTACTACAGAAGCCCTACCATGTGGAAGCAGGCCACTTGGCCCATCAACTCCATATTGACCCTCTGAAGAGCATTTCCCACTCCTTACCATATCCCTACATTTCTCACATTTCACCCACCTAGGCTGCACATCTCTAGATACTACTCCCATGGCAAATCCACCTAACCTGCATAGTGGAAGGAAACCGACACAGACAAGGGAATACATGCAAACTCCACACAGACAGTTATCCAAGGCTGGAATCAAACCCAGATCCCTATCACTGTGAGGCAGCACTTTGAACCACTGAGCCACCATATCATTGAATTAACAGGTGATAAATTTCCTTCCTTAACATTTTTGTATGAGGTGCACTAAACAGGATTTACTTGAAGCTGCTTATTCCTTGTGATTTAGTTGAACAAACTCAGTACAGAATTGAAGATAAAAACAAATGAAAGAAAAGAGCTTGAGATTGGTCTTAAACTAGCCGCAATATTCACCTTGTAACTCCCAATGGTGTTGAGTAGCACCTCAGCTTATAGCAATGCTTTAATTCTTCTCCCAACTCATATGGAACATATTAATCATTCCATTCTATTGCATGGTCATTGAGGGTTGATGACATCCAGTTGGGAAGGGTCTGAATTAATTAGGATGATTTCTGGGTAGCACGGCAGTTAGTTTTGCTGCCTCACAGCAACAGGGACCCAGGTCCAATTCTACGCTCGGGTGACTGTGTGTAGAGTTTACATATTCTCCACATGTCTGTGTGGGTTTCCTCCTGGTGCTCTGGTTTTCTCCCACAGTCCTAAGATGTGCAGGTCAGGTGGATTGGCCATGCTAAATTGCCCATAGTGTCCAGGAATCTATAGGTTAGATGGATTAGCCATGGGAAATGCAGATGGATCTGGATGGGATTCTCTCCAGAGGGTTGATGTGGACTTGTTGGGCCAACTGACCTGCTTGACTGAAGTAAGTGGTGTACCTTTCTGTAGAATTGAAACAGTGGGAAGAAGAGTTGAATGAAGCGAGGCTGATGTTGCAACATGAAAGATGGTGCAGCAGTAAGACTCTGATAAAGATGGTGGGAAGGGTTCAATTATTGTTGTGAAGGCAAGGCGAAAGGAAAAGATTTCCTCTGCACACTAATCCAATTCTTCATAAATTCACCATGCAGTAAAGAAATCATTCACTCCTCAGTGCCACTCTTTGTGCTTACTTTCCTGATAAACAAGAGGTTTTTAATCACATTCTCCTCATTTCACTCCCTTAAGCTGTTGATTGTTCTCAGGGTTATAGTTCTTGCAGCCGTCACCTCCAACACCTTGTAACTATTTCTCCACACATCCTTTCACCAGTGAATGTCAGAAGGTTACCTGACTGGCTGGGGTGCCAATTTATCAAGACCCAGAATGCCACACTGATGAGCTGCAGGTCGGCTCAGGTCACATGGAAGAAACTTATCATTCCATTCTAACACATGGATATTGAGGGTTGATGAAATCTTGTGAGGAAGAGTCTGATTGATTGGGATAATTTCTGGGGGTGGTTATTTTTTACAAATTCTCTTATTACATGGGTCGCTGGCTTGGCCAACATTTCTTGCTCATTGCTACTTAAACTCAAGAACGAACAGTATGCCTCTAATTGTCTCATACCACAGGAATTTCTTTATATAATACAGCATTTTAAGGCTGTTTAATATACAGAATGACGCCATTTACTTGACTCCATTTGAATTCTTTTCTTAAAAATGCTAACTGTCATCTTAAGTATATCACAGATTGGAAGCCAATTAAATTGAGTGTACTCACTTGCCCAAAGGTTTTATTTCAATGGAATGCAAGTTCTTGGTATTAAATGAAGAGCTTTATTAAACGATAAATTGTATTTATAAAATGTACTGCACAGCAAGTGCCTGGCAGGGAGGATGTGCCAACATCAGAAATACTGCAAAAGTTCTGCTGGTACAGTTCTAGCGTAAAGCTGTGTGTCAGAGAGAAAACAAAACAGTAACATGTAAATAGTTTTATATCTCATTACGTGTTGAAACAAGCACGGAGAAGAACAGAATTCGACATCTATGTATGGGATGACTTACAAAGACTAAGGTTTTATTGAATTTGCACCTTGTCATGTAAAACTGGAAAAGCATGTCTTCCCTTGATGGAACCGACTTTCTTTCTCTAGTTTTTGACAAAGTAATCAACCCATTTATATGAAATGTTAATCCATTTGTTTATGGACAGGAAGACAAAAGGAATATCTCAAAACCTTTCATGCAAGAAACTATGTGGCCATGTAGTTAAATGTGGCAACCTTTAAGATGGGATCAGACCATGGGAAAATGTTCACACATGGATAACTCGATTTGTTTAATTTTCTATGTTGACTTGGAAGACGGGGCATTCAATCCTCTTTGAATTTTGCACTGGGACTTTTAACAGCCGCCTGAAGCAATAGAACATGCAAATAAGTCCTTAATATAATGTCTCACAGAGTCATAAAGTCATAGAGATGTACAGCACGGAAACAAACCCTTCAGTCCAACTCGTCCATGCCGACCAGATATCCCAAACCAAAACTAGTCCCACCTGCCAGCACCCAGTCCATATCCCTCCAAACCCTTCCTTTTCAAATACCCATCCAGATGCCTCTTAAATGTTGCAATTGTATTAGCCTCCACCACTTCCTCTGGCAGCTCATTCCATACATGTATCACCCTCTGCGTGAAAAAGTTGCCCCTTAGGTCTCTTTTATATCTTTCCCCTCTCACTCTAAACCTATGCCCTCTAGTTCTGGACTTCCCAACCCCAGGAAAAGACTTTGCCTATTTATCCTATCCATGCCCCTCATAATTTTGTAAACCTCTATAAGGTCATCCCTCAGCCTCCGACGCTCCAGGGAAAACAGCCCCAGCATGTTCAGCCTCTCCCTGTAGCTCAAATCCTCCAACCCTGGCAACATCCTTGTAAATCTTTTCTGAACCCTTTCAAGTTTCACAACATCTTTTCAATAGGAAGGAGACCAGAATTGCACGCAATATTCCAACAGTTGCCAAACCAATATCCTGTAAGCTGCAACATGACCTCGTAACTCCTGTAATTAATGCTCTAACCAATAAAGGAAAGCATACCAAACACCTTCTTCACTATTCTATCTACCTGTGACTCCACTTTCAAGGAGCTATGAACCTGCACTCCAAGGTCTCTTCATTCAGCAACACTCTCTAGGACTTTACCATTAAGTGTATAAGTCCTGCTAAGATTTGCTTTCCCAAAATGCAGCACCTCGCATTTATCTGAATTAAACTCCATCTGCCACTTCTCAGTCCATTGGCCCATCTGATCAAGATCCCATTGTAATCTGAGGTAACCTTCTTCACTGTCCACTACACCTCCAATTTTGGTGTCATCTGCAAACTTACTAATTATACCTCTTATGCTCGCATCCAAATCATTTATATAAATGATGAAGGGCGGTGGACCCAGCACCGATCCCTGTGGCACTACACTGGTCACAGGCCTCCAGTCGGAAAAACAATCCTCCACCACCACCCTCTGTCTTCTACCTTTGAGCCAGTTCTGTATCCAAATGGCTAGTTCTTATTGTATTCCATGAAATCTAACCTTGCTAACCAGTCTCCCATGGGGAATCTTGTCGAACTCCTTACTGAAATCCATATAGATCATGTCCACCTCTCTGCCCTCATCAATCCACTTTGTTTCTTCTTCAAAAAACCCAATCAAGTTTGTGAGACATGATTTCCCATGCACAAAGCCAAGTTGACTATCCCTAATCAGACTTTGCCTTTCCAAATATATGTACATACTGTCCCTCAGGATTCCCTCCAACAACTTGCCCACCACCGAGGTCAGGCTCACTGGTCTACAGTTCCCTGGCTTGTCCTTACCACCCTTCTTAAACAGTGGCACCACATTAGCCAACCTCCAGTCTTCAGGCACCTCACCTGTGACTATCGATGATACAAATATCTCAGCAAGAGGCCCAGCAATCGCTTCCCTAGCTTCCACAGAGTTCTCGGGTACACCTGATCAGGTCCTGGGGATTTATTCACTTTTGTGCATTTCAAGATATCCAGCACTTCCTCCTCTGTAATATGGACATTTTTCAAGATGTCACCATCTATTTCCCTATATTCTATATCTTCCATGTCCTTCTCCACAGTAAACACTGATGCAAAATACTCATTTAGTATTTTCCCAATCTCCTGCGGCTCCACACAAAGGCCACCTTGCTGATTTTTGACATGGGATTTTAGATCAGAGTGGTGCTGGAAAAGCACAGCAGGTCAGGCAGCATCCGAGGAGCAGGAAAATCGACGTTTCGGGCAAAAGTCCTTCATCAGGAATAGAGGCAGGAAGCCTCCAGAGTGGAGAGATAAATCGGCCGGGGTGGGGGGGTGGAGTGGGGAGAAAGTAGCATAGAGTACATTGGTGAATGGGAGTGGGGATGGAGGTGATAGGTCAGAGAGGAGGGTGGAGCGGATAGGTGGGAAAAGGAGGACAGGTCATGAGGGCGGTGCTGAGCTGGAAGGTTGGAACTGAGGTAAGGTGGGGAAATGAGGTAAGGAGGGGAAATGAGGAAACTGGTGAAGTCCAAATTGATGCCACCTTGCTGATCTTTGAGGGGTCCAATTCTCTCCTTAGTTATCCTTTTGTCCTTAATGTATTTTAATGTATTTGTAAAGATCCTTTGGGTTTTCATTAACTCTATTTGCCAAAGCTACCTCATGTCCCTTTTTGCCTTCCTGATTTCCCTCTTCAGTATCCTCCTACTATCTTCATACTCTTCTAAGGATTCACTTGACCTATTCTGTCTGTACCTGACATATGCTTCCTTCTTTTTCTTAACCAAACCCTCAATTTCTTTAGTCATCCAGCATTCCCTATACCTACCAGCCTTTCCTTTCACCCTGACAGGAATATACTGTCTTTGGACTCTCGTTATCTCATTTCTGAAGGCTCCCCATTTTCCAGCCATCCCTTTACTTGCAAACATCTGCCCCAATTCAGCTTTTGAAAGTTCTTGCCTAATACCATCAAAATTAGCCTTCCTCCAATTTAGAGCTTCAACTTTTAGATCTGGTCTATCCTTTTCCATCACTATTTTAAAACTACTAGAACTATGGTCGCTGGCCCCGTAGTGCTCCCCCACTGACACCTCAGTCACCTGCCCTGCCTTATTTCCCAAGAGTAGGTCAAGTTTTGCACCTTCTCTAGTAGGTGCATCCACATACTGAATCAAAAAATGTTCTTGTACACAATTAACAAATTCTTCTCCATCTAAACCCTTAATACTATGGCAGTCCCAGTCTATGTTTGGAAAATTAAAATCCATGACCATAACCACTCTATTATTCTAAAAGATAACTGAGATCTCCTTACAAATTTGTTTCTGAATTTCCCTCTTACTGTTAGGGGGCCTGTAATTCAATCCCAATAAGGTGGTAATCCCTTTCTTATTTCTCAGTTCAACCCAAGTAACTTCCCTGATGTATTTCCAGGAATATCCTTCCTCAGTCCAGCTGTAATGCTATCCTTTATCAAAAACACCACTCCCCTCCTCTCTTGCCTCCCTTTCTGTCCTTCCTGTAGCATTTGTATCCTGGAACATTAAGCTGCCAGTCCTGTCCATCCCTGAGCAACGTTTCTGTAATTGCTATGATATCCCAGTCCCATGTTCCTAACCATGCCCTGAGTTCATCTGCCTTTCCTGTTAGGCCCCTTGCTTGAAATAATTGCAGTTTAATTTATCAGTCCCACCTTGTTCTCTGCTTTGTCCCTGCCTGCCCTGACTGTTTGACTCGCTTCTTTTCTCAACTCAACCTGTCTCAGATTGATCTCTTTCCTCACTATCTCCCTCAGTTCCTCCCCCCACCACCTTACTAGTTTAAATCCTCCCAAGCAGTTTTAGTAAATCTCCCTGCCAGTATATTAGTCCCCTTCCAATTCAGGCGCAATCTGTCCTTCTTGTACAGGTCACTCCTACCCCAGAAGAGATTCCAATGATTCAAAACTGTGAATCCTTCCCCCATACACCAGCTCCTCAGCCATGCATTCATCTGCTCGATCCTCCTATTCCTACCCTCCCTTGGATGGTGAAATAACTCCATAGAGGCTAGTATCCCATGACAAAGTCACCCTTTATTTATATATGGCGAATCCTTGACACTGATCCATCTCCTCAGAAACAGCTCTCAGAGTGAACAGAACCTCCCTCACTCCTGTTTATATCTGTCAGCCAGGACTCCCTTATTGGACCAGATTAACAGCCCCAATCAGACAACTCATATTCTAAGAGGTCTACCTCAATCACTACAATCACTACAAATAGCACTTCCAACAATGTTCTGCCTCTTCTGCTTTGGATTGCATCCAATATTATGAGATTAATTCCTGAAATGGAGTTCAATGAGAATTTTGTGTGTGTTTGTTGATAATTACCAGTAAACCAAAAACTAGTGATCCCAGGTGATTAAAAATAAATACCCCAGCTACTTAGGAAATTACAGTGAATCAAACACTTCCAGTGGAATCCATTGTGAAGCATCCAACGAAACATTCAAATTCCAGAATGCAACACAGACACAAGATTCCACAAAACAGGAACATGATGACAACCAGGTTCTCAGTTTCTGTGATGCTGATTAAAAGATTGGTAATTGGTCCTTTTCAAAACAGTACCATGGCATCTTCCATGTCTACCTAAGACAACACCTCAGTTTTAACAACATATCTGAAAGGCAGCACTCTCTCAGTATTTCTCTGGAGAGATTTTTGTGCCGGAGTTCTGGAATCCATAGCCTTGTGACTTAGGGGTGCAACAGTGCTGCCAACTGATCCACCACTTGCACAACGATGATGATACAAGTTTCCAAGTTATGGAAACAAGCAGCTAGATTTGGAATCTTTATTTCATCAAAATGGTCAAAAAAAAGTCCATAGCTTCTTCCGACCTTGGGTGCTCATTTCCCATTTGGAATAACTCGTGGGTTGAGTTCTACACTGGGGTTGCCAAATTTGTCAGAGAACAGAAAATTGAGATCGGTCAGGACCGAGACTTTTAAAGCATTGATAGAAACTGATTAGTGAATGTCTGGTTAAAACAAGGATTGAAGTTGTAGGAATTGTAATAAATTCATTCACTAAAGTTCATTATACCTTGAGCTATCTCACACAATTATCCTGTGGCATGCTGCCTAACTGGATGTTTTAATGTCTTACATTGGAATGTTTTGAAACTGTAAAAGAATGACAAGAATTATTGCTCCTAGCTACCGTGACCAAAAAGAACAGATGACATGTGGCTCAGTTAGGGTGGCACAGTGGCTACCACCGCTGCCTCACAGTGCCAGGGACCCGGGTTTGATTTCAGCCTCGGGTGACTCTCTGTGTGGAGTTTGCACTTTCTCCCCGTGTCTTGGTGGGTTTCGTCCGGGTGCTCCGGTTTCCTCCCACAATCCAAAGACGTGCAGGTTAGGTGAATTAGTTGAGCTAATTTGCCCATAGTGTTCAATGATATGTAGATTAGGTGCATTAGTCAGGTGTAAATGTAGGATGATACAGCAGAGGGGTGGGTCACTCTTTGTGGGGGGCAGGGGGCAGTGTGGAGCCAAATGGCCTGTTTCCACGTTGTAGGGAATCTATTCTAATGATCCCATTTATAGGTGAGAATTTTATGGCAAATTAGCAGAGTGTGATGATTAATCACTCAACAGTGCCTATCTGCTTTGGTTCAGAGTCACTATTAGATGGACTGAAGTTCAGGATAGGCTATGGGGCAGGCTATCCTGTATTTAGAAAGACCAAGAATTGTGACAGCTTTAGCTAGGCTACTATCGATTGTAGATCTTGAGTGCTGATATACTGTCATTCGTACAGCATGCAAATTACATGATTACTCCAGCAAACACACATTGGAGATAGAAACCAGCGAGATATCTTGAACTGGCTCTGGGATAAAGCCTGGGACACACTGTGGTTATTAAATGTTGAGAATTGTTTAACAGGCAGAAAGGAGACAGTTGGAATAAATGAATCTTTCTTAGGTTGGCAGACTGTGACCAATGGGGTACAGCAGGATCAGTGCTTGGGCCGATTCACATCTGGGTCATTGATTTGGATGTAGGGACCAGATGTAATCCTTCCAAATTTGCGGATGGTACAAAGCTTGTTGGGAATGTGAATTGTGAGGAGCATGCACTAGAGGGGATTTTGATGTGCTGAGTGAGTGGGACAGAGTTGGCAGAATAAATGGAAGATTATCTACTTTGACGGGAGGAAAAGGTGGAAGAGTATTTCTTAAATGGTGAGTGAAAAATATTGACACTCGAAGGGAAACAGGCCTTGTTATTCACCAGCCACAGAAAGCTAGCATGAAGGTGCAGTATATTATTCCCTAGGCACACAATACATTAGTCTCTAATGCAAGAGGATTTGAGTGCAGGAGTGAAGAGGTCTTACTTTAATTATAGAGAACCAACTGAGACCTCACCTGGACCTCACTTTCTAATTGCCTTGCCTGTGGTAAGATACACTTGCCATAGAGGGAATGCAGTAGGCGTTTGCCAGATATTGGGACTGTCTCATGAGGAGAGACCAGGGACACTGGCCCTGTGTTAGTGAAAGTTTAGAAGAATGAGAGGCAATCTTATCAAAATCCAAATTGCTTTTTTAAAGGGATAAACAGAGTTGGTCAGAAAGGATGGCGTAGGGTCTGGAACCAGAAGACAGATTCTCAGAATAAAAAGGGGGCAAGCCAGTTAAGATGGAGATGGGGGGGTGGGAGGAATTTCTTCCTCCAAAGATTGTAAGTCTCTACACCAAAGGGCTATGTAAACTCAGTCATGAAGTAAGTTTCAGACAGAGATTGATGAGTCTCTAACTATTAATACCATTGGGGGATATGGGAATAGATTGCGAAGACAGCACTGAGGTTGGTGAGCAGGTATGAGCTAGAACAGCAGAGCAGATTCAATGGGCTGAATGGCCTACTCCTGCTCCTTTGTTCTTATTTAGCTATGTGACAAGATGTCTATGTCGCCAATGGGGAATTTCAGGAGAAGTATAAAACATCAAACAAAAAATAAAAGGATCTACAAAGAGAAACAGTTTACCAATCCGATATAACTTATCATCAAGACTTACAATGAGTGTGATGACAGAATCCTGAATGTTGGTTTTGGTAGAAGTTTAGATGTTAAAAGAAATTAGAAAGGTTTATCTATCCTTGTAATACCAGCTTAGAAATAAACAATGTACAATCATGCAGGATTTCTTGATATTGTTTCGAACAAAATGTCTCACATTAAGGTAAAATTTTTCAAAATCTCTGGACATTTCCAACTGCTCTAAGTCTGGGTTGTCACTGCTGTAAGATAGGAAACTCTTTAAATGTTCACAAACAGTGATGTAGCAAAGACCAGATAATCAGGTATAGCCTTGGTGGTCAAAGGATTAATGTCAGCTTGGAGTGTAGAAAATCTCTGCTCTCACTCAAGGCACTTAACAGGAGTGCTACAAGGCAAAATTTGACACTGAACACAGGAGGATTGACTAGAACAGTGGCCAAACACAGCAGAGGGGGATAGTAAGAGGTTTAGGGTGGGAATTTGGACAGGTTCTGTAATAGAAAGATGAGCTGCTTGAGTGGATTGCAATCCATGTGATAAAGGTGAGGATTTACTTCAAGGCTGTTGAATTGTGAAATTTGGATAATGAAATATGGGTTTCTGAACACTTCAGACATACCACTGAGATATTGTCACGTTGTGTCTTGCAGCTTGTACACAGTACACATTTAAGATACATGCTCATGAGACTCAGCAAGATGGCGGCGATTCAGTAGAACTGCCGTGGACAGCTCTGCCTAACAGCCAAGGCATATTGGTGTTTTTAGCCATACCTAGCTAACACGCATGAGAGAGTTGTTAATTTAAAGCCTTGGGAACACATATATAATATTTGGGAGTGAGAAGGATGCCAGAGGGAAAGGGAGGGAGGAACAGCAGCAGGGAGGTCACTCCCCTGCAGCAGTGGACACACCAGAGACCGCAACAGTGGCCTCTTCTGCACCCCCGAGGGACTTAACGGCCTCGGAGGAATTGGCAGCGGTGATGGCGAGTCATTTCGCGAAGGTTGAGGTTGCGATCGGAGAGATCTGTGCCCAGATCCAACCCAGCGTATCCATGCTGCAAAAGCATGAACAGGAGCTCCAGGGCCTCGGGGCATGGATGGAGGAGGTGGAGGATCGAATCAAGGCCTCGGAAGTGGCGATTGAGTCCTCTTCCTGATGGAAATAGACCCTGGAACATCAAGTATGGGCCTTGCGAGATCAGGTCGATGACCTCAAAAATTGAGGTCAGAGGACAAATCTATGGATTGTCGGGCTCCTGGAGGGTGAAGAAAGTGGGCAACCAATCAGCTTCTTCGAACACTGGCTGCCACAGTTCCTGGGCCTTCAAATCGAGTCTGGCCGGCTGCAGATTGAAAGGCCTATTGGATTGCAGTGCACAGGTCTGGGCCAGTACAGTGCCCCCGCCTGGTCCGAGTGCACTTCCACACAAGAAAAGTGTAATAGAAGCCTCCAGATCACTGGGAAAATACCCACAGGCACTGCTGCACAAGGGGTCAAAAATTATGTTTTTTCAAGATTTCTCAGCAGCATTAATTCAAAAGAGGAAATCCTTCAATGAAGTTAAGAAGAGGCTGAGGAACCTGGGGTACCTCGCGGTATTCCGTTTCAGCCACGAGGACTCAATTTATAAGTTTGACTTGGCGGATAAAGACAACAACTTTGTGGACACTTTAAAATAGTCCCACTGATCTGAAAAATATGGTTAATGTTTGTCCTCTTTTCCTTCTTTCCCTGTGTTTTCCCTTTACCCATTGTTTTCTCTTTCCCTAATAACGTTCTTTTTCTAAAAAAGAACTTGGAATATGTTGTTCCTATTATATTTTTATAACTGGATTTTATCATGGGAAATTTTATGGGTGTCCTTTGTTATTTTCCTTTTTTTTGTTCTTTTTCTCTTTTAGTCATAATTGGGGTTGACATGGAGCGGATGGGTGGAGTGTTTATCCTGACTTTGTCTTCTTTTGTTGATTTAAGGATCATCTCCTTGTTTACTTATTTATTTTTGCCTAAAGCTGGGGCACAGTCCAGGCCTGAAGGAGCTGTGAAGGAGGGGATGGGTAAGGTGAGTGCCCCCTATGGACAGGGGGGAGAGTCTCCTGTACAAGGTTTTACAGTTGGTTTTCTTTGTATTTTTTTGGTAACAATAGTCATTTGTAGTTATGTTAGAGTAGTTTTTGTATACACAATTCTGCGACTCTATGAGTCTCCATTTACTTGTGCTTGATGCATTGCAAGCAGGGTTCTTCCTCCTTTGTGGAGGGGGGGGGGGGGGGTTCAAGGGTCTCTGAAAGGGCCTATGTTAAGTGTCTTGTTAAATGGTGCACCTGGAACATCAAGGGAGTCATTCGCCTGTTAAAAGGAAAAAAGTGCTTTCTAGCTTTAAGAGGGAAAGGGTTGATAATGTCCTATTGCAGGAAACCCATCTTGACAATGGGAACACCTGAAGCTGCAACAGGGGGGTTATGACAGGGTATTCTTTTCATCCTTTACTACTAAAAGTAGGGGAATGGCTGTACTTATACAGAAAAATCTTCCATTCACATTAATATAGCAGGTGAAAGATGAACAAGGGCAGTTTGTGAAACTTAAGGCCCTGATACATGGGGAGGAATATGGCGCTATAAAGGTCTACGGTCTCCTGGCCCATCCCCTCAAATTTTTGATTAGTGCCTTCTCGAAGCTGAGTGCCTTTGGAACACAGCACATTATTATCGGGGGGGGGGGGGGGGGGATTTTAATTGCCTTTTGGATCCAATGGTAGACAGGATACAGGGTGGGCCCCCAACTATCTCTTCGCAGGCCAAGCAGGTGGCTGACTTATGTGAGGAGTTGGGGGCTGGTGGACATTTGGAGATGTCTTCACCCTATTGGCAGGGATTTCACCTTTTTTTCAAACCCTCATAAATGTCACATGAAGATTGATCTTTTTCTGGCTCCACCCCATTGGATTATGGGGTGTAAATTTGAGAACATAGTTATTGCTGATCACACGGCAGTATATTTGGAGGTTAAGGCCAAGAGTGAGGGGTTAGGTTCACGGCATTGGCAGCTGGATCCTTTTCTCCTCAAGGATTCCAAATTTGTAGAACACGTTTTGAAGGAGTTTCAGGAGTTTTTGACTATAAACTCAGGCATGGCTAGTATTTCGTCTATTCTATGGGAGACTGCTAAGACCTCTGCTAGGGGATTAGCTATTTCCGAATAGGCCAGCCGGAAACAATGGAAGGGGAATCAGCAGCATCTACTTGAGATGCGGTTGAAAGCTGCCAAGGCGACACATTTTGCAGGCCTTCTGTGACCAAGCTACAGCGGATCATGGCCCTCTGGGCTGCCCTGAATTCAGTACCGACACAAACAGCAAAGAAAGAACTTGCTTTTGCTAGAAAAAGGCTGTTTGAGTATGAGGATAGGCCAGGGAAGTATGTAGCATCTCTGACGAGGAAAAAGCATGCTCCCCAATCCATTACTGCAGTTAGAGTCAGCACCAGGGTCCTTACATATGATGCCAAAAGGATTAATGAGGCTTTTCATAGTTTTTACATTGAATTGTATCGGTCTGAAGATTGCGAGGTTGGGTGGGCCAAAATGGAAACCTTTTTTAAGAGCCTGGACCTCAAAGGGGTAACCTTGGAACAGGCCTCTTTCCTCAATACTGCCCTGACAGTTCAGGAAATATAGGAGGCAGTTAGGCAACTTCAGAGTGGGAAAGTGCCTGGCCCTGATGGTCTTCCAGGTGAGTTTTATAAGGAGCTTACAGGGATTCTGTCAGGGCCAATGCTGGAAATGTACAATCACTCCTATATGCATGAATGCCTACCACCATCTTTGACAGAAGGCAATATTTCCCTCATTCTAAAGAAGGGAAATGTTCTTGAGGACTGTGCCTCATACAGGCACATCTCTCTATTAAATTCAGATTTTAAGATTCTGTCTAAGATTTTGACGCTGAGATTGGAGAAGGTGCTACCTATATTATCAAAGAGGACCAGACAGGTTTTATAAGGGGCTGTAGATCCTCCAATAATATTAGAAGGTTGCTGAATATGATCCAAGTTTGTCAGCAATGATTGATTCAGGGGTTGGTGATTTCCTTAGATGCAGAGAAAGTATTTGACTGGGTGGAATGGCTGTATATTTTTTATGTCTTAGAGCAGTTTGGGTTGGGTGGAGTCTTTGCTAGGTGGGTGGAGGTTTTGTATCACCACCCTTTGGCCGCAGTCATCACCAAAGGGGTGAAGTCTGGTAACTTTAGGATTGGTAGAGGTAGTCGTCAAGGCTGCCCCCTTTCACTTGTTGTTTACGTTGGTGATAGAGCTGCTGGCCGAGGCCATTCGTCAGATCGTCCACATAACCACTCCGGAAGTGGGATCAAGGGCACACAAGATTACAAGACCCATTCCCCATATTTACCCCTGACTAATGCACCGAACACTATGGACAATTTAGCATGGCCAATTCACGTAACCTGCACATTTTTGGATTGTGGGAGGAAACCAGAGCTCCCAGAGGAAACCCACACAGACACGAGGAGAATGTGCAAACTCCACACAGACAGTTGCCCAAAGCTGGAAACAAACCCAGATCCCTAGTGCTGTGAGACAGCGGTGCTAAGCACTGAGCCATCGTGCCACCCCTTTCTATGCTGTCCTTTGTGTGCGATTGGGTAGGTAATGATCCAGGCTCCATATAGCTGGATATCGAGGCATACCAGGCAAAGTGCTCTCTTATTAACCTGTTGTTCATGGATATGATGAAGACAGTTATGGACCACTGCCATTGTTATTAGCAAGGTCAAGGCATGGAGGCCGATGCGTCAGAGTGAGAGTTGCTTATACAAGATTTCGTCACTCACCCCCATAGTTGGTATGCCGAGGTTCCGACCAGGAATGATGGACTCAGGGTTCAAACTTTGTGCAGTGAGAGGAGTTTCCAGTTTGGGAGACTTGTTTGAGGGGGAGATTATGATGTCTTTCGAGCAACTGGGCTGCAAATATGGGATGCCCAGCAGAGATCTTTTCCGTGTTTTTCAGGTTAGGGATTTCATCCAGAAGAAGACTACAATTCTCACTAAGCCCTATAAGCCTGATACAGAGAGGTTGTTGCTATGTTCCACAAGCACCCTTTCGGTTAGTGCCCTCTATCGCCTACTGGGTGGTATGGTCTGGCAGGATGTTAACTGGTTATGTGAGGTCTGGGAGCAAGAGCTAGGAGTGGAGATCTCTTCTGAAACATGGGAGAATTTTTGGGAGAATGCACAAAAAATCTCAATCTGTAATAGGATACGTTATGCAGTTAAAAGTTCTGCACAAGGTTAATTTGGCACCGAACCGTCTGGTGAAGTTTTAAAAAGGGGCATCTTCAGTGTGCCCCAACTGTAAAATCAGTGTAGGTACTCTTACCCATTGCCTCTGGACATGTCACAGGCTCAATGTTTATTGGAGCGCTGTGGCGGGAGAGATAAGGAGGGTATTGAGGACCAAAGTTAAAGTAGACTTGATATCTCTCCTTCAAAGTCTACCAAAATTTATTATCTTTAGATGGGCATTGGAAAAACTATTCAATATTCTTACTTACTGTGCATGGAAGAATATTCTGATGAATTGGGTGTCTGAGAACCCACCAGGCTTGCTGGGATGGAGGAAGTTAATTATGGAGCACATTCCCTTAGATTTTTTTCACAAATATGGTGCTTCACACAACAGACCTTTTTTATAAGACATGGCAGCCCTTTTTGAGTTATTTGGACATAGATTTGTCTTGTATCTTACCTAGGGCGTTTGTTTAACCAGGATGGTTAGGTTTGCTGAGCCCTGGGCCCTGGAAGAGGGACTCCTGAGTTAATACAGGTATATATACAATGCTCCTGTTTTTTGTTTGGGAGCTCTGTGCCAAGCGTTGCTATTTTGTGTTCTTGTGTGTTCATTTGTTTTGTTTTTAAGTCAGTTACTTATTTATTGGTGTTATTTTGCATAGTGTTTGGTTTTGTTTAGTCTTATAAAGTAGGTTAGTAGTTAGTAGACAGTAGTTGTATTGTGTTGTATGGTAATTTGCATTTTAAAAATTATACTGGTATTTCTTATATCTTCCATAAATTTAAGATACATGCTCGTAACATCATCACCCCATCAGAGCATATTACCTGAAAGTTTTAAAAGTTTCAGTCTCCATTTTATCTGGGGCTACTTGAAGCATACCAAGCTAATGAAAGCAAGGAACTTCTTGTGATCGAATAACTTAGTGTTAGACCGATATTGAGCAGCCTGTAACTGTAATACACATACACATCTGTTAATCCTTTCATTACAACGTGAGCCACATTTAGTTGTTTTCTGACAGAGGCAGACAGAAGTATTTTCTCATCAGATATAAAGACCCTGTTGGAGACAAAAGCTCACATAACAGTGACAGATCATCATTGCAGTGCAGTGGCATGAAAAACAGTGGCTACGTATAAAATAATCTCATCTTTCAGTGGCAGACACCTGAAAATCCCACTGAAGTACAGTTGGGTAACACCCCTAGACTTCAAATTCTAACAGTTCCAATTTCTAAGGGTAGAGATCTGCAGATTAGAGCTCACAGCCTTTAGAATTCTATTTGGATAGAACTGTTTCTGATGTTTAGCATTTGGGCTGCTAGTTAGTTGGCCAAAGCTTAGTTAGGATTATTGAGAATGTACCTGGTTGAACTTGCAAAGGTTGGTGATGGCCTAGTAGTGTTATTGCTGGACTATTAATCCAGAGACCCAGGTGGGGATCTGGGTTTGAAACCCACCATGGCATATGGTGGAATTTGAATTCAATTATAGTGTGGAAGTAAGAGTCTGGTGATGACCATTGTCAATTTTTAGGGAAAACTCATCTGGGTCACAAGTGTTATTTGGGAATGAAATTGCCATTCTTATGTGGCCATGCCTATATGTGACTCCAGATCCACAGTAATGTCATAGAGTCACAGAGATGTACAGCATGGAAACATACCCTTTGGTCCAACTCATCCATGCTGACCAGATATTCCAACGTAATGTAGACCCACTTGCCAGCACTTGGCCCATATCCCTCCAAATCCTTCCTATTCATATACCCATCCAGATGTCTTTTAAATGTTGCAATTGTACTAGCCTCCACCACTTCCTCTGGCAGCTCACTCCATATACGCATCACACACTACATGAAAAAGTTGCCACTTGGGTCCCTTTTATATCTTTCCCTTGTCACCCTAAACCTATGCCCTCTAGTTCTGGACTCCACCACCCCAGGGAAAAGACCTTGTCTATTTAACCTATCCATGCCCGTCATGATTTTATAAACCTCTATATGGTCACCCCTCAGCCTCCGATGCTCCAGGGAAAACAGCATTAGCCCGTTCAGCCTCTCCCTATAGCTCAAATCCTCCAATCCTGGAACACCCTTGTAAATCTTTTCAGAACCCTTTCAAGTCACACAACATCTTTCTGATTGGAAAGCGACCAGAATTGCATGCAATATTCTAAAAGTTACCTAACCAACACCCTGTACAGCCACAACATGACCTATACTCAACACTCTGACCAATAAAGGAAAGCATACCAAACGCCTTCTTCACTATCCTATCTACCTGTGACTCCACTTTCAAGAGCTATGAACGCACACTCCAAGGTCTCTTTGTTCAGCAATATTCCCCAGGACTTTATCATTAAGTGTACATGTCCTGCTTTGATTTGCCTTTCCCAAATTACAGTTCCTCGCATTTATCTAAATTAAACTTCATCTGCCACTCCTCAGCCCTTTGGCCCATCTGATCAAGAGTCCATTGTACACTGAGGTAACCTTCTTCACTGTCCACTACACCTCCAATTTTGGTGTCATCTGTAAACTTACTAATTATACCTCCTATGTTCATAGCCAAATCATTTATATAAATGATGAAAAGTTGTAGACCCAGCACCAATCCTTGTTGTACTCCACTGGTCACAGGCCTCAGTCTGAAAAGCAGTCCTCCAGCACCACCTTCTGTCTTCTACCTTTGAGCCAGTTCTGTATCCAAATGGCTAGATCCCCTTGTATTCCATGAGATCTAACCCTGCTAACCAGTTTCCCATGGGGAATCTTGTTGAATGCCTTACTGAAGTCCACATAGATCACGTCCACCACTCTGCCCTCATCAATCCTCGTTGTTACTTCTTCAAATCCTCGACCAAGTTTGTGAGACTTGATTTCCCATGCACAAAGCCATGCTGACTATCCCTAATCAGTCCTTGTCTTTCCAAATACGTGTAAATCCTGTCCCCCAGGATGCCCTCCAACAACTTGCTCCCCACCGACTTCAGGCTCACTAGTCTATAGTTCCCTGGCTTGTCCTTACCACCTTTCTTAAACAGTGGCACCACGTTAGCCAACCTCCAGTCTTCCGGCACCTTGTCTGTGACCATTGATGATACAAATATCTCAGCAAAGGGCCCAGCAATCACTTCTCTAGCTTCCCACAGAGTCCTAGGGTACACCTGATCAGGTCCTGGGGAGTTAACCACTTTTATACATTTCAAGACATTCAGCACCTCCACCTCTGTAATATGGACATTTTTCAAGATGTCACCATCTATTTCCCCACGTTCTACATCTTCCATGTCCTTCTCCACAGTAAACACCAATGCAAAATACTCATTTAGTATCTCCCTCATCTCCTGTGGTTCCACACATAGGCTGCCTTGCTGATCTTTGAAGGGTCCTATTCTCTCCCTAGTTACCCTTTTGTCCTTAATATATTTATAAAATCCCTTTGGATTCTCCTTCACCCTAATTGTCAAAGCTATCCCATGTCCCCTTTTCACTCTCCTTAATTAGACTCCTACTACCTTTATATTCTTCTGAGGATTCACTCAATCTCTGTTGTCTATACCTGACATATGCTTCCTTCTTTTTCTTAACCTAAACCTCTAGTCATTTTTCTCATCATCCAGCATTCCCAACACCTACCAGCCTAATGTTGGAAATCAGAAATAAAACAGAAATTGCTGGAAAGTTTTATCCCGCATTGCCCCACGGCACCTTTTCCTGCAGAAGGCGTAACACCTGCCTGTTTACTTCCTCCCTGCTCAGTATCCCAGGGCTCAAACACACCTATGTTCTGTTCGGCAAAGAAGATCCTGAGCTTCCAGTAGCCTGCCTCACCATCCTGTACCATGGCCAACATCTCTGTCTCAGGCTTGCTGCAGTGCTTCAGCGCAAGCTGGAAGAACAGTACCTCATTTTCTGTTTGGGGTCTGTACAGCTTTCTCAACTCAATATCGAGTTTAACAATTTTAGAGCTTGAGGCAGCTTCACTTGAGCTTACTCCAACCCATACACACCAGGCCTTGTTATCACATAGTGTGCTATTACACACCACCCATTGTTAACCACTAATTGTCCACCGATAGCTATTCATTCTCCCAGGCTGATTGTTAAGCCCTCCTTTGTCTTTCAATCTGTTCACATCTCTCTTTAGACTCTATCTCCACCTGTCATTTACTCCTTATTCCCTCCCCCCACCCTATTCTCTGCATAAAAAACAACTTTTTCCTAGCTACTATGTGAGCATAATGTTTCATTGAACATGAAACATTAACACTGATTTCTCTCCACAGGTACTGCCAGACCTGCTGAGCCTTCCCAGAATTTCTGTTTTTGTGTCAGATGAAGTCATTACTGATCTTGGTGCTACGTTACAAAGGAACAAAAAGCCAGCTCAGACCAGCATACAACACACCAATCAAGCACAGAGTGAGTGAGGAAGAATATTCTAACAATGATGATTATGTGATGACGTTGAGTAACAGCAACCAGATCAAGTTGTCAACCAACAGCAGATCAGGACAGCTGCACAGGTGCAGGATCAGCTGATCAGAACAAGTTGTCACATCTCCAAAACTTACATTGAAGAAGTTTGAATTGCAAATCTTGTAAATTGTTTTTATCTATGTGTATAGTTATCCAATTGACAGCATTTGCTGATGTATAATTTGAGATTTCCTTTTTCTTCTTTGGAAAGAGGAGAATGTTTGGTTCGCTCAGTTAATTAAGAGTTAGCAGGCAGTGTAACCTTAAGGGATGCGCTTGTAATATCAGAACAATAGCAAACATGTGACATGAGGTTAGAAAGGATTCAGTCTCCAGCTTTACTGGGGGCCATTTGAAACATGACACGCTGTTGCAAACATGCTGTTTGTACTGCAGAGCTTAGTATTAGCCTAAACACGGATGTGCCTGTGAATGTATTATATGTATCTATCGGGTGCCTTCATAATACCTGCTAAATCTTTTAGTATTACATTAGCCACATCTCATTCTTATGTTACAGGAGCTAATTTAATGAGGTAGAAAACATCAGGCTTAAGGCAAAAACTCACATCATAGTGGCAAATCTCATGCTTTCTTGTAATTTTCTTGCAAAAATGTTAATTGTCGCTCAGTTGTACAGACTTAAGTATTGTTGAAAAAGGATAGGGTCCATTGAAGCCTTTCATTTTGTACTCAATCAGGAGAAATACCAATGTAAAGAGAAGTAGCAGCTTTGTGCTGTATGAGAAAAGAAGCTCATAGGTATGTTACTAGAGAGAGTGCACTAGTTTGATGTTGAATGACAGTTAACTGTCAATCTGTGTTCACATTTAAACCAGGCAGATTGATTGTGGTTGGTCAACACATTGCTCTGAGCCAGTGAATTGCTGTTGCCTATTCTGCATATACACATTCTTCCTGTCTGCGAAGTTAAAGACTCAGAGTATGTATGTATATATCTAGCCCTCCAGTCCACACAACTGCATCATCCTGCAAACCTGATTGGCATCTTAAATCGGTTGTCGGAGTAATTGTTAGTACAGTTAGGATTATTTTGCAAATATTGCCCAACTGTGGAAACACATCCAATTTTGATGCTAGTTTTATAGAGTTGTTTGCCGCTAACAGGATGCTGCCTTCAAGAAAAAAAATTGTTCTGCCCATCACACAAATGAATAACATGCTGAATTTCACTGCTGATGTGATGCTCAGTGTATACAGCAAATAGCAGGTTCCTTTAACTGTTTGCAATACATAAAGCACTAGACATGCCTGACAAGCTCTAATTGCAAAACTCTAGTTACAATGACACAAAAACCATTATTTTGTTTAATAGCGTGGAAGTAAAAGCTTTCTTTGCAATTTCTGAAAGTCAGACAGTAGTCACTGTTGGGTAAGACAAAGACAAATTCAAAGTAGGGTAGTATATTCTAAGAGACTAGGTTGTACAGTGTGTACTGAGCTCTGTTCGCATTGTAGGGAAAATTCATAAGGATTGATCGACTCAGGGTTGTATCCATGAAACAAGGTCAATTCATGGTGTCAGCTCAAACCACAACTTGCTCTGTGAACAACTCATCTCAGTTGGACTGAGGAAAGGGCTTAGATTAGCTACTGTGCATGACAGTAAAATCCAGATGAAAAGACAAAGAATTGCATTCCCATCAACAGTTTATTTATTCAGCGCACGGAGAAAGCAAATGATTGAAACAGTGGTAATAATGCAGGAGACAGATAACAACATCTTTCTGCTAATTGCCAACATTAATGTATGAAGGAGTTAGGACATTGTATCTTTTAACAGAGCTCCATCATTCAACATGATCAGGACTGATTTGATTATCTCACTTTCCTGTCCACCCCTGATAATTTCTGACCCATTTACTTATTTGTTTACCACTTCCTTAAAGCTATTTAAAGACTTTGCTTCTACTATTTTTTCAAGAAGAGATCTCCAAGGATTAGCAACCCTTTGAAAAATCTCATCTCTGACTTAAATGGTTGACTTGTTTTTAAGCAAGCGATGACTAGCTCCAGATTCTCCCACCAGAGGAAACATGCTTTCCACATCTAACCTGACGAAGGGCTTTTGCTCGAAACACCGATTTTCCTGCTCCTCGGATGCTGCCTGACCTGCTGTGCTTTTCCAGCACTACTCTAATCTTGATCCTTCCACATCTACCCTGTCAACAGTGCTCTCAAGATCTTTAATGTTCCAATCAAGCACCCCCTTACTCTTCTAATTTCCAACAGGTACAAGCCTGGCCTGTTCAACTTTTTTACATAAGAGATTTGATAGAGGTGCCCGTTGCTATGAAGAGTCAGTGTATGGAGCAGATTGTAAAAAATGTTGTCTTTGGGAGGAGGAGTCGAGAACCAGAGGACACCATTTTAAGGTGAGTGGCAAAAGAAACAAGTGACATGAAGATAAAAGCTTTAAGTAGTAAGTCGTTAGGATCCAGAATTCATTGTGTGGAGACAAATTCAATAATGGCATTTCTAAGGGAAGTTATCTGAATAAAATAAAATTGCAGATCTACAGGAAAGATTGCAACAAAGGTTGACTTAAGTGATTTGCAGAGAATCAGTGCAGACACAACAGTTTATCTCTGTGCTGTTCCAAACTATGATCATAGTATGTGGACTGCAGCTCACTACTACCTTCTCAAAGGCAACCATGGATAGGTAATAAATGCTAGCCCAGTCAGTGATACCCACAACTTGTAAATGCACAAAAAAATCATTTCTGGAGAAAAATCTTTGTTACTAGATCTTAAAACATTATTAAAAATCACACAACACCAGGTTATAGTCCCACCGGTTTATTTGGAAGCACTAGCTTTCATCAACAGGTGGTTGTGGAGTAGGACCATAAGACACAGAATTTATAGCAAAAGCTTCGAAAACTAGTACTTCCAAATAAACCAGTTGGACTATAACCTGGTGTTGTGTGATTTTTAACTTTGTCCACCCCAGTCCAACACCGGCACATCAACATCATTAAAAACATGATGTGATGGTAATGCTGGAGTTACATTTCAAAGCATCAGCTTCATTCCCTTCCAGGGTTCGAAAACATTGCAACTCCTCATCTCCCTTCGATCGCCCAACCATGGTTTTACTTGGTCTCTCCTTCACTTTCAGATTTGCTGATATCTGACAATATTCTGAATACAATGCTTTTGGAATGCATTTGCCCCTCCCTCCCATTCCAAGAAGCTAACAAAGAAATGTAACTATAAATACCATCGTCTTGCTGACTGATGCCAAATTGTATGAAATGGTACGGGATCATATTTCAATGTTAGAACACCTTAAGTTACAGCAAAGTTAACTTCCTTAAAATAAACAGAGTCGGTTCCAATTCAGTAGGCCATCCATCATTCATCCTTTTAACAGCATGACTCTCCTTACACCCAAAGCTATTTTCTTTGGAAAGACTCTTCTCAAATGTTTTGAAGTCAAATCCAAGAAAATGACTATTTCATAGATTAATTGTAATTTGGTGCTATATGTCAGCTCTTTCAATAATCTCGCAGCAGGATGACTCACCCTCAAGTGCCTGAAGGAAAGAAAAACGATCGCAGCAAAATATGGAATAGCACCCCAGTAAGGCCTGCTTTTGCTGAAATTGCGTGACTATTTACCCACAGAGATTTGACACTGGTCCAATGTTAAAGAATCTGGGCACTTGACCAAGTGCCCAATTTACATGAGTACACATTTTTAGGAAGTAACAGGTGACTCTGATCAACCATTGTGAACTGTGTTTGGTTTGTTCCAGGCAGTCCGTAGTAGCCTCATAAAATGCAGTAGTGTTCACTATTGTGTTCCACAGTGCCACATCCTCACACTGGTCAAAAAGGTGAGGGCACGATTTTGTCCTTGTTGCTGAAGAAGTGGAAATAGAACTAGAATTCTGAATCACAGAGATGTACAGCACAGAAACAGACACTTCTGTCCAATTCATCCGACCAGATATCCTAAATTAATTAGATATCCCAACCTAATGTAGTCCCACTTGCCAGCATTTGGTCCATATCCCTCTAAACCCTTTCTATTCATATACCCATCCATATGCCTTTTAAATGTTGTTATTGTACTGGCCTCCAGCACTTCCTCTGTTGGCTCATTCCACCCTCTGTGTGAACATCAGAGCATAAGGACTAGGAGCAGGAGTAGGCTGTCTGGTCCTTGGACCCTGCTCCGCCATTCAATAAGATCATGGCTGATGTTTTCACGGACTCAGCTCCACTTACCCGCGATTTCACCGTGTCCCTTAATTCCTTTATTGTTCAAAACAAAATCCATGTTAGCTTTAAAACGTTTACTGAAGTAGCGTCAACTAGGCAAGGAATTCCATAGATTCACAACTCTCTGGGTGAAGAGGTTCCTTCTCAATTCAGTCCAAAATCTGCTCCCTCTAATTTTGAGGCCATGCCCTCTTGTCCTACCTTCACCTGGCAGTGGAAACATCCTCTCTACGACTATCTTATCTATTCAATTCATAATTTTACATATTTTTATAAGATCCCCCCCTCAATCATCCAAATTCCAATGAATATAATTGCAATCTCTCAGTTTGTCCTCATAAGCCAACTCTCTCAACTTTGGAATCAACCTAGTGAACCTCCTCCAGTGCCAATACATCTTTTCTCAAGTAAGGAGACCAAATCTGCACACAGTACTTCAGGTGTGGCCTCACCAGCACCTTGTACAGCTGCAACACAAGCTCCCTGCTTTTAAACGCAATTCCTTTTTATAATGAAGGACAAAATTCCATTAGCCTTCCTAATTATTTGTTGTACCAGGAGACCGACCTTCTGTTATTCATGCACAAGGACACCCAGGTCCCTCTGCATAGCAGCATGCTGCAACTTTTTGCCATTCAAGTAATAATCCATTTTACTATTACTCCTAACAAACTGTATGACTTCACATTTATTTATATGGCATTCCATCTGCCAGACCTTTGCTCAGTCACTTAAAGTGAGTTTGTGTGCCTCTGCAAAGTTTCACAGTCCTCTGCACATTGTACTGCCACTCATCTTAGTATCATCTGCAAACTTTGACACACTAAACGTGGTCCCTAACTCCAAATCATCCATATAAATTGTAAACAATTGCGGTCCCAGCACCGATCCCTGAGGCACACCACTAGTCACTGATTGCCAACCAGAATTAAACTCATTTATGCCCACTCTTTGCTTCCTGTCAGTCAACCAATCCTCTATCGATGCTGATACTCTATCCATAACACCACACATCCTTATCTGTACGGCACCTTGTTGAAGGCCTTTTGGAAATCTAGGTACACCACATCCACTGGGTCCCTGTTCTCCATCTTGCTCATAATACCTTTATAGAATTCCAAAAGATTTGTCATGCATGACCTGCCCTGGACAACCTACAGCCCGGAGGACTCTAGATTTGCGAGAGCTGGAGGATTTAAACTAGCAAGGAGTGGGTTTGGGACCCAGGTTGATACACAGGAAAGAGATCAATCTGAGACTGGTATAGTTGAGAAAAGAAGTGAGTCCAAACAGTCAGGGCAAGCAGGAACAAAACAGAGAACAAGGTAGGACGGATAAATTAAACTGCATTTACCTCAGTGCAAGTGGCCTAAGAGGAACGACAGATGAACTCAGGGCATGGTTCAGAACATAGGTCTGGGATATCATAGTAATTACAGAAATGTGGCTCAGGGATGGACAGGATCGGCAGCTTAATGTTCCAGGATGCAAATGCTACAGGAAGGATAGAAAGAGAGGCAAGAGAGGAGGAGGAGGGACGTTTTTGATAAGGGATAGCAATACAGCTGTACTTAGGAAGGATATTCCCAGAAACACATCCAGGGAAATTATTTGAGTGGAACTGAGAAATAAGAAAGGGATGATGACCTTAATGGGATTGTATTATAGACCCCTTAATAGTCAGCAGGAAATTGAGAGACTCATTTGTAAGGAGATTTCAGTTATCTGTAAGAATAATAGGGTGGTTATGGTAGGGGATTTTAACTTTCCAAACAGACTGGGACTGCCATAGTGTTAAGGATTTAGATGGAGAGGGATTTGTTAAGAGCGTACAGGAACATTTTCTGAGTCAGTCTGTGGATGTACTACTAGAGAAGTTGCAAACTTGACCAACCCTTGGGAAATAAGGCAGAGACTGAGGTGTCAGTGGGGGAGCACTTTGAGGCCAGTGACCATAATTCTATTAGCTTTAAAATACTGATGGAAAAGGATAGACCAGATCAAACAGTGGAAGTTCTAAATTGTAGGAAGGCTAATTTTGAGAGTATTAGGCAAGAGCTTTCAAAAGCTGATTGGGGGCAAATGTTCCCAGGTAAAGGGAGGACTGGAAAATGGGAAGCCTTCAGAAATGAGATAATGAGAATCCAGAGGCAGGATATTCTTGTTAGGTGAAAGGAAAGGCTGATAGGTGGAGGGAATGCTGGATGACTAGAGAAATTGTGGGTTTTGTTAAGAAAAAGAAGGATGCATTTGTCAGGTATAGACAGGACAGATCGAGTGAATCCTTAGAGTATAAAGGCAGCAGGAGTATACTTAAGAGGGAAATCAGGAGGGCAAAACCGGGACATGAGATAGCTTTGGCAAATAGAATTAAGGAGAATGCAAAGGGTTTTTACAAATACATTAAGGACAAAAGGGTAACAAAGGAATGAATAGAGCCCCTCAAAGATCAGCAAGGCGGCCTTTATGTGGCGCTGCAGGAGATAAGGGAGATACTAAACGAGTATTTTGCATCAGTATTGACTGTGGAAAAGGACATGGAAGATATAGAATGTCGGGAAATATATGGTGACATCTTGAAAAATGTCCATATTACAGAGGAGGAAGTGCTGGATGTCTTGAAATGCATAAAGGTGGATAAATGCCCAGGATCTGATCAGATGTACCCTAAAACTCTGTGGAAGGCTAGGGAAGAGATTTCTGGGCCTCTTATTGAAATATTTGTGTCATTGATAGTCACAGGTGAGATGTCAGAAGACTGGGGGTTAGCTAATGCGGTACCATTATTTAAGAAAGGTGGTAAGGACAAGCTAGGGAACAATGGACCGATGAGCCTGACGTTGTTGGAGGGAATCCTGAGGGACAGGATGTACATGTATCTGGAAAGGCAAGGACTGATTGGGATAGTCAACATGGTTTTGTGAATGAGAAATCATGTCTCATGAACTTGATTGAGTTTTTTGAAAAAGTAACAAAGAGGATTGATGAGGGCAGAGCGGTGGACGTGATCTATATGGACTTCAGTAAGGCATTCAACAGAGAGAACTAGCCATTTGGATACAGAACTGGCTGAAAGGTAGAAGACAGAGGGTGGTTGGTGGAGGGTTGTTTTTCAGACTGGAGGCCTGTGACCAGTGGAGTGCCACAAAGATCGATGCAAGGTCCACTACTTTTCGTCATTTATATAAATTATTTTGATACGAACATAGGAGGTATAGTTATTAAGTTTGCAGATGACACCGAAATTGGAGGTGTAGTGGACAATGAACAAGGTTACCAAAGATTATAACGGGATCTTGATCAGATGGGCCAATGGGCTGAGGAGTGGCAGATGGAGATTAATTCAAATAAATGTGAGGCACTGCATTTTGGGAAAGAAAATCAGAGCAGGACTTATACATTTAATGGTAAGGTCCTGGGGAGTGCTGCTGAACAAAGAGACCTTGGAGAGCAGGTTCATACCTCCTTGAAAGCAGAGTGACAGGTAGATAGGATAGCGAAGAATGCATTTGGTATGCTTTCCTTTATTGGTCAGAGTATTGAGAATAGGAGTTGGGAAGTCATGTTGTGGCTGTACAGGATTAGGCCACTTTTGGAATATTGTGTGCAATTCTGGTCTCCTTCCTATCGAAAGGATGTTGTGAAACTTGAAGGAATTCAGAAAAGATTTACAAGGATGTTGCCAGGGCTGGAGGGTTGAGCTCTAGGGAGAGGCTGAACAGGCTGGGGCTGTTTTCCCTGGAGTGTTGGAGGCTGAGGGGTGACCTCATAGAGACTTATAAAGTCATAATTAGATTAGATTCCCTACAGCATATAAACAGACCCTTCAGCCCAACAAGTCCACACCAAACCTCTGAGTAACCCACCCAGTCCTATTCCCACATTTTATATTTGCCCCTGATTAATGCACCTAACATTACAGGCAATTTAACAGGGCCAATTCACCTGACCTGCACATCTTTGGATTGTGGGAGGAATCCAGAGTAATTGGTGGAAACCCACACAGAAATGGGGAGAATGTGCAAACTCCACATAGACAGTTGCCCAAGTTGAGAATCAAACCCAGGTCTCTGGTACTGTGAGGCACCAGCGCTGATCACTGAGCCACTGTGCCATCATGAGGGACATAGGTAGGATAAAAAGACAAAGTATTTTCTCTGGGATGGGAGAGTCCAGAACTAGAGGGCATAGGTTTAGGGTGAGAGGGGAAAGATTTAAAAGAGACCTAAGGGGCATTTTTTTCACACAGAAGGTGGTATGTGTATGGAATGAGCTGCCAGAGGAACTGGAGGCTCATTGGAGGCTGGTACAATTGCACCAATTAAAAGGCATCTGGATGGGTATATGAATAGGAAGGATTTGGAGGGATATGGGCCGGGTGCTGGCAAATGGGACTAGATTAGGTTGGGATATCTGGTCGGCATGGACTAGTTGGACCGAAGAGTCTGTTGACTCTATGACTCTATGACTCTATGGCTCAACACTGAGTTCTCCAAACTTGTAATAACAATTTCAAATAATATTAAATGAGCTGCATCAATACTCAGCTTAATCAAATTCTGTCACAAGAAATTTGGGAACCATACCAATAGTCCTTCAAGTGGAACAAATTTTCTGTTGTGTAAGGTGGAGCAAAAATTCCCATCAGATACCCAGGACTAAATCCCTCTGAATTTGGGACACGAGTTTGTGGAGTTCTCATTTGAACTAAGAGTCACTGAGCTCTCTGGCTGGGATAGACGAGGCAGTATGCAAGCCTATGGGCAGCTGTCTGGAACAGGGGTTATACTAGTAAAGCTAAAGGAAGACCCCCCACAAATGCCTCAGCTAAAGGCAATGAAAACCTGCCTGCAGAGCAAACAACTGAGTCATTCTGCAGCCTCCAAAATTATGAAACCATTCACCTTTTAATTATTAGCTTGGACGCAGAGATACTGAACATTCCACACCATTGCCCAACATGCAAACCTGTTTGTCTTGAATGGGAAGGCCTTCACGCTATGAGCCACACCTTAACCTACACCCATCTAAGAGAAATAATGGACATTCAAAACTATTGAAAACTCACCCACTTTAATCAGAGAACCATTCACACCTCTTCCAATACTCAGGAAGCTCTTTCAGCCCTGAAAGGAGTGATCCAATCCAGATTTGGCGGGAGATAAGGAAACCAACAGTCAGTATAACTGGGGAACCCTGATCTCTGTCAAAAAGCACAGCAACGGATACAGTAGATGACGTGGGTGGAGGTGCAGGAAAATCTCTGCCGAATGTGGAAGGACAGCTATGCCCATTGCACCTTCTTTTTTATTGGATTTTACTCCCTACATCATGGAAACAGGCCCTTCAGCCCAACAAGTCCATACAACCCTCTGAAGGCTAATCCACCCAGACCCTATATTTCCCTCTGACTAATGCACCTAACACTATGGGCAATTTAGCATGGCCAATTCACCTGACCTGCACATCTTTTGGATTATAGGAGGAAACTGGAGCACTTGGAGGAAACCCACACAGCCACGGGGAGAATGTGCAAACTCCACACAGACAGTCGCCCAAGTCTGGACTCAAACCCAGCAGTACTAACCATTGAGCCACCATGCTACCCCAAACCTCCACACACGTCATCTAGACTATGTCCATTGCTCTCGATATGGTCTCCTCTACATTGGGGAGACAGAACGCCAACTTGCGGAACATTTCAGAGAACAGCTCTGGGACACATGCATGAAACAACCCTACCGTCCTGTGGCTGAACACTTCAACTCCCCCTCCCACTCCGCCAAGGACGTGCAAGACCTTGGCCTCCTCCACCACCAGATTCTGGTCACCCGATGCTTGGAAGAAAGATGCGTCATCTTCCGCTTTGGGACCCTCGAACCACACGGGTTCAATGTTGATTTCACCAGTTTCCTCAACTACCCTCCCCCCTCCTTATCCTAGATCCAACCCTCCAACACTGTATGGCCTCTCAAACTATCCTAGATGTCCATCTTCCATCACAGCAGGACTGTCAATGCTACAATTATAAGCTCTTCATCAGGAATGTGGGCGACGCTCAAGGGGGCTGAGAGATAAATGGGAGGGGGGTGGGGCTGGGGGGGAAGGTAGCTGGGAATGCAATAGGTAGAAAAAGGTGGAGGGGGATAGTAATAGAGTCATAGAGTCATAGAGATGTACAGCATGGAAACAGACACTTCGGTTCAACCTGTCCATGCCGACCAGATATCCCAACCCAATCTAGTCCCACTTGCCAGCGCCTGGCCCATATCCCTCCAAACCCTTCCTATTCATATACCCATCCAAATGCCTCTTAAATGTTGCAATTGTACCAGCCTCCACCACTTCCTCTGGTAGCTCATTCCATACCCGTACCACCTTCTGTGTGAAAAAGTTGCCCCTTAGGTCTCTTTTATATCTTTCCCCTCTCACCCTAAACCTATGCCCTCTAGTTCTAGACTCCCTGACCCAGGGAAAAGACTTTGCCTATTTACCCTATCCATGCTCCTCATAATTTTGTAAATCTCTATAAGGTCACCCCTCAGCCTCCAACACTCCAGGGAAAACAGCCCCAGCCTGTTCAGCCTCTCCCTGTAGCTCAGATCCTCCAACCCTGGCAACATCCTTGTAAATCTTTTCTGAACCCTTTCAAGTTTCACAACATCTTTCTGATAGGAAGGAGACCAGAATTGCACGCAATATTCCAACAGTGGCCTAACCAATGTCCTGTACAGCCGCAACATGACCTCCCAACTCCTGTACTCAATGCTCTGACCAATAAAAGAAAGCATACCAAACGCCTTCTTCACTTTCCTATCTACCCGCAACTCCACTTCAAGGAGCTATGAACCTGCACTCCAAGGTTTCTATTGTTGGACACGTGGAGGTAGTTTGGCTGTTGGCTCTTCACCCAGTTTCTTCAATCAATAGAAGGATTGAATTACATTAAATCAGTAAATACCATTGTAGTTCATGATCAAAGCAGTTTAACTTTGTTAGCAAACTCACATCCCCAGCCCCGACCCACGAATTTACTGATCCATGACTAGATGCATATCAGTTGACTGAAAATTTTGTAAACTATTTTACCAGCATTTTTCAATTCCAAAACTTCACCAAGAAATAATGAGGTTTGGAAATGAACAACAATTCTGTTCTTTGACCTAAATATATTATTTTGCTGCAATCAATCCTGTCACAGATTTCATTTCCAGATTATTTCCAGAACACTTCAGATAGATCAAAGTTGTACAAAACTGGGGTATTGAACAGCCACTGAACAGTGACTGCCTTGAATACAAATTACACCTAAAAGGTGGGTTTCTTCTGGGTGCTCCGGTTTCCTCCCATAGTCCAAAAACGTGCAGATCAGGTGAATTGGCCATGCTTAGTTGCCTATAGGTTAGGTGTGTTAGTCAGAGGGAAATGGGTCTGGGTGGGTTACTCTTCAGAGGATCGGTGTGGACTTGTTGGGCCAATGGGTCTGTTTCCACACTGTAGGGAATCTAATAAAAAAAATAATCTAATAATCACATTAACCTTAAAAATATATACTTTCTGTACTGCACTATTAATACTGAATTATAGATGCTTTACTCTGCATAATACAATGATAAAATCTGTTGTTTTTATTCATTCTTGGGATTTGGCAATCAATGGATGGATCAGCATTTATTGCCAATTCCTAGTTGTCCTCGAGAAAGTGATGTTGAGCTGCTTTCTTGAACTGCTGCAGTCAATTTGGTGTATCCTATATCTACCTGTATCCTGCTTCTTTACCAGTAGAATGGGGGTGTTCCAGGCTGACTGGGAGGGTTCTAGCACCCCTGCTGCTAAGTAGGTAGATTCACAATGCCGTTAGGGAGAGAACTCCAGGATTTTGACCCAGAGACATCAAAAAAATCATGATAAATTTCCATCCTTCACATTGTCCCTGTGTCAAAGCCCTGGAACCTCACTGTGGGTATATGTAGCTTGCCGTGGGTATATGTATCTTACCATAGACTGCAGTGGTTCAAGCAGGCAACTCAGTTAACTGAAGGGAAATTGGCGAAGGGCTTAACAAGCCTGTCCCAAATCCTACGACAAGCAAAATAACTATGCATTTATTAAGTAGGGAATTTAAGTAACTGTGATTCTAAGCCTCAGTTTTGAGTTAGTTTGTGTATTTGGGTGATTGCCCACTCTAATAAGCAATAACACATTACAATACAAATACAGGTCACCACATGTTTGACTGGCTAATGTCTTTTGCTGCAAGTTTTACATTTATACATACAGGTATCAAGCATTTATTTTAAGCAAAATTCTTGCACAACTGCATAAAACAAAGGGATCAAATTTGGGAAAATGTCATACATCAAAGAGTACAGACAAGCCATTATTATAAGAAATGATAATCAGCTCATGACAGGCAAGTACAGACAGTACAGCTGCTAGTAAGTCAATAGATAAGACTAGAGGTTAGCAAAAGTAGCAAAAAGACAAAACTAAAGTTGAATTGAATGCATGTGGCATTTGAAACAAAAAGGTGAACTGATAGTGTGAATGGAAATAAAAATGGTCTACAAGAACAAGTTGCTGGGAAAGCTTAGCAGGTTTGGCAGCATCTGTGAAGAGAAACATTTTGGATCCGGTGACCCAGTTTGGAGGAAGTGTCACCAGACCTGAAATTTAACTCTGATTTCTCTCCACGTATGCTGCCAGATCTGCTGAGCTTTTTCTGTTATTGTTTCTGATTTACAGCATCCACAGTCCTTTTGGTTTCTCATAAATACACATAACCTGATAACCATTATGTAACCATGACTACAGGATGACATAGATTGAGACCTGACTATTGAACTAGGAGAAAATGAGGACTGCAGGTGCTGGAGATCAGAGTCGAAGTGTGTGGTGCTGGAAAAGCACAGCAGGTCAGGCAGCATCCGAGGAGCAGGAGAGTTGACATTTCGGGCATAAGCCCTTCATCAGGAAGATTCGTCGGCTCTCCTGGTCCTCGGATGCTGCCTGTCCGGCTGCGCTTTTCCAGCATCATACTCTTTGAACCTGAATATTGAATTTGGGAAGGATCTGAACCAAGGAGAAGGTGGAAATGTGGCTTATTTAATTAAAGAAACAAGTAACATATTAGGCAGTGATGAGGTAAGTTGAGGAAATTAGGGTGTAAAAGTGGTTTCGGTAGGATAAGAAATGATAAAGGCAAGAAGCCACTTGTGGGAGTCTTCATAACAGTTGATAGAGCATGCAAGATGACATAATGAGAGCTTGTCGGAAAGGTACAACACAAACCATAGGGGATTTTAATCAATGTATCGGCTGGAAAAGTCATATGAGCAAAGGTCATCTTCATGTGGAATTCATCATATATTTTTGGAGTTCCTTAGAACTACATATTCTGAAGCCAAGCGGCGAGAGTGGGCCATTCTAGATCTGATATTGTACAATGAGATAAGATTGATTGATGACCTCATAGTGAGGCACCCTGAAGTATCAGAGATAGTAATGTTCTATGTTCTATCACATGGTTGAATTTCACATCGAGTTTGAGTGAGAGGTGGTGAGTCCAAGACTTTCAGTTTAAAGTTAAATAAAGGCAATTATGAGGGCATGTAAACAAAGCTCATTAAAGTGACTGTCAAATTAGATTAAAGAATAGGTCAATTGTGATGCAATGGCAGACAATTAAGAGACTATTCCAAAATACAAGAATCGATAGATTACACATTGGTTACACATTGCAGAAGGTTCTGTTATTTTTCATTCATTCATGGGATATGGGCTTTGTTAGCACGATCAACATTTACCTTTCAATGAGAAAGAAAAGTTCGAAGGGAGGACCATGAAACCATTAACCAACTACGGTTAACTAGAGACAGGGGGACATGATGGTTCAGTGGTTAGCACTACTGCCTTACAGCGCCAGGGGCCTGGGCTCAATTCCAGTCTCAGGCAACTGTCTGTTTGGAGTTTGTACATTCTCCCCATGTCTGTGTGCGTTTGCTCCCAGTGCTCTGGTTTCCTCGCACAGACTGAATGTGTGCAGGTAAGGTGGATTGGCCATGCCAAACTACCCATAGAGTCTAGGGATGTATAGGCTAGGTGGATTGGTGACGGAAAATGCAGGGTTACAGGGGTGGGTCTGGGTGGGATGCTCTTTGGAGGGTAGGTGTGGACTTGATGGGCCAAATGGCCTGCTTCCACACTGTTGGATTCTAAAGTCAAAAGCAGTATCAAACTTAAAGAAAAAGCTAATAATTTAATAAAGATTGGTGGCAGCCAGAAAATTGGACAGAGTAGAAAAGCAACGAGGTAAAAACAATGACTGCAAATGCTGGAAACCAGATTCTGGATCAGTGGTGCTGGAAGAGCACAGCAGTTCAGGCAGCATCCAAGGTGCTTCAAAATCGACGTTTCGGGCAAAAGCCCTTCATCAGGAATAAAGGCAGTGAGCCTGGAGCGTGGAGAGAAAAGCTAGAGGAGGGTGGGGGTGGGGAGAAAATAGCATAGAGTACAATGGGTGAGTGGGGGAGGGGATGAAGGTGATAGGTCAGGGAGGAGAGGGTGGAGTGGATAGGTGGAAAAGGAGATAGGCAGGTAGGACAAGTCCGGACAAGTCATGGGACAGTGCTGAGCTGGAAGTTTAGAACTAGGGTGAGGTGGGGGAAGGGGAAATGAGGAAACTGTTGAAGTCCACATTGATGCCCTGGGGTTGAAGTGTTCTGAGGCGGAAGATGAGGCGTTCTTCCTCCAGGCGTCTGGTGGTGAGGGAGCGGCGGTGAAGGAGGCCCAGGACCTCCATGTCCTCGGCAGAGTGGGAGGGGGAGTTGAAATGTTGGGCCACAGGGCGGTGTGGTTGATTGGTGTGGGTGTCCCGGAGATGTTCCCTAAAGCGCTCTGCTAGGAGGCGCCCAGTCTCCCCAATGTAGAGGAGACTGCATCGGGAGCAATGGATACAATAAATGATATTAGTGGATGTGCAAGTAAAACTTTGAAAACTTGTCCACATCCATCAAAGTTTTACTTGTATTAGCACTGAAGGAGTGCTAATACATTTCCAGGTCAGGCTGGTGAGTGGCTTGGAGGAAGCCTGCAGCTGGTGGTGGGTCCCATGTAGCTGTTGCTCCAATCCTTTCAGATGGAATTGGTCACAGGTTTGGAAGGTCCTGTTCTAAGGAGTCTTAGTGAATTTCTACAGTGCATCTTGTAGATGGTACTCACTGCTACGACTGAGCATCAATGGTGGAGGGAAGGGATGTTTGTGGATGTGATGCCAATCAAGTGGACTGCTTTGTCCTGGATGGTAGCTTCTTGCATGTTTTGGTGCTTGTTTATTCATTTACGGGATGAGGGCATTGCTGGCTAGGCCAGCATTAATTACCCAGAGAGCAGTTAAGAGTAAACCACGCCACTGTGGGGCTAGAGTCACATGTAGGCCAGACCAGATAAGAATGGCAGCTTCCTTCACTAAATGACATTAGTGAACTAGATGGGTTTTTCCAACAATCAACAATGGATTCATGGTCAGCATTAGCCTCTCAGTTCCAGATTTTTATTGAATTCAAATTTCACTGTCTGCCATGGCGGGATTCGAACCCTGGTCTCCAGAACATTATCTAGGTTTCTGGACTAATAGGCCAGCAATACTACCACCAGGCCATCACCTCCCCCCATTCAGGCAAGTGGGGGGTCTTCCATCACATTCCTGACTTGTGGCTTGTAGATGGAGGACACACTTTGGGGAGTCAGGAGGTGAGTTACTCACTGCAAGTTCCTACAATATGACCTGATTTGTAACCACAGTATTTATGTAGCTAGTCCATTTCAGGAAAATAGAATCTTGCCCAGACTTTTGTCAATGAAACCTAATTAAACTCTTAATTTTAAAAAACTGCAGAAGAAATTCAACAGGTCCAACAGCGTCTTTGGGAGACAGGAACAGAGTTAATGTTTTGAGTCTGATATGACATTTCTTGAAGTGAATAACTGGGAATCTATATACTCAATGGCTGTAGTTGTAGTAAAGATATCATCATAGAGAGGAAACACGATTCACGATGTAACAAACATTGAATTTTAGAATGGGCAACACAGGAGGAGGCAATTTGGCCCATCGACTTTGTATCTGTTCTTTTGAAGGACAATCCAGCTGGTCCCACTCATTCATTCTTTCACATAATTATTTCTTCCCTTCCAACGTTTACCCAATTCCACTTTGAAAACTACTTTTGAATCTGCTTCCACCATTCTTTCTCGTCGGAGATTCCACATCATACCTACTCACTGCATAAAAGAATAATCAGTCCTCATCTTCTTTTACCAATCATCTTAAAGTTGTATTCTCTCCAGCTGCAATGGCAAAACTATTTTACGGTTTTGAATGTTTCTATCAAATCTCATAGAAACTAGGAGCAGGAGCAGACCATTCAGTCCTTCAAATCTGCTCTCCTCCACCATTCATTATGATCATGGCTGATCCTCTTACCTCAGTGCCTTATTCTCCCAATCTCCCCATTCTATTTGATACCTTTAAAATTTAAAAATGTATCTGTCACTGAGGGGAGATTAAGTGGAGGCAGACAGGATGCCAGAGGAAAGAATAAGGCCATTAACAGTTATGGGGAAGTGTATTCTAAAAGGAGGAAGGGTAATGGTTAAATTCAAGGGAAAAGTTAAGTACCCTGGTTTTAGTAAGAGTGTTTTCCAAAGTAGCACTCTCAGGATGGGCCATGCAAATGAAAAAATCCCAGGTCTCTTTGCTGGTGTTAAGGGGGAAAAACAAAAACAAAAATAGGGGAAGAACGTAAAGACTTATCCCCTTTGGGAGGTACCAATAGGGGATAAAGAGATTAGGTTTGTAAGTGCCCCCCTCACCAGTGGGGAGGTCAGAATATTTAAAAAGGAGATGAAGGTCCTGGTTGAGGATCCGGTATGGTTGTCTGAACAAATTGATCAATTCTTGGGGCCCAGTCTGTTTACGTGGACTGAGTTAATGTCTATTTTGAATATACTATTTACTGGGGAAGAAAGGGGACTTATACGAGGAGCAGCCATTAAAATATGGGACAGGAAACATCCTATTGGGGATGGGGATGCTGGACAGGGAGAAACAAAGTTTCCCCTCAGAGATCCCCAGTGGGAAAATCAAAGTCCGGAGCATAGAGAAGAAATGAGGGAATTGAAAGACCTGATTCTAAAAGGAATAAGAGAGGCAGTTCCGAAGTCGCAGAATTTGACTAAAGCCTTTGAAGTTAGACAGGAGAAAGATGAGACTCTGTCAGCTTTCTTACAAAGATTAAGAGACTCAATACGGAAATACTCTGGAATGAACCCTGAGGACCCAGTGGCACAGGGTCTTTTAAAAGTACATTTTGTGACAAAGGCATGGCCAGACATACAGAGAAAGATACAGAAGATAGAAGGGGTGGAGCGAAAAACCATTAGATGAATTGTTAAGAGAGCACAGAAAGTGTTTGTAAAGAGAGAGGATGAAAGACAAAAACAGAAGGCAAAGATAATGGTAGCTACGGTTGATGAGGTAGTTAAGAGGAGAATGGAACCAATAGTGAGCAACCGGAGTGGCGGGAGGCAGCATGTAGGACAGAGAGGAAGAGGGAGAGGGAGAGGACAAGGGGAAGCATTTGATAGAGGGTATGAGCGACAGGGGCAGAGATGGAAGTCTCCACAGGCAGGATGCTATTATTGCGGAAAGATAGGGCATTTTAAGTGGGAGTGTCCTGATCTACAAAGGGAAGAAAGGGCAATTCCGCTTATGAATTTTGATGTAGAATAGGGGTGTCAGGGGTTCCTGCCCCCGGGGACCCACCAGGAACACTTGATAAACTTGAAGGTGGGACCCTGTAGGGAAGAGGTAGTCTTCCTAGTAGATACGGGGGTAGCACGGTCATCGCTGAATTTTAAACCAAAGAAAGTAGGAATGTCAACACGGTCAATAACTGTTTCCGGGGTAAAAGGGGAAGGATTTACTGTTCCAGTATTTGAACCTATGATGATAGAAGGTCCTAAGGATAGGGTCACAGGGGAACTGCTGTATATCCCTGACATAGGAAGTAACTTACTGGGGAGAGACTTAATTATCCTCTTAGGACTGGAGATTGGAATTCAGGAAAAAGAATTAGTTGTACAAATGGCAATGTTGACAGAGGATGTGGAGAGAGAAATAGACCCGATTGTATGGGCTAGAGAAGGGAATCGTGGAAAAATACAGATCCCTCCCCTAGAAATAAGTTTAAAAAGGAAAGGGGACGTTGTCTGTGAGCAACAATATCCCATTTCCATAGAAGGTAAATGAGGACTGCAGCCAGTAATTGAGGGACTGATTAGAGATGGACTGTTGGAGCCAAGTATGTCTCCTTATAATACCCAAATTCTACCAGTATGGAAATCCAATGGAACTTATCGATTGGTGCAGGATTTGAGAACATTGAATCGAATAGTACAGATCAGACACCCAGTGGTGCCAAACCCCAATACGTTATTAAGTAAGATCCCTCATGACCACAAATGGTTTAGTTTGATAGATTTAAAGGATGCCTTTTGGGCTTGTCCCTTGGCAGAGGAAAGTAGGAATTTGTTTGCCTTTGAATGGGAAGATCCCAAGACAGGACGGAAACCGGTGGACTGTGCTCCCCCAGGGGTTTACGGAATCCCCAAATTTATTTGGACAGATGCTAGAACAAATATTGGAGAAATTTAGCAGCCCGAAGGGAACTACCCTGTTGCAGTATGTAGACGACCTCTTAGTAACAGGAAAAAGAAGAGAAAGAGTAGTAGAAGCTACTAACAAATTATTGAATTTCCTGGGTCAGCAGGGACTGCGAGTATCTAAAAACAAACTACAATATGTGGAGCGAGAAGTGAAATACTTGGGACATTTAGTTAGTGAGGGAAAGTGAAAGATAAGCCCGGAACAGATAGAGGGAATAATGGGGATGCCGCTGCCCAGGACTAAACGGGAGTTACGTAAAGTTTTGGGTCTAATGGGACATTGCAGATTGTGGATTGATTCTTATGCTCAAAAGACTAAGAAATTATATCTCAAACTATTAGAGGAGGAACCAAAGTGTCGAAGTTGGGATGATGAGGAAAAAGAACTAGTTGAGGAACTCAAAAGCGATCTGATCCGTGCCCCTGTGTTAGCCTTACCTTCTCTAGATAAATCTTTCCACCTCTTTGCTACCGTAGATAAGGGAGCGGCTTTGGGAGTATTAACTCAGAGGTGGGGAGGAATGAAACAGCCAGTAGCATATCTTTCAAAGCTATTGGATCCAGTATCCCGGGGATGGAATCTCATCAGAATCCAGGGCACGACTGCCTTGACATTATAGAATACCAAACTAAGGTCCGCATGGACCTGAGAGATGTTCCGCTTCATGCAGGAGCCCGACTTTTTATAGACGGATCATCCCGGGTGACTGAAAGGAAAAGACATAATGAGTATGCAGTCATAGACGGGATGAAAGGTAGTGTGGTAGAGGCAGGAAGGTTGCCAAATGGGTGGTCAGCTCAGACCTGCGAACTCTATGCATTGGAAAGAGCCCTTAGGGCATTAGAAAATAAAGAGGGAACAGTATAAACTGACTCTAAATATGCATTTGGTGTTGTGCACACTTTCGGAAAGATATGGTAGGAAAGAGGACTGATTAATAGCTGGGGGAAGGAATTAGCACATGAGGAGTTGATTAAACAGGTCTTGGAGTCCCTATTACTCCCCTGAGAAATAGCGGTAGTGCATGTAAATGGTCATCAGAAAGGAAATGAACCAGAAGTTAGGGGGAATAGATTAGCCGATGAAGTGGCTAAGGAAGCAGCCCTGAACCCACAAGAAGTGGTGATTCATTCCCTAATACCTACTGTCCCAGATCCTAGGGAAGCTCCTACATTTACTGAAAGAGAGGAAAAAGAATTGCAAGATTTAGGGGCTGCAAAAACAGCAGACGGAGAAATGGATGTTACCTAATGGAAGGGAAATGTTAAACAAAATGATGATGCGAGAGATTATGGCTGTCCTACACCAAGGCAGTCACTGGGGAGTACAAGCAATGTGTGATTTAGTTCTTAGGGAATATGGATGTAAAGGAATATATACCATTGCTAAACAAATATGTGAGGGATGTATAATATGCAGAAAGGTAAATAAGAAAGTCTTGAGAAAACCGACCCCGGGAGGAAGAGACCCGGGATTGAGACCCTTCCAGAGTATACAAGTAGATTATTCTGAACTATCCAGAGTAGGAAGACTAAAATATATGTTGGTCATAGTAGATCATCTATCTGGTTGGGTTGAGGCATACCCTCTAGCTACCGCCACTGCGAATGGGGTGTCTAAAACAATATTAGAGCACATAATTCCCCGATATGGGTTAGTGAACCGTATAGATTCCGACCAAGGAACTCATTTTACCTCTAAAGTGTTACAGGGGGTAATGAAGGGGTTGGGAATTTCCTGGGAGTTCCATACTCCATGGCACCCGACATCATCAGGAAGGGTTGAGAGAATGAACCAAACACTCAAACGACAGCTCTCCAAATTGATAATAGAAACCAGACTCCCTTGGACCAAATGTTTACCTATAGTTCTCTTGCGAATACGGACAGCCCCAAGGAAAGATTTGGGACTATCCCCCTATGAAATCTTATTTGGATTACCTTATCTGGGAACGAATGGAGAATTGCCAATTCCCGAAACTAAAGACTTGTTCTTAAAGAAGTATATACTGGGCTTGTCCTCCTCTTTGTCTTTCCTCAGGAAACAGGGTTTATTGGTACAGACTCTGCCCCTCGAATTCACCGTTCATCCCATCCGGCCGGGCGATTGGATCTTAGTAAAATCATGGACAGAGACTAAATTGCAGCCGGACTGGGAAGGGCCGTATCAGGCTGTTTTGACCGAAACAGCAGTAAGGACGGCGGAGAAAGGCTGGACTCATTACACTCAGATCAAAGGGCCAGTGGAATCTCCAGTTGAGGAAGAAGTCTGGACAGCCAAATCAATGCAAGAACCGCTGAAACTCAGGCTAAAGAGACTTTGAGTAACTGATTATACAGTGGCGACGTGAGCGCGAGATTATTTCTGTAGGATTGTATATTAAGTCTTTTTGTGCTTCAGCACGTTTTTTTTAGAATGCTGGGGATGTTTAGAGTTATGATGCTAGCCCTCTTAGTATCGGGGTTTTGTCAAATATCATTTTCGTACGTGTTATTAACGGTTCCTGAGTCTGATAATCCACAAGTAATTGACGCTGATGCATGCAGCTTAGTAAATTGTGGGGATGTAGATAATCAGAGACAGTACCGCAGCTCAGAGATACATCTCTGATGTATTTGGGGATGGCCTTGGGGATGGTACTTGGTATAATGGTCTCGTCACAGTACACCGGGCCCCCTTCCGACCAGCTCTCGATTGTCCCGATAAAAAGTGTAACCCAATATACCTAACGATAAAGAAAACCACATGGTACGAAGGAATTCTTGGGGGGGGGGGGCACCTATGAGACACAATTAAATGAAACATTTGGGATAGAAATGAAAGCAAACGGGAATGATTTCTCAGGCTGTTGTTTTCGAATTAGAATAGGACAGGGAAAACGGGTAGAACTACTGGATAATAAGGTACAACCTTTCACCCCTCCCGATGACCTTGAAGTAGTAAAAATTATAGAGGTAAAGGTCTTAAAACAGACCATTGAAATAGAAATTGGATATGGGGATGCAAATGCCTGGGTTGAATGGGTAAAGTATACTGTAAAATGTCTGAACAAGAGCAATTGATATGCATGTGCCTCCGGTAGGCCAGTGGCCCAGGTGGTTCCCTTTCCGCTCGGGTGGAAGCGAGACAGAAAGGGTATGAAATATATGACAGCCCTGTATCAGGATGAGACTGCATGGAATGATAGGAACTGTACCTCCCTATCTCTGATGTTCCCTCCCTTGGAGAAGAAAGATTCAAAAGCCCCCCTTACGTTTTCAGCTGCATTCGGAAATCACACGTCGTGTGTGCGTAGACGAGGTACAACTCGGTCTAGAGATTTGGGGGAGCTGAAATTATGTACAGAGAATGTTACCGAAACGGAGAAGGGAGGGAACTACTCAGCATTAAAGGTTCCCCGAGCGGATCTGTGGTGGTACTGTGGAGGCAAAATACTGAGACCCACCCTTCCTCCGGATTGGAGAGAGATATGTGCAATTGTACAATTGGCAATTCCATTTACCCTGGCATTTGAGAAGGAAAAGATAGTAGGGAAAAAGGGAAGGAGTAAGAGATCACTGTTAGACACTTCTTTCAATGACAGGATTTATCTCGATTCTGTCGGAGTCCCTACGGGGGTACCTGATGAGTTCAAGGCTCGTAATCAGATTGCAGCAGGCTTTGAGTCAGCCCTCTTTTGGTGGGTAACAATTAGTAAAAATGTAGATTGGATAAATTATATTTTCTATAATCAACAGCAATTTATAAATTATACAAGAGATGCGGTTCAAGGAATATCAGAACAGCTTGATGCGACAAGTAGGATGGCATGGGAAAACAGAATGGCCCTTGACATGATTTTAGCGGAAAAAGGGTGTGTGTGTGTGATGTTAGGAGGAAGCTGTTGTACCTTTATTCCTCATAACACTGCGCCTGATGGTTCAATTACTCAGGCCATAAGGGGATTGACTACCTTAGCAGAGGAACTGGCTGAGAGTTCAGGAGTAGACACATCTCTCAGGGGATGGCTTGAATCCTGGTTTGGAAAATGGAAGGGGGTGGTGGTTTCCATCCTTACTTCCCTGATAGTAGTAGTCAGGGTATTGGTAGCCATTGGCTGTTGTATCATACCCTGTGTACGAGGGCTTACCCAAAGACTGATTGAGACAGCATTAATGAAACAGATGCCCCTAAAAGGGAATCAGGCAGAGGAACTTTATCGATTAAATAATGAGGGGATGAGTGAGACCAAGATGGATGAAATCTCCGGAATGACGCTTGCGAATTTTGGGGGCGATGCTTAAAAGAAAAATGCAGAAGATAACAAATGGTAATTAAAGAAAAAGGGGGAAATTGTGGGATATAGGTAAAGTAGTGTTACTTCTGCAATCATAATTACTTTTACAAGGTAAATGCACTCACACCAGTGTATAATTGTTTCAACCAAGAACTGAGTCAACAAAAATGAAAACTATGTGGAGGAAATATATAATTGTTTTTGTATTAGCTAAAATGTGAATGCAAGAATGAAACGTGCCTGCAAACAATGGTAGACAAATAGATAAGGTGCTGTGAGGATGTAGGTTAAGCCAGATATGCTTGTGCAAGCAGTAGTTATAAGCATCTGTTTCCCACTTTTGCAAAAACACAAAAACAAACCCCAATTAGAAGGTCATAAGGATCAATGTGGTTAGGGAAAGGGAGGAAATGGCACAGGTGGAGGAAGTAAATAATCATGAAGAAGGATATACCTAACAATGGGCCACAGCAGGATGTGGTGAAATGGCCGAGTAAAACTTGTACTTTGTTATGCACAAGGCTGGATACGGCAAGAGATAAACAATAGTAATGGGCACCGGGTTTGGAGTAGTGAATCCTATATAAGATATGTACTTGCTAAACTCTGTGTGCCCCATTCCAGGCACCATGTTTGTAAGCATATAATAAACATACTGATTGCTTCAGATCTTGTCTCGGACTGAAATTATTGAAGTGAGTGAGTTTTGTTTCTCACAGAACTTTCCTTCTCAACCTTTTCCCTGGCCTGAGGTGTGGGGACCCTCAGTTCAAACCACCACCAGTTATCTCTCTCTCTAATGTGAGAGCAGCCTGATGGCCATAATAGGACTCTGATGACCTCACCTAGATTCTGGCTGAAGGACTAGTTGGAAGGCATGGTTGCAACACCAAGTTACCTGGTTATGGTTAACAAGGAAAATTAGGGATCGTATTAGATCTAAGGAAGGGGCACACAAATTGCAAATTGGCCAAAAAGAGCTGAAGACCTGAGGATTGGGAGCAGTTTAGATTTCAGCAAAAAGAAAACAAAGCGATTAATTATGATAGGAAAAGCAAAGTTATAAAAGTAAGCTTGCAGGGAACGTACAAATTGATAGAAGTTTTTACAATTGGTATATGAAGAAGAAAAAACGGTTTATCAAAGATAAATGTAGATCCCTTACAATCAGAAACAGGAAAAGTTATAATGGGGAACAAAGAGATCGTAAGACAATTTGTTCCAAAATATATATTTGTCTTCACAAAGGAGGACCCAATAATAAAAATGTTGGGAAACTGGATTAAAGGCCAACAAATCCTCAGGGCATAGTAATCCATACTTAGTCCATCCACTTAAGGAAGACGGCTGAGAAATAATGGATACGTTGGTGGTCGCTTTCATGATTTGATCAACCCTGGAACATTTTCCATGAATTGGAGTGTGGCAAAAATAGCTCACTATTTAAAAAAAGGTGGAGATAAAACAAGGAATTATGGCCTGATATTGGTCTTAGGATCCATTATAAAAGATTTAATAGCAGTGTACTGGGGAAACAGTGACAGGATTGGACAATGTTAGCACGGGTTTACAAAAAGAAAATCATGCTTGACAAAGCTATTGGAATTTTGACAATGCAACTAATCAAATTGATCAGGGGAGCCAGTGATGTGATTTACTTGAACTTTCAGAAAGCTTTTAATAAGGTCACACATATGAGATTAGCATGTTAAACTAAAGCATATGAGATTGGAGGTAGTGTACTGAATGAACAGAAAACTGGCTGGGAGATGGGAAAAACAGAGTAGGAATAAACAGATAATTTTCAGAGTGGCAGCCAGTGTCTAGTGAGGTACCATAGCGATCATTGTTTGGGCCGCAGTTATTCACATATGTAATAATGATTTAGATGAAAGAATAAGTATAATACCTCGAAGTTTGCCGATGCCAGAACATTGAATAGAAAGGTGAACCATGAGGAGGATGCAGAGATGCTTCAGAATTGACAAGATTGAGGTACACGACGAGGTGTTAGCAATTCTGGAAAATGTGAAAATAGATAAGTCCCCTGGGCCAGATGGGATTTATCCTAGGATTCTCTGGGAAGGTAGGGAGGAGATTGCAGAGCCTTTGGCTTTGATCTTTACACCATCATTGTTTACAGGAATACTGCCAGAAGACTGGAGGAAAACAAAGGTTGTCCTCTTGTTCAAGAAAGGGAGTAGAGACAACCCTGGTAAATATAGGCCAGTGAGCCTTAGTTTGGTTGTGGGTAAAGTTTTAGAAAGAATTATAAGAGGTAGGATTTATAATCAACCAGAAAAGAATAATTTGATTAGGGATAGTCAGCATGGTTTTGTGAAGGGTAGATCATGACTCACAAATCTTATTGAGTTCTTTGAGACAGTGACAAAACAGGTGGATTTCAGTAAAGCATTTGATAAGGTTCCCCATGGGAGGCTATGGCAGAAAATATAGAGGCATGGGATTGAGGGTGATTTAGCAGTTTGGATCAGAAATTGGCCAGCTGAAAGAAGAGGGTGGTGATTGATGGGAAATGTTCATTCTGGAGCTCAGTTATTCATGGTGTGCCACAAGGATCTGTTTTGGGGCCATTTTTATAAATGACCTGGATGAGGGCATAAAAGGAAGGGTTAGTAAATTTGAGGATGACAATAAAGTTGGTGGAGTTGTGGACAGTGCTGAAAGATGTTTCAGATTACAGAGGGACATAGATAAACTGCAGAGCTGTGCTGAGAGGTGGCAAATGATGTTTAATGTGGAAACGTGATTCACTTTGGAAGGAGTAACAGGAACACAGAGTACTGGGCTAATGGTAAGATTCTTGGTAGTGTGGATGAGCAGAGGGATCTCAGTGTCCATGTGCAGAGATCCCTGAAAGTTGCCACCCAGGTTGATAGGGTTGTTAAGAAGGCATATGGTGTATTAGGTTTTTATTGGCAGAGTTGGATTGAGTTTCAGAGCTATGAGGTCATGTTGCAGTTGTACAAAACTCTGGTGCGGGCGCATCTGGAATATTGTGTGCAGTTCTGGTCGCCACATTATAGGAAGGATGTGGAAGCATTAGAAAGGGTGCAGAGGAGATTTACCAGGATGTTGCCTGATATGGAGAGAAGGTCTTATGAGGAAAGGCTGAGGGACTTGAGGTTGTATTCATTAGAGAGAAGGTTAAGAGGTGACTTATTAGAGGCATACAAGATAATCAGAGGGTTAGATAGGGTGGACACTGGGAGCCCTTTTTCTCAGATGGTGATGGCGGGGACCTAGCTTTAAACTGAGGGGTGATAGATATAGGACAGATGTCAGAGGTAGATTCTTTACTCAGAGAGAAGGAACAGCATGGAATGCCCTCCCTGCAACAGCAGTAGACTCACCAACTTTAAGGGCATTTAAAAATGGTCATTGGATAAACATATGGATGATAATGGAATAGTGTAGGTTAGATGGGCTTCAAATTGGTTCCACAGGTTGGTGCAACATCGAGGGCCGAAGGGCCTGTACTGCGTTGTATTGTTCTATGTTCTATGTTCAGTGTGATTTGGACAGCTGGATGAGCGAACAAACACATGGCTTATGAAGTCGGAGATGGAAAAATGTGAGGTTATTGGTAACAAGAGAAAAAGACAAGTCAAATTATTACCTGCATGGCGATAGATTGGGGAAGGGGGAGTTGGATTGAGTCCTGCGTGTCCTGAAAGCAAGTCCTCAGCTGTAGCAGGCAGTGAAGACAGCAAATGGCATGTTGGCCTTCATAGTGAGAGTATTTAAATACAAAAGTAGGGGTGTCTTGCTGCAATTGTATGGGGCCTTGGTGAGACCACACCTGGAATATAGTGTGCACTTTCAGTCTCCTTATCTGAGGAAGGATGCTTTGGTTGTAGAGGGAGAGGAACGTCATTGGCAATCACTCACTAATGAGTATGATTGTTCAGCAAGGAAATTCCGTGTCACTGGTCATGTGTCCTGTGGGTCTTTTTGTGGCTGATGAGACTGATCAGAGAGTAGAATGTCCAGCAACACATTCAGCAGGTGTTTGCATGAGGTGAAATTGGTCCTCACCTTGAAATTGCTGTCATTCCTTTCTCTGGTTGATTTTCCACACCTTTTTTACTCAAAGAAGTTTACTCAAAGAGCCTCAGACAGCACTCTCCTCCAGGTCAGTCTCTTCTGAATGAGTGTCTCCCAAACATTAACATCTTGTTGCATTTCTTCAGCAAAACCCTTCAAGGGTTCCTTGAAACACTTCCTTTGTCTTCCATTTGTCAGAATGCCTTCCTTGAGCTGAGATTTGCTTTGATGATTGAAACTTAGGCATCTTAATCACATGGAGAAAGTGAGGACTGCAGATGCTGGAAATAAGAGTCAAATGTGGTGATGGAAAAGCACAGCAGGTCAGGAGGCACCCGAGGAGCAAGAGAATCAATGTCGATTTTCCTGCTCCTCGGATGCTGCCTGACCTGCTGTGCTTTTCCAGCTCCACACATCTTAACCACATGGCTGGCTCAGTGGAGTTGTTTGCAGATGATCATATAACAAAGGGAGCACATTAAAAGGCTTACCAGTCTAATAGGGTGGCACAGTGCCTCAGTGGTTAGCACTGCTGCCTCACAGCACCAGGGACCCGGGTTCAATTCCTGCCTTGGGCAACTGTCTGTGTGAAGTTTGCATATTCTCCCTGTTTCTGCGTGGGTTTCCTCCCACAGTCCAAAGATGTACAGGTTAGGTGAATTAGCTATGCTAAATTGCCCGTAGTGTTAGGTGGATTAGTCAGGAGTAAATGTAGGGGAATAGATCTGGGTGGGTTGCTTTTCGGAGGGTTGGTGTAGACTTGTTGGGCCGAAGGGCCTGTTTCCACACTGTAGGGAATCTAATCTAATTCCTGCAAAGGCAGGACTGATGTACAGGGTGAGACTGGATTTTTCACTGATTTAGAAGAACGAGGGTGATCTTCAGAGATGTACAAAATTCTAAGCAGGACTAGACACGGTAAATATAGGAAGGGTGTTCCTAATGATGAGTGCAGAACCAAGGGTCATAGGCTCAGAATACCAAGTAGGCCATTCAGGACTGAGATGAGGAGAAATTTCTTCACCCAGACAATAGTGAAACTAAGGAATTCTCTGCCACAGAAAGCAGTTGAAGGAAGAATACTGAATGTTTTTATGATGGGGTTAGATATAGTTCTTTGGGCTAAAGGTATCTAAGGATGTGTGTTGAAAGCAGGAACGAGTTGTGAGTTAGATGATCAGTCATGATCATACTGATTGGAGGAGCAGGCTTAAAGGGCTGAATGGCCTACTCCTGCTCCTAGTTTCTATGTTTCTAGCTGTCTGTGTTTGGATTTCTCCAGCCCCTGCATCACCTCTGCACCAAGAACATTCAAAAAGTTGGTTTTCCCCAACACAACAATCTGTCAAGCCCTGACTCCTGTCTCCAATTGCCCTCCAGACATCCCGTCCCATTGAAGTTGGAAGCCGTCCCAGCTGTAGCTTCCAGCTGCTCGATTCCCATTCCCAGCCAAGTCAGAGATCAGGAAGCTTGTGCAGGCGCCAGTGTATTTTTATTAAAGGATGCCTTGTCGATAAAATTGGTCATGTCTCTGTATAACCAGACTCTCTGCTGGCTTTCCAGTTCCCCTCCACTGATCATACCCTCATTTTTAAACTCGGGGCCAAATTATTCGCATTGATCATGTTTCACGCGATTGATGCATGAAGTTCTTAACAGGCAACACAAGTAACAGCCTCTATTTACTATCTCATACAACTGGATAGTTGTAGCCTGGAGGACAAATGTCATTTAATAAGAAGAAAAATTAACAGGTAACTGTGTATGATTCAGTTGCCTCAATATACAGAAATCTTGAAATACACCATTGCAAGCTCCGTATCCACATATCTGAAGCAAATTTCCTTTCTGTACAGCCTTGTTTGTTGTCAATGATTGCTAGGTACAGAGGTGCTTATAATATTGCAATAATCCCCACCCAGGGCTGGGTTTTCAACCACGGGTTTGAATGTATAAACAAACCAGAATTATGGTTCAATCAGGAATAGGTTTGCAGGCTTTCCTTCATGAACACAAATTTGTCCTTTTTTTTTTAAGAAAGAAAAGATTTTGCACATGAAAAAAATCCAAAGAACTTGATAAAGACATAATAAAATAAGACACCAGGGCAGTGCAGCATTATATGTTACCTAACATTTTTGGATTAAGGATCGAGAGAAAGGAGTTCAAATCTCACCATTACAGCAGTGTAACTTTAAATGAAATAAAATTCTGGAAATGGTAACAGTTGCCATGAAAACCTTTTCTGGAAGGAAATCTGACATTTTAACTGGTTAAAATGAGAAGGAAGTGACATAAAAAAATCACCCATAAGTCTCTCGACTTTGAACCAATGTAACATAGAAATGGAGGATATCAACTAGAGAATGAAGGAAGCTGGGGATAAACAGGAAATCACGGTCACTGGTCATTCTTATTTTTCCTGGCTGCATGGACTGACATCAGGCCAAGTGACTTTATACTTTGAGATGATAATAAATGTGGAGTAAAGTTTTCAAAACTGCGACAATAGCTGCTGAATATGTGCATAAGTAACTATGTGAAAATGTCCAAATACAAGGAACTGCAGTCTAATGGAAGAAGAAAAACTCCGTTCTGCATTACTTTTGTATATAGTTCATAGGCAATAAATATTAACAATTTGCACTAACCTTGGTGTTCAACTCTAGATGTCTTAAGATCTGAAAAATCCCAAGCAATATTGTGGTAATGAAGAAACAACAACTGCACCATAGAGTCATAGAGTCATGGAGATATACAGCATGGAAACAGACCCTTCGGTCCAACCCGTCCATGCCAACCAGATCCTGAAGAAGGGCTCATGCCCGAAACGTCGATTCTCCTGCTCCTTGGATGCTGCCTGATCTGCTGCGCTTTTCCAGCAACACATTTTCAGCCAACCAGATATCCCAACCCAATCTAGTCCCACCTGCCAGCACCCGGCCCATATCCCTCCAAACCCTTCCTATTCATATACCCATCCAAATGCCTCTTAAATGTTGCAGTTGTACCAGCCTTCTCCACTTCCTCTGGTAGCTCATTCCATACACGTACCACCCTCTGCGTGAAAATGTTGCCCTGTAGGTATCTTTTATATCTTTCCCCTCTCACCCTAAACCTATGCGCTCTAGTTCTGGACTCCCCCTCCCCCAGGAAAATCACTTTGCCTATTTATCCTATCCATGCCCCTCATAATTTTGTAAACTTCTATAAGGTCACTCCTCAGCCTCCGACGCTCCAGGGAAAACAGCCCCAGCCTGTTCAGCCTCTCCCTGTAGCTCAGATCCTCCAACCCTGGCAACATCCTTGTAAATCTTTTCTGAAGCCTTTCAAGTTTCACAACATCTTTCCGATAGGTGGAGACCAGAATTGCACAGAATATTCCAACAGTGGCCTAACCAATATCCTGTACAGCTGCAACATGACATCCCAACTCCTGTACTCAATACTCTGACCAATAAAGGAAAGCATACCAAACGCCTTCTTCACTACCCTATCTACCTGCGATTCCACTTTCAAGGAGCTATGAACCTGCACTCCAAGGTCTCTTTGTTCAGCAACACTCCCTAGGACCTTACCATTAAGTGTATAAGTCCTGCTAAGATTTGCTTTCCCAAAACGCAGCACCTCATATTTATTTGAATTAACCTCCATCTGCCACTTCTCAGCCCATTGGCCCATCTGGTCCAGATCCTGTTGTAATCTGAGGTAACCCTCATCGCTGTCCACTACACCTCCAATTTTGGTGTCATCTGCAAACTTACTAACTTTACTTCTTAGCATCCAAATCATTTATGTAAATGACAAAAAGTAGAGGGCCCAGCACCGATCCTTGTGGCACTCCACTGGTCACAGGCCTCCAGTCTGAAAAACAACCCTCCACCACCACCCTCTGTCTTCTACCTTTGAGCCAGTTCTGTATCCAAATGGCTAGTTCTCTCTGTATTCTGTGAGATCTAACCTTGCTAATCAGTCTCCCATGGGGAACCTTGTCGAACGCCTTACTGAAGTCCATATAGATCACATCTACTGCTCTGCCCTCATCAATCTTCTTTGTTACTTGTTCAAAAAACTTAATCAAGTTTGTGAGGCATGATTTCCCACACACAAAGTCATGTTGACTATCCCGAATCAGTCCTTGCCTTTCCAAATACATGTACATCCTGTCCCTCAGGATTCCCTCCAACAACTTGCCCACCACTGAGGTCAGGCTCACTGGTCTATAGTTCCCTATCTTGTCTTTACCGCCCTTCTTAAACAGTGGCACCACGTTTGCCTATCGATGTGACTATCAATGATACAAATATCACAGCATGAGGCCCAGCAATCACTTCTCTAGCTTCCTATAGAGTTCTGGGGTACACCAGATCAGGTCCTGGGGATTTATCCACCTTTAACTGTTTCAAGACATCCAGCACTTCCTCCTCTGTAATCTGGACATTTTGCAAGATGTCACCATCTATTTCCCTAAAGTCTATATCTTCCATATCCTTTTCCACAGTAAATACTGATGCAAGATATTCATTTAGTATCTCCCCCATTTTCTGAGGCTCCACACAAAGGATCTTTGAGGAGCTCTATTTTCTCCCTAGTTACCCTTTTGTCCTTAATATATTTGTAAAAACCCTTTGGATTCTCCTTAATTCTATTTGCCAAAGCTATCTCATGTCCCCGTTTTGCCCTCTTGATTTCCCTCTTAGGTATACTCCTACTTTCTTTATACTCTTCTAAGGATCACTCGATCTATCCTGTCTATACCTGACATATGCTTCCTTCTTTTTCTTAACAAAACCCTCAATTTCTTCAGCAATCCCTATACCTACCAGCCTTCCCTTTCACCCTGACAGGAATATACTTTCTCTGGATTCTTGTAATCTCATTTCTGAAGGCTTCCCATTTTCCAGCCGTCCCTTTACCTGTGAACATCTGCCTCCAATCAGCTTTCGAAAGTTCTTGCCTAATCCCATCAAAATTGGCCTTTCTCCAATTTAGAATTTCAACTTTTTGATCTGGTCTGTCCTTTTCCATCACTATTTTAAAACTAATAGAATTATGGTCACTGGCCCCAAAGTGCTCCCCCACTGACACCTCAGTCACCTGCCCTGCCTTATTTCCCAAGAGTAGGTCAAGTTTTGCACCTTCTCTAGTAGGTACATCCACATACTGAATCAGAAAATTGTCTTGTACACACTTAAGAAATTCCTCTCCATCTAAACCTTTAACACTATGGCAGTCCCAGTCGATGTTTGGAAAGTTAAAATCCCCTACCATAACTAACCTATTATTCTTACAGATAGCTGAGATCTCCTTACAAGTTTGTTTCTCAATTTCCCTGTGACTATTAGGGGATCTATAATACAATCCCAATAAGGTGATCATCCCTTTCTTATTTCTCAGTTCCACCCAAATAACTTCCCTGGATGTATTTCCGGGAATATCTTCCCTCAGCACAGCTTGATGCTATCCCTTATCAAAAATGTTACTCCCCCTCCTCTCTTGCCTCCCTTTCTATCCTTCCTGTAGCATTTGTATCCTGGAACATTAAGCTGCCAGTCCTGCCCATCCCTGAGCCATGTTTCTGTAATTGCTATGATATCCCAGTCCCATGTTCCTAACCATGCCCTGAGTTCATCTGCCTTCCCTGTTAGGCCTATTGCATTGAAATAAATGCAGTTTAATTTATTAGTCCTACCTTGTCCCTGTCTGCCTTGACTGTTTGACTCACTTCTATTCTCAGCTGTACCCATCTCAGATCGATCTCTTTCCTCACTATCTCCCTGGGTCCCACTCCCCCACCTTACTAGTTTAAATCCTCCCAAGCAGTTCTAGCAAATTTCCCTGCCAGTATATTAGTCCCCTTCCAATTTAGGTGCAATCCGTCCTTCTTGTACAGGTCACTTCTACCCCAAAAGAGGTTCCAATGATCCAAAATGTGAATCCTTCTCCCATACATCAGCTCCTCAGCCATGTATTCATCTGTTCTATCCTCCTATTCCTGCCGTCACTAGCTCATAGCACTGGGAGTAATCCAGATATTACTACCCTTGAGGACCTCCTTTTTAAATTTCTGCCTAACTCTCTGTAATCTCCCTTCAGAATCTCAATCTTTTCCCTTCCAATGTCGTTGGTTCTAATGTGGACAATGACCTCCTGCTGGCCTCTCCCCCCGTGAGAACGTTCTGCACCCTCTCTGAGACATCCTTGATCCTGGCACCAGGGAAACAACACACCATTCTGCTTTTTCTCTGCTGGCCACAGAAACGTCTGTCTGTACCTCGGACTACAGAATCCCCAAACACAATTGATCTCTTGGAAGCCGATGTACCCCTCTTTGCATTAGAGCCAGTCTCAATACCAGAAACCTGGCTGTTCATGCTACGTTCCCCTGAGAATCCATCACCCCCTTCATTTTCCAAAACAGCATACCTGTTTGAAATGGGTATATCTACAAAAGACTCCTGCACTAGCTGCCTACCTCTCTTACCCTTCCTGGAGTTAACCCATCTATGTGACTGCATCTGAGACATTCCCCCCCCTTCCTATAACTGCCATCCATCACATACTGTTGCTGTTGCAAATTCCTCATCGCTTCTATCTGTCTCTCCAACCAATCCATTCGATCTGATAAGATTCACATCCAACAGCATTTAAGGCAGATATAATCTGCAGTAACCCTTAAACTCTCTTTAAACTCCCACATCTGACAAGAAGTACATATCACTGCAAAGGCCATTTTTGCTCCTTCACAATCTACAGACCCAGAAAGTAACACCGTCTTATCCCTCTACCAAAAGGTGAAGGTTTTGCCTATTGTACATGGTAAAGATATGCCAAGATTCTTAGATTGTACACCGTGCAAGTCTAAGATGGGAAATGCTGTGATGCCATTCTGGTGAACCTTTGTTGCTCACCCTCTATGGCAAGCAACAGGCAGAAGGAGAACCTTCCTCATGAAAAAAAAAGTTGAAAGTACGTCACAATTACATTAAAAGAAAGGGAAGGAGATTAAAACTATGTAATATTCCAGATGCGGTCTTACTAAAATTTTATGTTCATCAATAAATGTGTTAAAAAAAACTCACCTTTATATGTGGCAGCATACTCAGAATGTTTATTTTACTCTCAATACATCTAACCTTATAATGGATACTGACAATGTTTAAAAATTAAAAACAGCAATCACAAAATGTACACAGTTCAGTCAATTTAACCCTGAACTGAATTTAGAATCATAGAATCCTGACAGTGTGAAAACAGGCCATTTTGGCCCAACGAGTCCACACCGGCCCTCTGAAGAGTAACCCACCCAGACCCAATCCCTTATGCTACTGCTCTACAGTTACTCTGACTAATGTACCTGACCTATACATCCCCAAACACTATGGGCAATCTAGCACGGCCAATTCACCTAACGTGCACATCTTTGGACTGTGGGAGGAAACCTACGCAGACACAGGGACAAACAGACAGTCCACACAGACAATCGCCTAAGGCTGGAATCGAACCCAGGTCCCTGGCACTGGAAGGCAGCAGTGCTAACCTTATTAATCTGTGTTGCACATATTCATCTGTCTTCGATATAGGGTGACATACAGTTCATCTCCATTTTACCCAAGCAAATCCTACCCTTCAATCTTAATATATTTATGTTGAAGTATTTGAGTTGTTTATTCCAACTTATGAAATATGTTGGATGTCTTCTTGGTGCACTGAATATTCTCACATTCTCAGTCATGGTACTGAAGGATTGTTGCTTACTTAGCATTTCCTTTGTCACTGGTGCTGAAAATTCTTCACTAAAGACAAAGGACTGAAGTTTTGTTCTTGGGTTTGTGTTAGTTTTCTTTTCTGTTGACAGTTTGAAACAATTATCTCATGTCAATCATGGGTTGCACTTTGAGTCTGGGAAGCTCAATAAAATCTTTCACCAGTTGTGCCTTTACCAGTTCAGTGATGTCATTTTCCTTCTTGAACTAGTTGAATTCCTTGGGCTACCATAAGGTTCTTAAAGTTAGGTCATCCATGCAGGCACAAAATGAGCAGTATGCATTTTTAACTCTCTTACACCTTTTGCTTCGCAGGGTTACTTGCCTCATACTTTTACTCTTGGGTGTTATCTCTGTAGGTTGTAACTTCTGTTTCATCAACCGTCCTACTTGATCTCATAGAACAGTGGCACTTACTCCTGTAGAAGCATAAAATTAATGTGATATCCATTGATTGAACAGATTGGGGCTGTTTTCCCTGGAGCGTCGAAGGCTGAGGGTGGCCTTATAGAAGTTTATAAAATCATGAGGGGCATGGATAGGATAAATAGACAAGGCCTTTTCACTGGGGTGAGGGAATCCAGAACTAGAGGGCATAGGTTTAGGGAGAGAGGGAAAAAAATTAAAAGGGTCCTAAGGGGCAACTTTTTCACACAGAGGGTGGTGTGTGTATGCAATGTGCTGCCCGAGGAAGTGGTGGGGGCTGGTACAATTGTAGACATTTAAAAGGCATCTGGATGAGTATATGAAAAGGAAGGGTTTAGACAGATATGGGCCAAGTGCTGGCAAATGGGACTAGATTAGGTTAAGATATCTGGTTGGCATGGATAAGTTGAAGTGAAGGAACTGTTCCTGTGTTGTACATCTCAATGACTCTTTGTTGAGTCAAACTCATGTTAGTTTAGTCTTCAAATGCCTCTAGGAATGCTTTCAGCATCTTTTCCAGTAAGGTCAGCTCTATCTCATTAGTATGAGTGAGCATTTGGCTTTCAGCTGCTCTGAAACCATGTTCCACATCTACACATCTTCTGGAGGCGGCTTACTGTTGTTAGTTGGACATCTTTTGTCATAATTGAGCACTGATTGTACCTGTGAGGCTTGCTTATTCCTTACCATTGACACTGACTCTGAGTATGTTCTCTTTAACCAATTCTTTGTTTTGGCTTGTTTGCAAGAGTTTATGGCTCATAGAGAGTTCTTTCATCTCCTGTGTAATGGCTGTTCTTTTCTCAGGGTTTGTCTGTGAGTTCTCCCAGTTTCTGCATCTAGTACCATTTGAATAGCTTGCCTCAAAGTCAAACTTTTCTTTGACTGTAATGAATCTGCCAAAGACTCATTAATGATCAAAACAATAATTCTGTCTTTTGTGAATTCTGATTTCAAAGCTCTACTGTGACAGTTCTTCACTATTCTATTGAAGTTATTAATGAAATTATTTACAATTCTTCGCGATGTTGAACTATCCTCTTAATCTTGCCTTTTGAAAAATGTTATTTGCTCTGAGATTAACATTATTTCAAAAGCTGTTAGAACTTCTCCACAAAGTATTGTTGCCTTCTTTTTTATTTTGATGATATATAATAGTGACAACTGTTGGATCTGCTGAATACAATAGTATATTTTCTTTAACAGCTTGAAACTTGGCATCTAATTTTGAAACAGTTCTGCAATTTAGGGCTGTTTTCACCAAAAATGTCAAATCTGATGTTGTCTTTGCCCCATTTATGATAGTAAATCCTTGACACAGAATTATTCAATGTGGTTATTTATTTTTAATTCAAAAAAGTAGTTGTAAATTTGTCTATGATCTGCTGCTTTTAATCTGGGAGCATCTCAATCTTGTTTTAAATCCCTTGTTTTAAATTCATTCCAAGCTTTTAAACTCTGTATTACAACAACACAATGAACTGGATCAACCATATGAATATTGCAGCTACAACAGCCGATCAGAAACTAGGAAGTTAGTGCTGAATCACTCATCTTCTGCCTTCCCCAAAGTCTGTTCAATATTAACAAGGCACAAGTCAGAAATGTGATGGAATAATCTAACTTCCCTGGATTAATGTAGCTCCAACAATACTCAAAAAACTTAACAGTGTCCAGGACAAACCAGCCCACTTGATTAGCACCCACCCAGTCCTACCAACATTTACTCCCCTCACCATAGATGCAGAAAGGTAGCAGCGTTATTATCTACAAGATTCACTGCAGTAACTCAGCAAAGTTTTTTTGATAGCATTTTGCAGCCTGCAACTTTTACTAGCTAGAATGAGGACAGCAGATACATGGGAACATCATCATCTGCAAACTTTCCTCCATAGAACAATACAGCGCAGACCTGTGAACTAATCGAAGCCCATCCCCCTACATTATCCCATAATCATCCATGTGCTTATCCAAGGATTGTTTAAAGCACACACAGTGCATTCCCATTCCTTCACTGTCACTTTGTTCAAACACTGGAACTCTCTTCCCTCCCTCCCTTGACACTCCAAGGACTGCAGGGGTTCAAGAATCACAAAATCGCCACAGTGTGGAAGCAGGCCATTCAGCCCTTTGAGTCCACACCAATCCTCTGAGGAGCATCCCAGCTGGACCTACCCCATCCCTGACACCCTGCGTTTCCCATAGCCAATCCACCTAACCAGCACATCCCTGGATATTATGGGCTATTTCCCATGGCCAATCCACCTAACCTGCACAAGTCTGGGAGGAAACTGAAGCACCTTGTGGAATCAGGGCGAATGCACAAACTCCACACGGACAGTCACCTGAGTCTGGAATCGAACCCTGGTCCCTGGTGCTGTGAGGCAGTGGTGTTAACCACTGAGCCACTGTGTCACCCTAGTGGACTCAGCACCATCTTCTCCAGTCAATTTGGCAAAGGAAATGAATGCTGGTTAAGCCCACACACACACAGACCTTCTGTGAATGAATAAATAATATGCTGCATTATTTTTTAGTGATGTTTTGATTCTGTTAAATATCAATATTAGCTGGCATTGCTGTCTTGAGGTTTCCCTGCCCTTTCTGCGATCAAAATGGCAGTTTCCGACCTCCTATGAATCAAATGACAGTTTTCCTGCCTTCTGAAATTTAGATGGAGAGTTCCTGCTTCTTCATTGACACTTTCCCACCTTTTATGGCCTAAAGCCAATGTACATTCCCATCCCCAAATCATTAAAGAAACATCTTTGTCTGTGGCCTTTCTACAATTTCCCTCCAAATTTGTGGTTTCAATCACGTGTCTCCCAAAGAACATTCACATTCTTTTAACTAGTTTCCTCTCAGATTCTGTTTTCTGACTCTTTTGAATTGCCCTGTATACTCTGTGTGGTGGAGGGTTGTTTTTCAGACTAGACGTCTGTGACCAGTGGAGTGCCACAAGGGTCGAAGCTGGGTCCACTACTTTTTGTCATTTACATAAATGATTTGGATGTGAACGCAAGAGGTATAATTAGTAGGTTTGCAGATGACACCAAAATTGGAGGTGTAATGTTCAGCGAAGAAGGTTACCTCAGCTTATAACAGGATCTTGAACAGATGGGCCAATAGGCTGAGAAGTGGCAGATGGAGAGGCACAGCAGGTCAGGCAGCATTCGAGGAGCAGGAAAATCGACGTTACGGGCAAAAGTCCTTCCTCTATTCCTGATGAAAGGCTTTTGCCCAAAACGTCAATTTTCCTGCTCCTCGGATGCTGCCTGACCTGCTGTGCTTTCCCAGCACCAATCTAACCTAGACTCTGTTTTCCAGCATCTGCTGACCTTGTTTTTATCAAGTGGCAGATGGAGTTTAATTCAGATAAATGTGAGGTGCTGCATTTTGGGAAAGCAACTCTTAGCAGGACTTATACACTTAATGGTAAGGTCCTAGAGATTGTGGCTGAACAAAGACACCTTGGAGTACAGGTTTATAGCTCCTTGAAAGTGGAGTCGCAGGTAAATAGGATAGTGAAGAAGGCGTTTGGTATGCTTTCCTTTACTGGTCAGAGAAATGAGTATAGGAGTTGGGATGTCATGTTGCAGCTTACAGGACGTTGGTTAGGCCACTGTTGGAATATTGCGTGCAATTCTGGTCTCCTTCCTATCGGAAAGATGTTGTGAAACTTGAAAAAGTTCAGAAAAGATTTACAAGAATGTTGCCAGGGTTGAAGGACTTGAGCTATGGGGAGAGGCTGAACAGGCTAGGGTTGTTTTCCTTGGAGCGTTAGAGGCTGAGGGGTGACCTTGAAGAGGTTTACAAAATCATGAGGGGCATGGGTAGGATAAATCGACAAAGTCTTTTCCTGGAGTGTGGGAGTCCAGAACTAGAGCGCATAGGTTTAGGGTGAGAGGGGAAAGATATAAAAGAGACTCAAGGGGCAACTTTTTCACGCAGAGGGTGGTACATGTATGGAATGAGCTGGCAGAGAAAGTGGTGGAGGCTGGTACAATTGCAACATTTAAAAGGCATTTGGATGGATATATGAATAGGAACATGCTAGGATTAGAATCGTGCTGGAAAGGCACAGCAGGTCAGGCAGCATCCGAGGAGCAGGAAAATTGACATTTCGGACAAAAGCCCTTCATCAGGATTGCGTGACATTACTCACTGTGATGAAGTCAACCTTCAAATTGGGACTACCCCTACAAATCATTCTTCTTTAAGGATTCTAATTGCCAAGAGTGACTCATCCTTTTTATGATTCGGAGGTGCCGGTGTTGGACTGGGGTGTACAAAGCTAAAAATCAAACAACACCAGGTTATAGTCCAACAGGTTTATTTGGAAGCACTAGCTTTTGGAGTGCTGCTCCTTCATCAGGTGGTTGTGGAGTATAAGATCATAAGACAGAATTTATAGCATAAGTTTACAGTGTGATGTAACTAAAATTATATATTGAAAAAGACCTAGATTGTTTGTTAAGTCTCTCATCTTTTAGAATGACCATGTTGGTTTCAGTTCTTTCATATGTAAATTGAAGAACCTGTTCTGGGATTTAAATATGAAAGAACTGAAACCAACACGTTCATTCTAAAAGATGAGAAACTCAACAAACAATCCAGGTCTTTTTCAATATATAATTTCAGTTACATTGCTCCGAAAGCTAGTGTTTCCAAATAAACCTGTTGGACTATAACCTGGTGTTGTGTGATTTTTCACTTCATCTTTTTTACTGCTGCATCACCTTTATTGCATCCCTTACCAGCCCAGAAGTGTCAATTTTAACCTATTATCCTACCTTTTCTTCCAAAGGACAGCAGTCTGCTTTTCCATTTAACCACTTGCAGCTGCCGACTGTCTGAATATTCTGAAAGTGCTAATGCTCTTAAAAGTGTTAATCTCACTTAATTCTGACAATCCTTTTTGATGACTCATATGGATTTTTTTCACTATTTTGACCTAAGAGGTATACAAGCAACAATCACAGACAAAAACAGAAATTGCTGGAAAAGCTCAGCAGGTCTGGCAGCATCTGTGGAGGGAAATCAAAGTTAACGTTTTTAAGCCGCATGATCCTTTCAATGATCCACCACTGCTAACCATGCTGTATGTTCGCAGAACCAATCATTGGCCACTTTTGATGGGGTAGTGTCCTGTCACCAATCCTCTTTTCTACAGTTTTAAATAATCCAGAGTCAAAAAGTGTGGTGCTGGAAAGGCACAGCAGGTCAAGCGGCATCCGTGGAGCAGGAGAGTCAACGTTTCAGGCATAAGCCCTTCATCCACCCACCTCATCAACTGTGTCAGTTACTCTTCATGTGGTCTCCTCTACATCAGGAGACAGGACGTCAACTCGAGGAGCACTTCAGGGAACATCTCTGGGACACATGCACCCAACAACCCCATCATCCTATGACCAACCACTTCAACTCCCCCTTCCATTCCCCCAAGGACATGCAAGTCCTGGGCCTCCTCCACTGCTTAATCCAAACCAAATGGAAGAACAATGCCTTATCTTCTGCCTTGGGACCCTTCAACCAATGGCATCAACATCGACTTCACTAGTTTCCAAATTCCCCTTTCCCCACCTCATCCCAGATTCAACCCTCCAATTGGAGCAGCACGATGGCACAGTGGTTAGTAGTGCAGCCTCACAGCACCAGGGTCCCAGGTTCGATTCCGGCCTCGGGTGACTGTCTGTGTGGAGTTTGCACATTCTCCCCGTGTCTGCGTGGGTTTCCTCCGGGTGCTCTGGTCTCTTCCCACAATCCAAAGATGTGCAGGTCATGTTAAATTGCCCATTGTGTTAGATGCATTAGTTAGAGAGAAATGGGTCTGGGTGGGTTACCCTTCGTAGGGTCGGTGTGGACTGGTTGGGCCGATGGGTCTGTTTCCACACTGTATGGAATCTAATCTAATCAAAAAGTGAGTTGTCTTAATAAGATGATGTCATATATTGGATGATAGTAAGAGGTACTGATTATGTTAACTAGCTAGACATAATTGCTAAGACGAAGGGGAGCCAGAAATGACAGCTCTTGGATTAAGAGCTGGACCCCTCACTTCTCTATCCAGTATCATGAGACATCAGATAAACCAGGCTCCAGAATTAACTGTTTGAGAACTTTGCTGCAAACAACAGTGACTACGAATAAGAATGACTACCATTCTTTGCTGGAAATTTGTCAACTGTTCCAAGGGAACCTGGGAAACCTTCAGGACCTGGATAAGTTCAGAATGGATTCCAGTTGATGGTCTGCAATAAAGGAATATAATAAACTCCAGTTCATAGACAATTCCAGTTGGTAGAGAGTCAGATACTGCAAAATTTATCAATGATAGCGATTGGAAATAAAAATTGCTGATGCGAGTCCATTCTGTCTCCATAGATATTGCTGATTTGCAAAGTGTTTCCAGCATTTCCTCATCTTATTGCAACAGTGTCTAAGGATTGTTTTTGTCCTGTGAGAATGGTTGATATTTTTAAATTTTGTGAACTGGATTTCCATCACCATTGCCATAATCTAATCACTTTTTGTTAACATTGTGACTGAATTCATTTTTCCTTTACTGTGTTGCTGGCTTGAGCCAGCCTCTTCATCTGTAGAACACCTGGAATGTATTTCATGTTAAGAAATAGAACTCTGGTAAGGACTCTTGTGGCACATGGTAGTGTCTCTATCTCTGAGTGAGGAGGCCTGGGTTCACGTCTCACCTGTTCCAGAGGTGTGGCATAATATATCTGAACAAAATGATTATAAAGATCTGGAATTCTGGTCACAGTGACATCGATTCAATCACTGAATTATAAATGCACACATGACCTTCATTACATTCATCAAGAGCCGTATTGAAGAGCCTTCTGTTGATTGCAATTTGTTTCCTTTTATGATGTGGGGAGGCTGGTGTTGGACTGGGGTGGACAAAGTTAAAAATCACACAACATCAGGTTATAGTTCGACAGGTTTATTTGGTAGTATTAGCTTCAGAATACTGCTCCTTCATCAGGTAGCTGTGGAGCAGGATCAAAAGACACAGAATTTATAGCAAAAGGTACAGTGTCATGCATCTGAAACAATATGGTAAAAGCAATGACTGCAGATGCTGGAAACCAGATTCTGGATTAGAGTGGTGCTGGAAAAACACAGCAGTTCAGGCAGCATCCGAGGAGCAGGAGCAACTGTATTCCTGATGAAGGGCTTTTGCCCGAAACGTCGATTTTCCTGCTCCTCGGATGCTGCCTGAACTGCTGTGCTTTTTCAGCACCACTGGAATCCAGAACTAAAACAATATATTGATCAAACCTATATTGAACAGCATGCACATGTGCAAACACAAACTCTCTCATGCGTGCTCACATTCACACACTCACATGCACACACTCACACTCTGTCATGCACGCACACACATATAAGTCCATGGGGTGAATTCATATTTGTAGAATTGTATTTGCAGATACATGCTATTTTGCCTAAAAAGCGCACAATCTTCAGGCAGTCAATGCAGGCAGTCAATCCATGTAACATTTTATAAATTCCTGCTTTGGAAATAGAAGCAGTCTGACTCACGATTGCGATACAGACAGGCTCTCACCTCACACCTTTAATGCACTGTCTGAGCTGAGATGTCTCCTTTTTATATAAAACCTTAAGTTATCTCGGGAATGTGACTTAAAAGAAGTTCTGGGATTTACATATTAATGAACTGAAACCTGCAACCCATTCTAAAAGGTGAAAGACTTTACAGCAATCGAAGTTTGTTCAACACGTCACTTCAGTTGCATGACACTGTAATCTTTTGCTATAAATTCTGTGTCTTATGATCCTGCTCCACACCCACCTGATGAAGGAGCAGCACTCTGAAGGCTAGTGCTTCCAAATAAACATGTTGGACTATAACCTGGTGCTGTGTGATTTTTAATTGTCTCCTTTTAGTCATTCCAACTCTTCACGGTATGTGTGGTGGAAATCCCATTTCCACATGGTATCCTAATACTTCTGTCAAAGTTGTGGCAAAGCTAGATCAGGTGGAAGGGAATGCTGCCACAACTCCCCTCCACCCTCACTCCCATGCCCGAATTAACAGTGTGTGCCACTTGCTGCTAGAGTTCACCATTTCTACGTTGGGTGGAATTTAAGTTTGTTGCAAATGGAGCAATGACAGTCTGGCCCGATTGTATTGTAGAGGAGAAAGTGAGGGCTGCAGATGCTGGAAATCAGAGCTGAAAATGTGTTGCTGGAAAAGCGCAGCAGGTCAGGCAGCATCCAAGGAACAGGAGAATCGACGTTTCGGGCATAAGCCCTTCTTCAGGAAGCCCTTCTTCCTGAAAAAGGGCTTATGCCCGAAACGTCGATTCTCCTGTTCCCTGGATGCTGCCTGACCTGCTGCGCTTTTCCAGCAACACATTTTCAGCTCCGATTGTATTGTAGGCCTCTTCCAAATCCAACACCATCCAGAAGGACAAGGGCAGCAGATACTGCAAGTTCCTCTCTGAGCCCCTCACTACCCTGCCTTGGAAATATATCACAGTTCCTTCACTATCAAAATCATGGAATTCCCTCAGGCAGCACATGGACTGTAGCAGTTCAAGAAGGCAGCTCACTCCCACCTTCACAAGGGACAATTAGGGATGGGTAGTAGATATGGCCCAGCCAGCAATGCCCACATAAATACATTTTAGAAATTTTCAAAAATCACATGACCCCGGGTGATATCCAACAAGTTTGCATTTGTATTTGCAGATACATGCTACTTTGTTTAAAAAGGACATGATATGTAGATACCAGTCAATGTGACACTTTATAAATTCCTACATTGGAAATAAAATCAGTCTGATTCCGGGTTGAGACACAAAAACACTGGAAACATGGACTCACACTTAAAATGCAGTATCTGACCTGAGGTGTCGCCTTTATTCTGATAAAACCTTAAGTTATCTTGGGGTAGTGACTTGAAAGAAATTCTGAGATTTAAACATTAGTCAATCGTAACCTGCATCTCCATTCTAACTGATTGAAGATTTAACAGCTATCTAGCTTTATTCAAAGTGTTTGCATAAGTTGTATGACCTTTTGATCTGTTACTTATAAATCCTGTGTCCTCTCTCTTACCAGCTGTCTGAGGAAGGAGCAGGGTCTCCAAAAGCTTGCGGTTTCAAATAAACCTGTTGGTCTATAACCCGGTGTCATGTGATTTTTGACTTTGCCACCCCAGTCCAACACCAGCACTTCCACATTAAAAAATCATTCTGAAGGTCTTGGCAAAACCTCACCTAATTAACTTGGAGGGCATAAAGGACTGAGGTAGAATTCCAGACCAGCAGTCAAAGGATGTCACTCCAGTTCATTAATGATCCAATTGATCTCCATTGTCTTGGCAAATCCTATGAGATTTCACTATGGCTCAGGGACTAAATGGGAGCCATGCAATGGCAGGCAAGGAAGCCAGAGAACAAAGAATTATTAGATGCTCACAAGGACTGTGATACTTTAAATTCATCCCTGATTTAGCAAATGCATTCATTCCACCCTGGAAATGATACCAAGTTAGGCAACCCGGAAGATTAGTGGGATGTCAGAAAGCATTTGAAAAAGTGAAGGAAGAAAGACTTGGGTTGTTACTTTGATCCTATATGATCCCAAGAAAAAAAACATGGTTTTAGCTTGCAATGATTCAGCACAGAGGTTATATGTGTGACATTACAGCACATAATGGACGACAGTGTGGGGAAGCCAGCCACACACACTTCACATACTTTAACAAAGTCAGCCGAAAAATACTCGCAATGTGGGAATGAGGCATCACCAGTTACATACGGTGTTATTCAATTCCACAAATACTGTCAGGCTGTGCCCATTGATAATTAGTCACAAAACCCTTACAATCACATCTGCTTCAAAGAATGGAGTACCAGTTCTAAAAACAGCAATGTCTGGTTTTGGGTGTTAATTGTGTTGGCCTATCAGTGCAATGTTAAATACCACAAGCCAGCATATCATACAAATGCAGATGTTCTTTTGCCATTACCCACGAAGGCAGATTAATTCCTAGTCACTGGATTATCTGTGAATTACTTTACAGATACAACTAACATGTCAGTGTCTGCCAGAGGAATTGGCGTAGAAACTCACAAGGAAGTGATTTAGTGCAATGCTCCCTTATCTTCACCATCAAGCCCAAAGAATGTGATGAAGGGAAATTGAGAGAGCACTTCACATGCAGAAATGAAATGAGTGTCAAAGCTATTTCCTACAATTGTTATTCCAAAGCTTTAAAGAGAGATTGTCAAAGGAATTTCATCAGGAACACACAATACTTCAAATACAAGCTGTTACAAAAAATAAAAATTGTCAGAAAACAATGATTTTGAAGAGTCGAAAAGGGTGGTGCTGGAAAAGCACAGCAGGTCAGGCAGCATCCAAGGAGCAGGAGAGTCAACATTTTGGGCATAAGTCCTTCATTAGTAATGTGGGGGTGGGGGAAGGAAGTTGAGAGATAAATAGGGGGTGGGGTTGAGGCTGGGGAGAAGGGAGCTAGGAAGATGATATATGGATGCACCTGGGGGGTAATTGTGATAGGTCGATGGGGACGGTGGAGGGGTTAGGTGGGAAGGAAAATGGACAGGTACGACAGGTCAAGAGGGCAGTGCAGAGTTGGAGGGTTGGATCTGGGATGAGGTGGGGAAGGGAGATTTGGAAACTAGTGAAGTTGATGTCAATGCCATGTGGTTGAAGACTCTTCAGCATCTGCAGTTCTCACTTTCTCCCAGTGGTTTTGAAGAATCAACGAGAAATGGTGAAATTTGCCTGAAGAAGAGAAATGATCCAACCAAGATTTCTTTCAATCTATGGTCGAACACATGAAAACCATGAGTAGATGTTGATTTCTTTGAAGTGGAATGGAAAGTGAAACTTGTTTTGATCAACAGCTATGGCGAGTGGACAAATATTGAGTCTGTGCCCAAGATTACCAGCGTCAAGATGGTGCAAGCTTGAGAGGTTGCCAGAAATGTTGGTGTTAAACACTGGTCTGTAGGTTAGGTCAGAACAGTCTGAATTATTTCTCAGTAAGGATGGTATCAGATACATGTTATTACACACAAAACAGAATGGCACTTCAATAAGAGCATACAGATTGTGAAGAGGACTTTGAAGATGTATTTGGTAGGTAACAAACTAGACAGTAATTTCCATACTTTGCTTTATTGAAAAAAAGTTGCTATAGCCCTATCAGGCTGTAGGGAAGCTTTCTCATTAGAGGGACACAACAGGTGGTAGTTTAATCTAAGGGTCACCACATCTCAGGCAAGGGGAGGGGTTGAGATGGACAGTCCTTCATCGTAACCTCAGTTAATGCGGGAACACAATCATTGTTATTCACATTACTCTTCATTACAAATCAGCCATCCAGCCAACTGAGCTATAGAGAGTAGACAATTAAAGCTGCATTTCTGCAGGGAGATCAACTCAGAGAGGAAAGTGTTTCTTCACTTCCCAAAACAGGCACCAAATGTCGTTGGGAAGGAGAAGTAAATATGAAAGCTTTTCATCAATGGGCTTAAAGCAGTATTGAAATTTGGAATCCATGGTTCATGGGTTTATAGGTATATATACTGGATCTGAACTCAGGTGGAATGTATAAAGTATCACTTTGTACCAGCAATCTTATTCATAAAATGTTAGCCACATTGACTAACTGCAAAGTGCAGTGGCTTCCAAAGTTGAGACAGAGGGATTGCAATGTCTAATTGGACAGCTTTTTTGGGGGGGAAGCAGGCCATCCAGCCTACACTGACCTTCCAAAGAGCATTCTACATGGACCCACCCCCCTATCCTATAACCCTGCTTTCCCATTGCTAATCTACCAAGCTCACACAAGACGATGGACAATTTCCCTTGGCCAATCCCCTTAACCTGCACATTTTTGGACTGCGGGAAGAATACTACTCAGATGTGGGGAGAATGTGCAAACTCCATGCAGACAGTCAACTGAGGGAGGAATTGAACCTGGCTCCCTTGCACTGTGAGGCAGCAGTGCTATCCACTGAGCCACCATGCCATCCCTATTGCCCTCTAGTTGAATTGACCGGGCATCTAAATGGGACTACGTGTTTGTTTGAAGGTCTTCCTATGAAAAATCCCAAGGCAGAAGACACTACTTGGCAAATAATGCATCGGAAAACTTCAAAATGAAGCATTGTTTTTCAATATTTTCATCATTGGTGAAGCCACGAAATGTATTGTTTATACGGATTCCTCTTTCTGCAAACATCTGATGGACTCTGGAGGGTTTATAATTTTCCTTTTGCGAGACGGAGGAAATATTGCCTTTTAGCTTAGCAAGCTAAAAAGATCAGAACAGTCGTAAAAAGTACTTTAGTGGCAGAAATCTGTGCTCTTGTTAAGGCAGTGGATCTTGCGTGTTTCTTAGCAATAACATTGGAAGAAATTCTAAAAAACCATTCAGCATCAATAACCATTGAGTGGTACATTCATGTCACAATGGGGTAATATAAAATTGATAAGATGGGTGAATGAAAAAGACTGAGGATCATTATCACAGCTTTAAATCTGATAGTGGAGAATGGGCAAGTCTCCAAGTTAATAAGGGCAGATAGCAGCAGTCAGCTATATTATTGCTTTACAAAGAAAGGATCATGTTCTAAGAAACTATTAGGAATACAGGGGAAAAAGGACATTTGGGACTGATAGACACTAGAAAAAAAAGGCAAAATACAATATATTGTCATATTGAACAATATATTATACTTCTTTCATTATTGTCATTTATATTAAATCATTGAAAACTGAATTAAAGTGAATCTGTTATTATCCAGTGGGGTCTAGCCTGAGAGATCTGAAGCCAAATGGAATTAGGGAAGAAGAGAATTAACTAAATGATGACTGTGTGAGCACTTGTCTGACTGTATACAATAGAATCTCTACAGTATGGAAACAGGCCATTTAGCCCAACAAGTCCACATCAACCCTCCAAAGAGTAACCTACCCAGATCCATTCCCTATTACTCTATATTTCCCCTGACTAATATACCTGATCTACACATCCCTGAACATTATAGGAAATTTAGCATGGCCAATTTACCTAACCGGTACATCGTTGGACTGTGAGTGGAAAGCAGAGCACCTGGGGAAAACCCACACAGACACAGGGCAAATGCACAAACTCCACACAGACAGTCATCCAGGGCTGGAATTGAACCCAGTTCCCTGGCACTGAGAGGCAGCAGTGCTAGCCACTGTGCCACCCATGTATAATTCCAATTGGAGGGGCAGTGTGTGATCTCGAAATAAAACTGACTGGAAATGAATATAACTTGACTGTCTAACCAGTATTCCTGATGAAGGGTTAATGCCCAAAAGGTCGACTCTCCTGCTCCTCATTTTCTTTGGTATTTAACAATTCAGTTGTAAATAAGTCCAGAGATTTTCAAGTAACAGAATCCACATCTCTTATTTGTGTTACACAAGGACAGCACAAGATTATTATTTCACCCACACACAGCAAAAAAGAAGAGAAGTCTGTTTCAAGGTCATTGATCTAAACTGTTAGCTCAGTTTCTCCTTCTAAATATGCTGCCTGAACTGATGAGGATTTTTAGTATTCTGTTTTTATTGCAGATTCACATCATTCAATCCCTTCACAAAACAAATAAAGCTTTAGTTTGAGGTAGTGATTGATACATGGCAATATTGCATGTTGTTGAAACTCTTGTACTCTGTAATGTCAACTCCTTTCTCTAAGAATTGAATAGAGGCGGCAAGAGATTACTTGCCTAAACATTCTCTCCAGACTTCATGCTGACTTCAGATTTGTTATAACTGTCATGTCACCACAAACCAATGTTATTATTTGACCAATTGGACAACATTACCCAGATGCTTTTGATAAATGCACTGGCATGATTATTCTCAGATAAGGTAATCTCTTTTGGGAAAAGGCAGAGAAATGATAGCATAATTAATAGAACAGAGCTTCTAAAAATTGAAGTGTTTTAACTTGACATTTTTCTGTAATCTATATTTTAAAAATCTGTTTATCTTCATTGTCAGGCTGCCTGCCTTGAAGAATTGAAAAATATATATTCATTCTTAAAACTTGACAGTAAGCTTTAGTGATTCAGTTGTTAGAGATTTTAAAAAAGGCTTAGGTCATTTTACTGAGAAGTGATTACAAGATGCTCACTGTACTGGAAGCTTGTTTCTGGGCACAGCTGGTTCTGGAGCACAGTTCTTCAGTACTATTTCACGGACTTTGTCAAGGTCCCTAGCCTTTGTATTTTCCAGTGCCCTCTGCCGTTCTTTGATATCAGGTATAGTGAATCAAATTAATTCACAGCTGACATCTATCATGTAGAGGAACACAGGAAGAAGCCAGAATGGGCTGAGCATTCAACACATCTGGCTGAAGGCGATTGCAAAAGCTTCAGCCTTATCTCCTCCATTATTGAGGAGGGGGTTTTTGTGGAGCTTCCATCTCCAAGTGATTTTTTAAATTAACAATCAGATGTGGCAGGACTTCACAGCTTGGATCAGATCAGGTTGTGGGATTGCATTGCCCTCTCTATATTCTACTGTACCTGCTGTTTGGCATACAAGTAGTCCTGAATCAAGGCTTAAACAGGTTGAAACTTTATTCTATGGTATACCTGGTATTGCTCCTAACACACGCACCTCTACTCTTCATTGAACCAGGGTTGATGATAATGGTCAAGTCTGGGAGATGTGTTGCTGGATAATGATGGAGGGAATCTTCAAGGTGAAGATGGGACTTTGTCTCCACAAGGATACTGTGGTGGTCACTCCTCCCAACATTTACTTTGACAGACTCACCTGTAACAGATGAGAATGGAATCAGGTAGAATTTAACTGGGTGTTTGATCCAAACTTTCTTGGTTTAGAAATTCCACAGAATAGAAACCACTTCTGTTGAGGTGACTGATTTCCTTGGACTGAATGGAAAAACTTGGTTTTTGGTTGTTAAGTTCAATGTTTTTTTGTACTGGTGTACGTAAGTCTAAATTACTTTCTGACCTGCTTTAAAAAGTGAATTGCTCAGAGCACCACAATAAATGGGAAAAAGGAAGACATGCATCTCTCACCCTTTTCACCGTCTCCCATGGTATCAACAAAGTGTTTAGTAGTCTACTGCGCAAACACTCAACTGAGCAGGCGCTCCTGTAACGTAGTAAATACAGCAGCCAATGTAAACACAGCAAGAACCCACAGGTAGTGACATGATAATAATCAGGCATTCTGTTTTCTTTAAAAAAATTGTTTATAGCACAATCCATAGTAGTCCAGACAACTATAAAGAAATGTCTTACACAATAAATTCACAATTTTCAGTTAACAAATCCACAAAATAATTACACACTATGGTCGTGCAGATTTCTTGATGTGAAATTTTAGATGGGGGAGTGGTGTACTCTCCTACACAGTGGACCAAATTTCCTATCATAGGTATCTGAGGACAAAGTTTAAACTTCTGTTTACTACTTCCACAGCGTTATCAAGAGAAACAAGAGCGGGAACAGTTGTACAGTCGGGTTCCAGTTTCTCCTGAGACTGAAATAATCTAAGTATCACCCACTTTTGGAAATCAAAGATGTGCGACTGCTTCTCGGTGAGAGAAACAAGAGAACCAAACAACCAAAGCAAAAAAAAAACACTTGACTTGGTCTGCAGGTATGCTGCAAGTTCCAACTCATTCGAGATCCAACACACTTCGCTATTCCATATTCTATTATGTACACAAACATCTTTGCATCATCAGATAAGAAATTGATTTCTCTTGTTTATTTAAAGGATTTGAAGGGGTTGGCTTATGAGGAGACACTGAGTAGATTTGGGATTATATTCATTGGAATTGAGAAGAGTGAGGGGGTCCTTATAGAAACATACAAAATTCTGAAGGGAATAGATAAGACAGACATAGAGAGGATGTTTCTACTAGCGAGTGAAACTAGGACAACAATTAGGGTGAGCAGGTTTAGGACTGCATTGAGAAGGAACTTCTTCACCCAGAGGGTTGTGAATCTATAGAATTCCCCATCCAGTGAAGTAGTTGATGTTACTTCAGTAAATGTTTCCAAAGCGAAGATATACTTTTTTGAACAATAAAGGAATTAAGGGTTATAGTGAGGGGGGGGTGGTAAATGGTGCTGAGGCCACAAAAAGATCATCCATGATCTAATTGAATGGCAGAGCAGGCTCAAAGTGCCAGACGGCATACTCCTGCTCCAAGTTCATATATTCTTATTATACTTACTAGCAAAAGCTCAACATGTCTCGCCAACAAGTAAACAAAATTGCAAATGCTGGAAATCTGAACCAAAGTTACAACATTTAAGAGGTGTCTGGATGAGTAGATTAGTAGGAAGGGTTTAGAGGGATATGGACCAATGGGACAATTGGCATATCTGGTCAGCGTGCATGAGGTGGACTGAAGGGTCTGTTGGGAATCTGGTCACCATGGACGAGTTGGACCGAAGGGTCTGTTTCCGTGCTGTACATCTCTATGACTCTATAAAAGGGGAACAAGATAAAAGGGGTTGAGGAGACTGAGTCTGTATTCCCCAGGGTTTCAAAAAACGAGAGATGATCTCACTGAAATTTACAAAATTATCGTAGGGCATAACAGAGGGGTGGATATAGATCAGATGTTTCCTTTGGCTGGTGTGTCTAAAACTAGGGGACAGAATCTCAGATTAAGGGGCAGGCCATTTAAGGCTGAGATGAAGAGGAATTTATTCACTGACTCAGAGGATAGTGAATTTTCAGAATTCTGTATTGCAGAGTGCTCTGGAAGGTCAATCATTGAGCATGTGCAAAGCAGGAATTGTTAGGTTTCTGGGGACTAATAACTACAAGAAATATGCAGGTGAAGTAGGAAAGTGGCATTGATGTTGTTGACCAGTTATGGTATATTGAAAGGTAGAGCATTCAATGGCTTAATCCCACTCCCATGTTCCTGAATAAAACCTCTTGACCAGTTATGATTTATCAGCTGTAATTCTTCTTTGCTCTCTCTTGCTTTTCTCCAACCTCACTAAAATTGTTCTGTTGTTTTCAGTAATATGCAAATGAGTTATTTGCCAATGTTTCTCAACCTCTTCTATGCAATCTCAGTTTAGTGTTTAGTCTCAACCCTGGAAGGAGGTGACCCATTGGACTACTACAAACAAGTACAGTATTCCTGCAAGATGGTCATGCTCACTCTTGTTTTGTTTTAACGGGGGAATCAAATTGAATGAAAAACTCTGAATCAAGCTCTGTGGTCACTTTAGCTAATTTCAATCACCCAAGGGATTTGGGGAAAACTTGGTCCAGGTTTTGATCTGTACTTTCTATCTCTCCCAGAGTTTACACGTTTTCAGGTCCAGCGATCCTTCTTCAGAATTGACAGTAGCCCGGAAAATGCGGCATTTATGCTGGTGACAGAGGTGGACGGAGTGAGCAGGTAGATGGAGACAGAGCTCAGAAAGAGACAAAGAAAGTGAGGCAGTGAAAGGGATTGTTGATAGTTAGCTAGGGAGAAAGAAAAGCTGATAATGGGTAGATTGAGTCAGTGGAAATAGGTTGGCTGTCCTGAAATCAGCCCATGTCATGACAAAAACAGGACAGAGCAGCCAACTCATTTGTCACCTTATGCAATAACTTAAACATTCACATTCACCACCACTAACACACAGTGTATCCTGTTGACAATACACACTGCTGCAACTTACCAAGGCTTCTTCAAATGCAGCATTCAAACCCATGACTGCTACCATCTAAAAGGACACAGGTAGCTATGACATTGGAACTTGTAATACTAATCCCTGCAAGGCACACATCATCCTGCCTTGGAAATAGACTGTCATTTCTCCAGTGTCAAAAACTTGGAGTTCCTTCTCTGGATATACCTACACCACATGGACTTGCTTAAGATCTGTCATCCTTACTTGGTGTGATCTACATGTGACTCCAGACACAGAGCACTGTGGATGTCTCTTGCAAATGTCCTCTGAAGTGACTGAGTAAACCATTCAGTTCAAGAACGATTCGTGATAGGCAATGAATGCTTGCCTTATCAGCCACATTCTCATCTCTGGAAATAAAGAAGGAAACAAATCTGCAGCAGACCAAAAAAGTGACTCCGCACCTTCAAGGGCTATTAGGGATGAGTAACAAAAGCTGACCAAGTTAACAACACCCACATCCTGTCAAAGAATTAAAATAAAAACATAGCAAATTGCAACTGGAATTTGCTGAATTTGACCCACCTCTGCTATTATTTCAATGCAACTGTATCCTCATATAGTTGCCTTTGACATAACAGAATTGTTTTGAATAGAATAGAGGATGATTGATATGTGAGGTGGATTGCTGGGCCCAGGAACACAGTATTGGCCCTGTAGCAGGGACTTGAGTAGGCCCCATAGCCCAGATTTGAGTAGGCCCCATATTGCGGGCTTGAGTAGGCCCATTAGCACAGAATCAAGTAGGTCCAGCAGCACAAGACTTAAGTAGGTCCCATAGCATGGACTTGTGTAGGCCCAGCAGCATGGACTCGAATAGGTCCTTTAGTACAGACTTGAATAGGCGCAGTAGCATGGATTCAAGTAGGCCCAGTAGCATGGGCTCGAGTAGGCCCTGCAGCACAGATTCAAGTAAGCCCCGCAGCGTGGACTTGAGTAGGCCCAACAGCACAGACCCAAGTAGGCCATGCAGTGCAGACTCAAGTGAATTTGAGCAGGCCCAGCAGTGGAGACTCAAGTGGAACCATATACTACTGTATGGAACTGCTTATGTGACTGAGATATTTTTCAGAGTTAATGTTGTGAGTCTGGCATGACTTTTCTATAGATATAATTCTGAAGAGTCAAGCCAGACTCGAAACATTAACTTCACTTCTCTCTCCACAGTTGCTGGTAGACTTGCTGTGTTTCTGCAGCATTCTGTGTTTGTATCACTGATTCACCAGTGGGGGAAGGGTGCCAGTGTTCTCTACTGCCAGGAATGGAATCAATTATGGCAAAGGCATAAAGGGGCCTTGAAGTGGTCAATTAATTGACCACTTAAGGGGCACAGCTGGGGGTGAACTATAATGGTTTCCAGTGCAGACCTTATTTTCTGCAGTAGCAGGAAGATAACAGGAACCTCTAAGGTCAACCTGCCAGATTATCTTTCTTTTCCATGACATTCGAGAGTTGAAGATCATCACATGAGTATTGGAAATGTATAGTGTGTCACATAGAAGCAAAACCATGCACTAGACTTGGAGAGGGCTGCTAGATGGATAGGCTTGGAAAGTAAAGGTGTTGTGCTAAATCTCCATTGAATCCTAGTCAGACTGCAGTTAGAAGATAGCTTCAAGTTCACATCATTATTACAAAAACAAAGGATAAAGATGGACTGACGGGGGTCTTGAGATGACTCCCAAGGATAAAAGTATCTTCAGTAGGTGTGGCAGAAAACTAGGAGGGCATGGTATGGGTGAGAAAAGGAAAAACTATGTAAGAAGTGGAGATATTGAAAATCAATAGTGATGCAGATTGGATAATTCATATCACTAGTGACAGCCTAACCTTTTACACCAGTGGTCCCTTGGGCAAAGTTGATCAATGCCCAATCCTGGCAGTCTTTCAACAATGCCAGAAGGATGTGGTTTAGCCATCATCTCTACATTATCTTGAGCTCCCATTAGAATACCATCCTGTCAATGACTAGAAACAGGCCCTTCGGCCCAACAAGTCCACACCGACCCTCCGAAGAGCAACCCACCCAGACCCATTCCCCTACATTTACCCTTTCACCTAACACTATGGGCAATTTAGCATGGCCAATTCACCTAACCTGCACATTTTTGGACTGTGGGAGGAAACCGGAGCACCCAGAGGAAACGCACACAGACACAGGATAATGTGCAATCTCCACACGGACAGTTGCCTGAGGTGGGAATTGAACCTGGGTCTCTGGCGCTGTGAGGCTAACCACTGTATTACTATGCCGCCCAGTACATTGATTGGCCTCATGTAAATATGTTCAGTGACTGACTATTAGCAAGCAAAACTGTACAAATAAAGTTTATGATCTATAGAATCCGACCTGTTCACTTTTATCAACAACTGAGATTCTAATGACATTAAATAATTTTCTTGCATTTTACTATGTTTTCCCTGGAAATAGGTAAAAAAAATCAATACAATTGTGCTATTGACAGTTAATACACTGATTGACATTGTGGGTGAGAGGGGGAATATGGAAAATACAAACTAACCAACACAATCCAAACGTTGTATACTCAGAAAGGAGTTTAACTGTTACTTGGAACCGAGCAAGGAGCAGCTGTTAGGAACCTGACACAGTAATGATGGGCTACATAACCTCCTTCTGCACTGTGCAATTCCATAAGATGAATATAGAGGTAGACAACTATGAAGTATTAAATATGTAAATGTACTAAAATTTTGAAAAACATCTACAAATGTCATACAGAGCCTAAATTGTACACCAAACATTATAAGAATTAGGCATGTTTAAAAAACAGATGTTTGACTGTCACAGAACCATTACAAATAGAAGTGGAAATATTATCCAGCATAATCTCCTGTGGGTTAGAGGTAATGCAGACACTAACTGTGCATTAAAATATGCATATATTTTACCTAATGAAAATTGACTGATGTTTAATTCTGAAGATACGCAGGCATAATGAGGTAAACTGTCTTCTTCTGTCCTGCAAAATTCTCAGAGTCACAAAAAGTAGTCTCTGTGTTATTAAAGAAAGGTGCTGAAATTTGCAATTTTGACCTAAAATCAAAGTAAATCCATTTGGGAGTTAGTGCAATATGGAACTGTGCCTACCACAATAGCATTTCTGGGTTGTTACTTTCCTTTCTTCTCAATGTATTGCACATAAAGTTGCCACACATCGATTTTGGAATGGAGAACTGTTTTTACTCATTTTCTGTATTGTGAATGGATTGATGTCTTATTTTCAGAGCAGACACCCACTCCCATTTCCCTTTGCATCTTGTGATGTTTTTGATCAACCTTCAACCTCAGAAAAATAACCATCAGGACATCAGCCAAGATAGTTGCTGAGCTACTCCCATCTTATTGCCTGCTAACAACATCAATTTACCCTAACTATAGGTTCCACTCTTGTACTGACACTGACAAGCATTTGTAATATTTTAACTAGTTGCATGTTGACTTAAACTATAAAGTGATGTGTCAGCAGACTATAAACAGCCAAATCTCTTGACCAACAGAAACGCAATAGTATGGAATCTAGAAAGAAATACTTGTCCATGTCAGGTTCTAAATCATCCACAAAGAGAATGAATGCAGAGATCATCAATCATCGAGCTTGCACTATAAACAAAAAACCATAAATGGAAGTGAAATTCAAGAAGGCTAAGTATATACAATTATTTACACCTAACTCCTCAGTTTCCTTTTACTGGACACAAAAGATTTTTCATTTCAGTCCCCTGACAACATGCTGACAGATTTCCTACTGTGAGTGTCAAAGTGCATTGCACAAACTTGTGATATACTCAAGTGGATACTCAGCTCATTGGGACTATGTGAGCCTTTTGCAAGGGCACGCTGTAACTCATTTCTGTTAAAGCCACTCGTACCGCACCACTTTCTCCCCAAAGTTATGCTTCTCTTGTTCCACCAGAAATGTCAGACATTTGAGGTGTTAATAACACATGTCTGATGTTTTATGCTAGTGCCAAGTTAATCCTATCCTTAAGGCAACCACCAGGAGACTCCTCCTCACTACAGGGAAAGGCTCGATCAAAACGTTTGACAGTGTGCAGCTGCATGGGAACCAGAATGTGAAGGTACTACAGCTGTGCTGAGTTTGAATAAATTGGAAACTAAAATAAGCCCAGATCACCAGATGTGCTATTTGAGGTAAAAGATGCGAGTTATCATAATACGCTTGGTTGCAGAATCTTGAGGTGCAGAAAGGTTGGCAACGTTAACAAAGAAAAAGCAGATCAAACTTTCACAAAACTCAAAGAAGCAGCGTAAACAATGCAAACAGGGTTAACAGCATTTTATGTGGATGGTAAAAAAAACCTTAACGCATGCCAACTTTTTTTCTGATGGGCAGATTTGTGTGACATGGTGAAGTCTCAGAGGCAGAGATGACTGATGGTGGTTTAATCCAAGGGTCACCATAGCTCAGGCAAGAAGAGAGGTTGAGAAGGCGAGTCCTTCAATAGGAACAGCTGGAATTTAACCCAGGCTGTTAACATCATTCTGCATTGCAAGCTGGTTGTTCAGCTAACCAACCCCCCTCCTGGGTAAGACCCCACATGTGATGTTGAGCTCCTCTCACAACTATCCTTTTCACTGTCTCTTTGCTGAGATAACAATAGAGGGTTTGAGCTATAGGGAGAGGCGGAACAGGCTGGGGCTGTTTTCCACAGAGCATTGAAGACTGAGGGGTGACCTTATAGAGGTTTACAAAATCATGAGGGGCATGGATAAATCAACAAAGTCTTTTCCCTGGGGTGGGGGAGTCCAGAACTAGAGGGCATAGGTTTAGGGTGAGAGGGGAAAGATATAAAAGAGACCTAAGGGGCATCTTCTTCACACAGAGGGTGGTGTGTGTATGGAATGAGCTGCCAGAGAAAGTGGTGGAGGCTAGTACGATTGCAACATTTAAAAGGCATCTGGATGAGTATATGAATAAAAAGAGTTTGGAGGAATATGGACCAGGTGCTGGCTGGTGGGACTAGGTTGAGTTGGGATATCTGGATGACATGGACAAGTTGGACTGAATGGTCTGTTTCCGTGCTATATATCTCTGTGACTCTATAACAGACTTACATCTCTAATCAATCAGGAAAATAAGGCTTCTCACCCTGGAACTCCTATTGACAGATCTAGTTAATTGACCTGAAACACTAACTCAAATTTTTCTCTTTTCAAACATTGTCAGATCTGCTGAGTCTTTCAAGCACTTTATTTGTTCATTATGTAATTATATCACAGATGGATTATCATTGCTGTTTGTTAACAAATTCAATTCACACCTTATAGGAAGAATGTGTTCATTGTATACTGATTGGTTAGTTTAATGCAGGTGGTCGGTATCAACTGTAGTTGATCTGACTCCTTACAATCATGATGTGGGGATGCTGGTGTTGGACTGGGACCTCAAACAAAGTCAGAGGTCACACAACACCAGGTTATAGTCCAACAGATTTATTTGGAAGCACAAGCTTTTGGAGCACTGCTCCTCTGTCAGGTTCCATCTGGTATGTAGTGCTCTGAAAGCAAGTGATTTCGAATAAATCTGTTGGATATAACCTGCTGTTATGTAACTTCTGACCCTTACAAAAGGCACAGGTTAAATCTATAGATTTGGGTTTAGTAGGTGTTTATTCATAACATGTAACTTCAAACTTTTAAAAGCAATGGAGAGGGGTCTTACAGCTGAACAATATCAATTTAACAGCAGTTACTAGGAAGTGGGTTTGGTGTTGGTTTTGTATAGCTAAACTTAGCAAACCTTAAGACATAGAGCCAGGAATTTGGTCTAAATGGAGATACTTTTTTGAAAGGATGGACGATGCGGTTTTTGAGTAACTTTCAAAGTGGAATTAGATTAATGCACAAAGAGGGAATTATTACAGAATACTAGGGAAAGGAAAGGGGAGTGGCAATAATGGATAGTTCTTTCAAACAGCTGGCACAGCTGCAATGGGTCAACAATGTGGCCCCTGTGCTTTCTTCTATGACTATACTATTTTTATTCAGACATAGAGTGTGGGCATCTCTGGCTAGGTCAGCATTTATTGCCCAATCCTAATAGCCCAGATTCTGGAATCACGTGTAGGCCAGACCAGGTAAAGATGACAGATTTCCTTCCCTAAAGGATATGAGTGAGCCAGATGAGTTTTTACTGACAATCAACAATGGTTTCACAGTCATCTTTAGACCCTTAATTCCAGATTCTTTTTTGACTTCAATTCCCAGCATCTGCCATGGCAGGATTTGAACCTTGGTCCTGAGAATATTACCTGGGTCTCTGGATTAATAACTATATGACTTAACTATATGACCTAAGGAATGTGAGCTCCAACTTTTTTAATTTGTTCATGAGATATGGGCATCGAGGCCAATCATTTGCCCATCCCCAATTGCCCAGAGAGCAGTTAAGAATCAAGCACATTGCTATGGGTCTGTAGTCACATGTAGACCAAGCCAGGACTTCCCTCCCTAAAGGCCATTAATGAACAGATGGGTTTTCTAATAATAGTGGTTATGTTAGTAGGCCAGCTCTCTATTCCAGGTTGCTATGGAATTCTACAACATCACCTACCATGGTGTGATTTGAGCCCATGCCCCCAGAGTTTGGTCTGGGATTCTGGACTAGAGTCCAGTACCATTATCATCACACCACCACCTCCCTCTCCCACACCCCCGCACCCTAGCGCTATCCAATGTCTTCTGCTGGAATGTCTGGCTGTTGAAGGAAGAGATAAGGAGGAGCATGGTCTTAACTGTGAGCCACCCACACAACACAATCCTTGCCAGAACCTCTTACCTAAAGTTGTCAATGAAGAACAAGCCTGAAAGTTATGTATTGAAGGAAACTGGGGCTGAATTTTCAGACTCCATTGAGGGCATCAATGGGAGCAGACGGGGCCTGACAGTACCGCGTTAACTGGAGTGACCGATCCCGAATGCCATTCCCAGTGCCAGCCATTTTTGGCAGAGGTGTATTTGGGTCCAGCAATGTGCCTATTGGACATGGTGGATAACTTTAGTCTTGTCCTGAGCCTTGTGCTGGTCAATTAACGGAGGCTGACTGGAAAATCCCATTTGGTCTCTGCATATCTACACTGGTGGGAACCACATTAGCCACTTGGAGACAGGCACCCAGCTCCAGATGAGGGGCCAATGCTCCCAGCTGACCTAAAGGCCTTCCCTACTTGGCTGGATGCAAGAGCAGCCACAGACCATTCTTTAAAGGTTCTCTACACTCACTAACGTGCCTTCTAAATGAAGGTTCAAAAGAGTTGGTGAGAGGTCACGGCCATGTTGAAGCACTCCCTTAGTCACAAATCATCCATTGCCTGCAACCGCTGCTTCTCTCAAGTGGAGGTCCTGATGAGATGTCCAGCCTCAAGTCCCTGCCTGCTACTCCTAATTGGCTGTGAACCTGTCTCCATGTCGATTAAGATGATGTATTGGTCAAAATCTCAATGGGTGACCATTTATCCATGTAGATGGATCTGGACTTGGAAAAACCTTTGACCTCTATTTTCCAACTCAGAAGGGAAATCCAGGTCTGGAGGTGTGTTGAATTACATTGCAGTATTAATGTGTGTTTATAAAAGGGAAAGCAACAAAATGGATAGTTAAATTAGTAGCTTTTCCCTATCCTAAACTAAGCTAGGTACTATTGGGTCTCTTTGATATGGTCATAAGTGCATGAAATCTTCATGCTGTAGATAATTACACTTGGAGTATGTTCAAAATGGTTAAGTACTGGGTGTGTATCTAGTGCCTTTCCAAGAACTTTCTCTAAAGTCATCCCACTTCGAATTTGTATTCTTGGCAAGAATAAAGTGACTCAACCTCATTTTCATTCATTGGCAATCTGACTGGTGAGTCACAGTTGCAAATGTGTATTAGAGAAGTTTTAAACTTTAGCAACCGAATACTTGTATGCTGAAAAAAAAACAACACAAACTAATTTCTACTAACTAATTTATTCTTTTAAGAATAAAAATGCTTAATAGGTAAACAGATAGATGCTCTGGAACTTTGCTTGCTTTACTGCAACACTTATTGGTGAGGGGGGCAAATTTGTTTACACAGAGAGTGATAGGAGTCTGGAATGGGCGACCAGGGCTGGTGGCGGACACAGATATGATAGGGATGTTTAAGAGACTTTTAGAGAGCACACAAATATGTAAGGAATGTTAGGATATGGGCCAAGTGAAGCAGAAGGGATTAGTATAATTTGGTGTCATGTTTGGCTCAATATTGTGGGCGAAAGGGCCTGATCCTGTACTTTATTGTTCTATGGCTAATTTTCTCCACAAAATCCTGAGGAACCATATAGGTCATGTTCTCTATTCTAGGAGAATCTAGAATGAGGGATTGATGTTTTAAAAAAAGGGGTCACCTTCGTAAAATAGAGATGAGGAGAAATTGAAGTATTGATTCTTTAAAAATACTCATTCATGGCATCAATGTCTAGACCAGCATTTTACTGCCCAGACAGCAGTTAAGAGTCTACTACATTGCTGTGGATCTGGAGTCACATGTAGGCCAGGGAAGGTAAGGACAGCAGATTTCCTTCCCTGAAAGACATCAGATGGGTTTTTACAACAATGGTTACACAGTCACCATTAGGCTAGCTTGAAATTCCAGATTTTTATTGACTTCAAATTTTACCACTTGCCATGGTACTTTACTCAGAGAGTAGTAAGGGTATGGAATGCTTTGCCTGCAATGGTGAGAATGATGCAGCAAACATATTTGGATGGCATCATTGCTCTACCCAAGCATTCGCCAACTTTAAGTGCATTTAAGTCGTCATTGGACAAACATAGGGACGTACATGGAATAGTGTAGGTTAGATGGGCTTCAGATTGGTATGACTGGTCAGCGCAACATCGAGGGTCGAAGGGCCTGTACTGCCCTGTAATGTTCTATGTTCTATGTTCTATGGTGTGATTTGAATCCATGTCCCAAGAAGATTAGTCTGGCCCTCTGAATTGCTTGTCCAGAAACATTTTTCCCCACCTCTGAAACTCTGTAGCAGTGTTTTTGAATATTTTTAAGGGAGAGGTGCACAGATTTTTGTTAATCAAGGGGATGAACTCTTATAACGGGTAGGTGGGAGTGTAGATTTGAGATTACTGTCAGATCAGCCATAGTCTTTTTGGAAGGTGAAGCAGATTTGAGGGGTTTATTCCTGCTCCTTGACAACAACATTTCAGATTGCATTCAATTGTGCTTGGTCAATTCTCTCAGAAATATTCCCATACACTCAAAGGGAAGAATATTGATCAGGAAACAGTGAAAGGGACCTGACCCTGCTTTGAACAGTAAGTAGCATCCTTTGTGTTCACCTAGAACTAGTAGATAAAGTTTCAATTTGTATGTGTTTTATTGAATGGGAACAGTAAATGTTAGTAAGAGATTATTTTCAGAAATTGTACAGGCCAACCTTAATGGGTCATTTCCTGTTTGGCAGGATGTAACAAGTGTGTGCCACAGACCAATGGTTTTCAACCGGTGTGTCACGAGCATGACAGGACAAGGTGAGAATGATGCAGCAAACATATTTGGACGGCATCATTGCTCTACCCAAGCATCAAGGTCACATCTGTGCTTCTAAACTCCTCTGGAACCCAGATGTCTATTACTGAAGGTAGCATATGCTGACACAAGGCTTCCTTAAAGATTGTGCAAACCTCCAGAGCCATTCATGTGTAGACTTCAATATCACACACGCGTGGAGATCTAGCAGTGTCATGAATGGACAATGGAATTGTTTGTCTCATTGATTTATGTCTTCATATTGGGAACCACTCCTGTGTAGATCAATGCAGAGGCCTCAACATTTCACAGTTATACAAATGACTTGGATGAAGGAACCAAAGATAATGGTAGCTAAATTTGCAGACATTAAAGGTAAGTAGGAAAATGAATTGTGAAGAGGACATAAGGTGATTACAAAGTGATACACGTGCATTAAGAACTAGCAAATGGAGTATCCTATGTTCATTTTGGCAGGAAGAATGAACAAGCACAATGTTATGGAAATTGCGAGGTTTTGTAGTGCTGAGATGCAGAGGGACCTGTTGTCCTGGAACCGCAATAGTTTTGTATGCAGGTACAGCAAGTAGTTAGGAAACTTTATGGAATATTGTTTATTATGAAGGAAATTGAATATAAAAGTAGAAAAGTAATATTTCAGATATGCAGGACATTGTTGAGACGATACCTAGAGTACTGTGTGCAGTATCGGTCCCCTTAAAGGATGATGTAGAGGAGCCAGTGTTGGACTGGGGTGGACAAAGTTAAAATTCACACAACACCAGTTTATAGTCCAACAGGCTTATTTGGAAGCACTAGCTTTCAGAGTGCTGCTCCTTCATCAGATGGTTGTTGAGTATAAGGCGCAGAATTTAAAGCAAAGATTGCAATGTCATGCAACTGGAATGATATATTGAACAAATTTAACAATCCATGTTTGTTCAATATTTCATTTCAGTTCCTTAAAGCATGTAAATGCATTGGATGCAGTTCGGAGGAGGTTTACTAGACTAATGGCTGGAGTGAGCAGGGTGCCTTATGTGGAAAGGTTGACCAGATCAGGCTTAGATCCAGTGGAGTTTAGAAGATTAAGAGACAATTGGATTGAAATGTACAAGATCCCGAGCAGTCTTAATAAGGAAGATGAGAGGATGTTTCCTCTTTAGAATAAACTGGAACTAAAGAACATTGTTAAAAGTAAGGGTTGCCCATTTACATGCCAACACACAAAATCAGAGTAGAAGTCAATCATTCTAACCCAAGACTGCTGTGCTATTCAATAAGATTGTGTGCAATCAGGTTATGTTTCAAATTCCACATCCCCACTTACCGAGCAAAAAGTTATTGCTTTGTCTAACAAGAATCTCTTCATCTGCCTTAAAAATATTTAATGACCCCACTTCTGTTTCCTTTAAGATGACCTGGAAATTAATTTCCTCAGAGGATTGAGAGCCTTTGGGACCGCTCTTGTTCAAAGGTGTTGGAGGTGGAATTTTTATCTATTTCAAAGGAGGCACAGGCTTGAGGGGTTGAGTGGCCAGCTGTTTCCATGAACCATGGAGATACAGTTTGTAACCTGTCCCTATTTGACCTGCTGCCAAAATGGTGGACACCATGTAGGGGACAGGACTTGACCCCTGAACTCTTTTTCAAAATGGTGGAGAGAGAAAGGGACTGTCAGTCATTGTAAACATTTAAACAATGAACTCTACTCAACCTTGGCAAAGTGGTCCGAAAGATTTGGTTTCATTGTCAAAGATAGGTGAAGCACAACTTTGTGAATAAATCTTTACCAACTGCCGTTCTTGAGTGCACTAATATAATGAGAGTTCATCATGCGTGTGTTATTTCATTACACGGATAGATTCAGGGACAGATAATCAACTCTAATTTCTCAGCAGATCTACACTCAGGCCATTTTTAAAATCAGTTCCAACAGCCAAACAATGTTTGGCCAATGATTTGATGCAAGTGTTGTCAGAGTGCAGAAATGCAATGAGGTCAGGTCCATCCACTCTATCGCACTAACATCCATGTCTCACTCTATAGAATCTCAACCATGTTGATTAACATCAGTTCAAAATGCCTTCATAAGAAAATTCCAGCCTGGTTTCAAAGTGTGGCGTACAGTCAACAGATCAAAGTTATACTGTCAGAAATATAAAAACAAACAGGTCCAGAAAAATCCATTATCATAGAGTTAACATTGAGTCCAGTACAATCTTCCACCTCTCTCTTCAGTGCCAAAAGAGTTGAGTTTCTTATACTGTAAAATAAAAATTGGGAGGAGGAAGGCAAACAGAAGGAAGGTTAGAGAGCGGGAGATCAGAGATTGCAGGTGTTGCAAAAGGTAAATGGAGTGGTAGTGGTTGGAGAGAAGGGAAATAGAAGCAGAGTCTCTGTGAATGGCCAAATATAGATCAGCTCTGCTGATAGCTAAACTAAGAACATCAAACAATGGTAGAGTGGAGTGGTGGGGTAGAGATGGAAACAAAATGGAGAACAGGGTTCATAGTCTGAAGTTGAATTTAATATTGAATTACTTTATGGCTTCTGGACTGAATAGAAACAAGGGGTAGTTGGTACTGAGATGAGCCATAAAGGTGTGCATATCCAGCCGAGAGCAGCTTCACTCTTCCACAGATTATCTTCGAAAGTCATCATGAACCCTGTTTTCTCCAAGAACAAAAAAGATTAAAGAGTAGATATGGACTTTGGGATCACTTGGTCTCTTTTTTTAAAAACAGTGTCTTTGCCACAGACTGGAGTTATGCAGCTCCTCGTTATATTTGAAATCTGGTGAGCTTGCTCTGTTTTGAAGGTTTTTAACTTCATCTTCAGCGTGCTTGGGACTAGACTATCTTTGAAATCAATTGTAAATCGCTTAGCAACTCAATATAAATCAACTGATAAAGCAGTGATGAAGAACTCAATCTGATGCCTTTTAGTCTATACAGGTGAGTTAAACAGCTTTTGAATAACATAAGGAATGCATTTGTCATGACTATCGAGTGTAACCCTAGGTCACTCATGGACATATTAAATTTTTCATTGTATGTTTTTTTCAGAAAGAGAATATTTAGCTGAACAAATAGCTGAGAATATAAATTCTGAGCAATGTAATTCAGTCATAGAATCCCTACAGTGCAGGAAAAGGTCATTTGTGTCTGCACCAACCCTCTGAACAGCATTCCAGCCAGACGCAGCCCCCTACTCTATAACCTCACATTTACCATGGCTACTCCACCTAACCTGTATATCGTTGGACTGTGGGAGGAACTAGACAACCCAGCAGAACCCACAAAGGCACTGGGAGAATGCTTGTGTGGTGTTTGAACAGTCAGCCAAGGCTGGAATTGAACCGGACGCCTGGGGCTATGAGGCAGCAGTGCCAACTACCATGCTGCCTCTGTGGGGATTATGAGCAAATGAGGACTGCAGATGCTGGACATCAGAGTCGTGAGTGTGGCACTGGAAAAACACAGTAGGTCAGGCAGCATTCAAGGAGCAGGGGATGTCACCAAGAGAGCAGGAGAACGTCTTCAAGGTAGGCATCCTTGGAAGAGGCTTCACAGTAGAGTTGAACTCAACTCAGAGAAAGTGAAGACTGCAGATGCTGGAGGTCAGAGTCGAGATTGTGGTGCTGGAAAAGCACAGCAGGTCAGGCAGCTTCTGAGGAGCAGGAGACATTAGCAGGTGATGTTGTCTGTTCCTTAGATGCTGCCTGACCTGCTGTGCTTTTCCAGCACCACACTCTTGACTCTGTGTGGATTGTCCCCAGCTTCAAATGAGACCACAGAAAATCCCACCTGATAGGTGTCAAGGAAGCTTCAAATTGGAAAGACCTCAAATGGGGAAATGGAGTACAAACCAAGCTGTAATCTCATGAGTTCCTGGGTTGTGAACATGATGGGGGAAACAAGGGCAGTCAGCTGAGAGACACATTGAAAAGGGGAAACAGAGGAACAGGGCACAGGCTTAAGGTGAGAGGGGAAAGATTTCAAAGGGACACCTTTTTCAAGCAGAGGGTGGTGCGTGTATGGAATGAGCTGCCAGAGGTAGTGCTGGAGGTGGGTGCTATTACAGCATTTAAAAGACATCTGGACGGGTTTATGAATAGGAAGAGCTAAGAGGGATATGGGCCAAATGTTGGCAAATGGGAATAGATTAGGTTAGGATATCTGGTCGGCATGGACAAGTTGAATTGGAGGGTCCGTTTCCGTGCTGTACAACTCTCTGATTGTATGTCAACCTTGGTTAGCGTTCTAGTGGGCAAAGTTGTGTGTGGTATAAGAGTCAGAATGGACTAAACTCTTACTCATCTTGCACTACAGGGAAAGGAAGAAAGTGCCTCTCTTTGTTGAAGTCAGAAAGCAAGTGAAAAGAATGTGAAAAAAAGGACAAAAGTCTTTCAGCACTTCTGTTAGCTCAAGGGAGTCTGGTTAAATTAACTCTGCTTAGAAACAAAGTCATTTGATCTGGGAGGGGGGAGAGAGAGAGAGAGACATTCACAAGGGAAGAGAGAGAGAGAGACAGTGAGAGAGAGAGAGAGGCAGAGGCATTCACAAGGGAAGAGAGAGAGAGGGAGTCAGAGAGAGGGAGAGAGAGAGAGAAGCTTTCACAAGGGGAGAGAGAGAGAGAGAGGCGTTCACAAGGGAAGGGAAGGTGGAACCCATCCATGAACAACTGGTTTGGCTTTCTTGTTAGGGAGGAGTAGAAAGGTTAATACAACAAGCTCTTAACGTTGTGGTGAAATCATCTTCACTTTATAAACCTTAGTCAGGATGGCACTGATACTGTATCCGGTTTACGCAGAATCTCAGTAAGCAGTAGGCGGACTACCGTCCACTTTCCAGGAAAAGAAACAAAGAACTACAGACTTAGGAGCCATGTTTCTGTAGGCATTGGGAAAAAGTGCTGCAGTTAGAACTCCAAATGATGATTCATAATAAATAGCAAGGAAGTGCTTTCAACATATTTGTCCTGATTTCTTCAGGAAGACTTTTATACTGAATGCTGCTTGTAAAGCTGAGCCTGAAAGTAAGGTATTAGACTCTCATCTCTGGAATAATAAGCTGTGGCTTTAAGGCTTGCTGTCGGAGAGATGAGCACATGATCTAGATTTACACAGCAGCACTGTGGTAAGAGACTGCTGCACTGTTGGAGTTGCAGCTTTTCAGTTGAGATGTTAAACCAAGGTCCTTTTACTCACTCAGTTGGACAACACAATGCAAAATAGACGAACAGCATTGGTACTATTCAAAGGGAAGGGAAATTTTCCCAGTGTCCAGGTCAATATTTACTTTCAGGCAATACGATGAAACAAATTAAAAGCAGCAAGTGCTGGGAATTCTCAGCAGAATTTGCTGATGGAGGAACAGAGTTAATGTTTCAAGAGCAAACTGGCTTCAAAATCAGTGCACTTCTATTTGGCTTGAAATGTTAACACTTTCCCTCCACATCCATATTACAGAGGAGGAAGTGCTGGATGTCTTGAAACACATAAAAGTGGACAAATCCCCAGGACCTGATCAGGTGTACCCGAGAACTCTGTGGGAAGCCAGGGAAGTGATTGCTGGGCCTCTTGCTGAGATATTTGTATCATCGATAGTCACAGGTGAGGTGCCGGAACACTGGAGGTTGACTAACATGGTGCCACTGTTTAAGAAGGGCGGTAAAGACAAGGCATGGAGCTATAGACCAGTAAGCCTGACATCAGTGGTGGGCAAGTTGTTGGAGGGAATCCTGAGGGACAGGATGTACATATATTTGGAAAGGCAAGGACTGATTAGGGATAGTCAACATGGCTTTATGCATGAGAAATCATGTCTCACAAACCTGACTGAATTTTTTGAAGAAGTAACAAAGAGGATTGATGAGGGCAGAGCGGTAGACATGATCTTTATGGACTTCAGCAAGGCATTTGACAAGGTTCCCCATGGTAGACTGGTTAGCAAGGTTAGATCTCACAGAATACAGGGAGAACTAGCCATTTGGATACAGAACTGGCTCAAAGGTAGAAGACAGAGGGTGGTGGTGGAGGGTTGTTTTTCAGACTGGAGGCCTGTGACCAGTGGAGTGCCACAAGGATCGGTGTTAGGTCCACTACTTTTCGTCATTTATATAAATTATTTGGATGAGAACATTGGAGGTATAATTAGTAAATTTGCAGATGACACCAAAATTGGAGATGTAGTGGACAACGAAGAAGTTACCTCAGAGAACAACATTTAAAAGGCATCTGGATGGATACATGAATAAGAAGGGTTTGGAGGGATATGGGCCGGGTGCTGGCAGGTGGGACTAGATTGGGTTGGATTATCTGGTTGGCATGGACAGGTTGGATTGTAGGGTCTGTTTCCATGCTGTACACCTCTAAGACTCTATGACTCAATAAATGTTGCTTGGCCTCCTGAATAGTTCTAGGACTTTGATTTAATTGTAGATTTCCAGGAAATGCAGAATTTTGATTGCCTGATCATTTTTAAAAAATATTTCTCTTTATTCATCCATGGGATGTGGGCATCACTGGTTAGGCCTGCATGTCTTGCCTATCCCTGATTGCCTAGAGTGTATTTATGAGTCAGCCACATTGCTGTGAATCCAGGGTCACATCTAAGCCAGACCAGGTAAGACTTCCTTCCCTAAAGGACATTAGTGACCATCAGTAACAATTGACTGATGGCTCACAGTGACTATCACATAACTCAGATGGAATGTAAGTAGCTATTAAGTTCTATGCAATTCTGTTTGTCACGATTGAATTTGTCTTCTGCTAAAGATTGGGTGGGCATCCATTCCCAATTGGTGTCAGTAATTTTGACTAACCAACAACAGTAAAAAGACTTGGTAGCAGTGAATCCTTTCAAAATATTTCAGATGACTTGTAGGACATAACTATAACAGCTACCATGCTGACAGCAGGATGGACTGAGCATTGCCCACTTACTTTATCATCTTATCATCTTACAGCACCAACAATGAAATCCTAGGGCCAACATTTTAGTTCTCTATAGAATTTGAAACAAGCAGAAGTGTATTTGAGAATCAACATCAAAAAAAGCCAATGCTTTATGTACTTTTTAAAAATTGTTACATCGAGTTGTACACAAATTACTGCTTAATATTAAATTATCCTGAGTAATGGATGGATTTGCAGCGTGCTAAATATGAGCTGGATTAAGACAACACAAAAATCATGTTACTAACAATGTTCATGAAATAACTGCACAGAGGCCATTATCCCAAGAGAAGAAGGCTGAGAGGTGACTTAATTAAGACATATAAGATAGTCGGAGGGTTAGATAGGGTGGACAGTGAGCGCCTTTTTCCTTGGATGGTGATGGCTAACACGAGGGGACATAGCTTTAAATTGAGGGGTGATAGATATAGGACAGATGTCAGAGGTAGTTTCTTTACTCAGAGAGTATTAGGGGTGTGGAACGCCCTGTCTGCAACAGTTGCCCTTGCCAACTTTAAGGGCATTTAAATGGTCATAATAGAATAGTGTTGGTTAGATGGGCTTCAGATTGGTTTCACAGGTCGGCACAACTTTGAGGGCCAAAGGGCCTGTACTGCACTGTAATATTCTATATTCTAAGCCACCCTTTATTTACTTGTGCACAGTATACGGACTGTCAAGAGTATGGTGCTGGAAAAGCAAGGGTCAGGCAGCATCTGAGGAGCAGGAGAATTGACGTTTCAGGCCAGACCCCTTCATAGGAATGGTTCTGACCCGAAACGTTGATTCGCTTGCTCCTCGGATGCTGCCTGACCTGCGGTGCTTTTCCAGCAACACACTCTCAACTCTGACTTCCAGCATCTGCAGACCTCACTTTCTCTTAGTACACTGGCTGTGGCCAGCCAGCTTGGAGTCAGACCCCTGAACGAAGGAGATTCTATATCCCCTGTGTATATAGGTCAGTGTGATGATGCTACTCCTTTAATAAGGTTATGCTGTCCTTGGCTTTTTTTTTCTGAGAGGTTGTAAAAGCAGCGATTCTGAAAGGTCTAGGTTTGAAGGGTTTTATAGCCAGATTGATTAAAGCTAACAGATACTGCCTCAGGCAAAAGCTTTTCAAGTTTGAAAAAATACACTCATACAATGAAAAGGGAGTAGCCAGGTCTCCCAGCTGGTTTGGTTTTTAGCAAGCAGCATTTGAAGCTGCTGGACCCAAAGGAGTAGGCCCAAGCTGATCCTCCCTCTCGTTGACACCTCTCCTGGAAGACCCTGGGTTTGATTTTTCCTTTTTCTTGCCAAATGGTGTTTACAAGTATTTGGAACAGCATCATTAAATTGGGGTAATCTGTTGGGTTTCAGATATGTTAAGTTATTTTATTTCTGTTCTCTTTTGTTTGTGTTTCATTCAGTAATCTTGTCAACAAATTTGACCAGCTGCCTCATTCCTGGAATATCTACCTAACACCTGCTTAAAACAATGAGCAAAGTTTGAATCTGGGCTATTTTCTTGGAATGTTTTGAGGTGGCTGGCCTGGTCCATAACAATCAGCCAGAACTTTCCTTACTGGCCCTGGTTTCAATCCCAATCGAGGATCTTGTTGTCAATGAGATCCACCCGGTTCAAATCAATTCAGTTAACAACCAGCAATCAATACAGCAGGCTTTCTTGCAGTTGGGAGAATTGAATCCCAACCAAGGTGGAAGTCAGTGGCAGCAATTAAACTTTGTGACTTTCTGAAATCAAACCATCATCACATAACAGGTGGACGAAGTGCTGGAGAATTTGTAAGAGTTGATTCACAATTACTGCAGCACAAAACTCTCCTCTCTCTGCCTTATAGTCTTGCCAATGCATGGAACAATTGGAAATAACCCATTGCTTTTGTTTGTAAATTGCAACGAAACTCAGAAACCTCTGATGGACCCTTCAGGGAAACTTTTCAAGTTTTCCTTCAATGTCTTCCTTTGTTTCTGTTTATTTACTGTCTCAGTTTCACTTTCACCCTAACTGGCATCCTTGACCAGTTAGACTGGGAAGGCCCTGGAGAGTTCAAAAGATCTGTGCTTTAACAGCCATCCTTTTTTGTTGGAATAGAATTCTGGCAGTATTAAAAGGTTGGGTTAGTGAACTGCAAATTGAGGAAGAGCTATTAAAGAGTTGAAGTCACCATCATCTAACTCCCGCCTTAGAGAAGGACAGTTGGTGGTGAGGTTAATCTCAGGATCGCCACGCCTTAAGCAAGGTTGAGAAGGCAAATCTTTCCAGGTAACCCCAGCCAGTATTGGAACTGAACCCACACTGTCGGCATCACTCTGCCTCTGCGCAGAGTCTACTAAAGTAGACAAGGTTGTCTTCAAAGGAAAATCTCTTCTCACTTAATTTCCTATATTGAGGAGTTTATCAACGAGTCATCAGAAAAGGACAGATTTCCAGATCCACATCTTTGCCCATGTTGATATCAATGATTCAATTTGAAATGCAGGTGTTAAACAAAGGTTGTGCTGGACACTAGATGCTCAAACTTTCTGGCTCCGTTTTCAAAATTAGTATCAATTGAATTCACTGCTCTCCCTAAACCTGTGCAATTTTTTTGTTTCCATGCTCAGGACATTCTCTTGTACATTAACATCCCATTGTCATCTTGGGCACTGCTCCCTCACCTTTCGAAAGGCCATCGCCAGCACCTCCGCATTTTTACACCATGTGCTTCTAATTCCATTTCCTCACAACTGAAAAATCTAAAGCTAAAGTACCTTGGATGACTAAGGATGTTGATGAGGAGATAAAAAGAAAAGGAGGTATATGATGCACACCAGGACAATGGTACCAACAGAAATCAGGAAGAGTATCTCAAATGCAGGACAGGGGCAACGGTTGGAATAAGGAAGGTTAAGAGAAAGCAAGAGGAGAGAACAGCTGGCTGAACTAAAATCAAAGTGAAATGTTCTTCAAACATTAATATTAAAAGATTAGTGAAGATTAGAAGGGTCAAATGGCCTCCCTCTGTACTGTAACATTCTGTGATCCCATGGTTGGTCCAATAACAAAATCTCTCCCAAAAGTCACTCACAACGATGCTGTCAAGCTCCAAACAAGTCTCGAGCCTTTTATTTACCACTATATTTCTCAGCTGTCTGATTTACTCCCCTGCTCTTCCTTCCTCTTCACTGAAATTTTTGGTGGCTTGGTTCCTAGCAAAAAGCTTCTTCTCTCAGAGGGATAGGGATCTACAGCTCAGAAAAAAGGCCTCTTGGCCCATCTAGTCTAAACCAATCAAAAGCAAGCACCTATCTATTCTAATCCCATTTGCCAGCCTTTGGCCCAGAGCCTTGTATTCCATCACATTGTGATTGTCTATCACTTTTTTTAAACTGTTGAGAGTTTCTGCCCCGATCACCCCACTACAGGCAGTGAGGGCCAAATTACCACCACCTTCTGAGGGAATTTTCTTTCCCCTCACACCCCCTCCAAACCTCCTGTCCCTTCCCTTAAATCCATGCTCCTGGTCATTGATGCCTTCATCAGGGGGAGAAGTTCCTTGGTCAGTTCCTAAAATACAAAACAATATTAATTTTTGTTATTTATGTGATGAGACACCTCCCTGGCAGCTGTGACATGAACCATAATCTCTGACTCAGACACTGAGACACTGCTGCACCACAACAGCCTAAAACCTCAACACTATCAACATCTGCTGTGCGCTGGTTATCTTAGATCATGCTTCAAATAGGAACTCTTCAAATATTCAACTAGCACCACGGAGTGCATTTGGATTTGAAAAATCTTGCCTTAGTTGGTCTCAACAGGTTTACGGTATGGGTGGCAGGCATTAGCAAACACAGTTCAGCTGTACATTTTGTTGCTGTGAACTCAATCTTTCATTCTGCTTTGCTGCATGTAATTGCTGTTTCAATTGCTACTGATTGAAAAATCCAGCAAGGCTCCAAAATAAGCAAGTTTGCATTCAAAAACAAGTAGTCAATGGCTCATACCAGGGTATGGATCGACAACAGAGTGTACACATTTCTGAAACCTCTGTTTTGCTCACAGATTCTGCTAATGGCTTTTGCTTTCTTGGGGCTTTATTCTAACGTTAACAATGGATCCTGCTATTGACACCAGATAATTATCTATTAACATGATTCTTAATAGTGAGAGAGGGGAGAGTTCTGTACAGGTGAAGAAATCTTTAAACTAAATCCTGAGGGAGGTAGTTCGCAGAGTGGGAACCAATTTTTCAGTTTGCCACAATGTGGTTGGACTGTGTCACAATTCCACTATAGAGGCGTTATTCCTACTACAAAAGCAGAAATTGCTAGAAAAGCTCAGCAAGTCTGGCAGCAGCTGTGGAGAGAAATCAGAGTTAAGTTTTGAGTCCAAATGACCTTTCCTCAGAACTTTATTTCTGCTGCTTCCTTTGAGCCCCATGAAAACTGATTAAATTGCAGGGAGCACAGTAGCATCAAATGCAAGTAAGAAAGATTTGCATTTGCATAGCACCTTTCGGAATCCAAGAATGCCCTAAACACTTCATAGCAAATCAAGTTGTTTACTTGAAGTGTAGTCATCATTGGAATGTAGGAAAGATGATAAAAATCAACAATCCCAAAAACCAATGACTCTTGGTTGGTCCAACTCATCCATGCCAAGCAGATATTCTAACATAATCGAGTCCCTTTTGCCAGCACTTGGCCCATATCCCTCTAAACTCTTCCTATTCATATATCCATCCAGATACCTTTTAAATGCTGCAATTGTACTAGCCTTCACCACTTCCTCTGGCAGCTCATTCCATACCTCCTGCACTATCTGTCTAAATATTCCACCTTTCATGGAGTTAACCTATTCATCTGACAGTGTCTATGGCTTTTCTTCTTTCCTATAACTGCCTTCCATCACATCCCCTTGCTCTTGTAAATTCCTCATTGCCTCTAACTGTCGCTCCAACCAATCCATGTGATCTGATAGAATTCACAACCAGAGACACTTCCTGCAGACATAATTATCAGTAACATGCAAACTCTCCCTAAACTCCCACATCCGACAGGAAGAGCATATCAATCTACTAAAGGCCATCTTTGCACCTTCACAATCTTACAGACCCAGAAACTAGCACCATCATTTTGCTCGGAAAAAAAAAATTGCTCCAGGCTAACCCACTACTTACAATTTATAATTTTAAAAATTTAATCAAGAGACATATTTCAATAAAACATATAATCAAGAAGGAACCCACTCTACTCACAACTGTATAGTTACAGCAATGTTTCACATTAAAAACTATGTACTTATCTGCTCCTGTGTTGTGAGCTCTCCCACACAGGTTCCTCCAAGATCAGTTGTGAATTTTGCTGTTCGTTAATTTTTCCTAGATGCACTCTGGTGTCCAGAGATACATGAATTCAGATTTTCTAAATTTATCTAGGCCCATTTGCCAGCACTTGGCCCACATCCCTTTGAACTCTTCCTATTCATATACCCATCCAAATGCCTTTTAAATGCTGTAATTGTACCAGCTTCCACCACTTCTTCTGCCAGCTCAATCCATACACGTGCCACCCTCTGTGTGAAACAGATGTCCCTCAGGTCCCTTTTAAATCTTTCCCCTCTCATCTTAAACCTATGCCTTCTATTTTCGGACTTCCCAATCCTAGGTTTGTCTATTTTCCCAGGAAATACATTTGACCTGTGTTGCACAAAAAATATAATCTTCACATTGCAAGCAATTTAACAAAATTATACACCTCACTATCTGTATCAAAGAATACGTGAGGATGGATAACTGATCAGAGCACATGATATAGTGGAACCATGCAAATCGTGTTGACCAGTTTATTTTTTGCCACTAACACTCTACTTTGAAGAGGTCCTTGAAATTGCAAGAGCAAACAGAACTCAAAAAAGTGACAGCCGGGACAGAAAAATGTCCTTATTTCAGCTGTTTGATGAGCGTGGTAAGACTACCAAGATTTCTTCTAGTGGGCAGATGGGAGGGCAGCAGAAAAAGACAATGACCCAGGAGAATCTGGAAGAGAGATGTCAGAGTGACAGTAGATGAGCTACAGTGGATATGCGAGGGTGGAACAATACAGATGAACGTAGCATCTTGGCAACAAATCTCTTGGCAGGAGAAGCTACAAGTAGCAGCAACATTTCACAATTGTTTCAATATGTTGCCCTGTAATGTTAGGATTCTTATATTATTTAGCATCAGATTTTGGCAGTACTTGCAAAAGAACACCTAAAGGTAGTCATCATAATCTTACCAGACCAAATGGCTGGTCTCTCAATTAGAGACACATGACTGGTGGTGGGTTAACCTGAGTGCCTTAGGCAAGGTTGGAAAGGAGAATCCTTCAAGATAACCTCAGCTGGTACAGGAATTGAACCTATACTGTTTTTAACTCTCTGTATCACAAGGCAACTATCCAGCTAACTGAGCTAACTGCTCCCCTAAACCAAAACAAGAGATGCATTTGAAGAAATAAGCCTTTGACAACTATTTCAACCTCAGAACTAATAAAATTCTTAGAAGATCAATATTAACAGAAAAATACAGCATCCAGGGAATCCATGAATGATTTCATTACTGATCTCAGGCTACTGGAGAAATGTGACAATGGTGACTTAAAGTAAGAGTTTACAAATGTCTGAATTATTGTAGACATTACTGATGACCCTTTATCAGATTTATTATGGTCCAAAGAAGACCTAAGTCTTAAGAAAGACATTTAGATTGAGAGTTCCAAATTAATCCCCAGAGGACAAGATTAAACTCACGTAGGAGATTATAAGATTGCATTCAATTTTTAAGGAACAGAATCACAAAACAAACATGAGACAAGACAAGGTAATGAATAGAATAAACTTGCTAAAAGTTCTTGACAACAAAATGGAGCAAAGAAACCCTACAGGTGCAACATGCCCAGTTATTAAAACTGATAGGTATAATTGCAAAACTGGTCACTTCAATGTACTGAAGCAGATGTAGCCATAGAAAAGTGAAAGATCAAAGAAATACCCACACAAAGGGGTAAATGAGAAGAATAATCTCCAGAAAAAGACAACCTCAATTGTTTTAGGGAGAATAGATGAAACAAACCTAGAATTTGGCAAGCTGATATTTATGTCTGAAATTCAGCTTAGATGCTGGAGCAAGTGTCACAATATTAGCACTTAGCAATTCATAATTAAGAAAGTTCAATTACAAAGTCCAGAGGGCATTACACTTAATGTATGCCACAAGCAACTGTCCAACATCGGGGATATCAAATGTGAGAAAATATGTACTAAAAGCTAGGAATTCTTATTCCTCAGTTGAAAAGTATGCATTGACCTCAATCTCATTCAAAAGGCAGAAGAGATTAAACTACAAAAGATCTAGATCAGGTGATCAAAGAACAGTCAACAGAAGATTTTATAGCGCTTTGTCAACACTTGGCAGCATAAAGATAAGAAACAGTATCCCTTGGTTAGTTATGCTGGAATAAGAAATTTGTTTCATGCTGACTCTGAGAAGGAAAGTAGTGACTGTACTGGTTTGACTGAAATATTTTTCATTGATATCAACACTGAAAGATAGTACAGTCAGTGAAGACAGTATGACGTCGGTAGAGGCAAGATGGTGCCAAAGATCAAAGGGAATCGATGCTGGCCAACTGCTTTGTCTCAGCATCAGGGTGGAGTTGCTCAGATCCAGGCTCATAACCCAGCGTTTAAGAAGGAGTGTAATATTGAACTTCTAATGTTATTTCTTTACTTTCTCCTTTACACTTAAGATTTTATATCCAAATACCTTTTTACCTAAACGGCACCGGAGAATGGTGACTTTGTACACTCTTCTGCTGGATCACTGTGCTTGATTACATGTGACAATAAATCTCAATTCTAAGTAAAAAGTCTACCTTTTTCACAAATCTACAGGTGGATTCAGATCAAAAATCCACAAATACAGTTTGAGGATATGGAACATACAACTCCTTCTAAGCTACCATTAAGAACCAGCAAGGTTTGTGAGGAGGTAAAGCAAAGAGAGAGCCCTTATATTGTACATTCCACATAATTATTGATGATTTGTAACTGAATTGAATCAGATTACAACACAGTTTAGTGTTATGACAGATTCAACTCTGAGAGTGGATGCTGAGGGGACTTTTGTAACCATTATATTTACATGACTAGTCCAGTTCAGTTTCTGGTCAATGGTAACCTTGGTGGTACCACAAGAGATTCTTCTATTTAGATGGTGGTTATCCTCATCCACACTGGTTCACTTTTTCACTATGAAGAAATTATTTCAAGAAGGCATCGATAGCAACATATAAAACAATGAATATAATACTGGTTTATGTACCTGATGACATTATAGTGGTGTTAAGGGTGATGCCCTGAAAGGCTAACAAAACACTTGTATTCTGTTTTGAGACTTTTGGCAGCTACAAAAAGACCAAAATAAACAACATTATCTTTATGTCAGCCCTTTTTGCTTCACTTAATCGTTATTATATCACAAGTACACAAACATTAAGAACAAATTGACAGGAAAGTCTGCCTCAGGCTGATGGAACTGAAAGATCATGCTGGTGAACAAATGAAGAACTTGTTTGACATAATTCCAGAGACAGGAGCTGAAGAAAGAAAATTTTTCCCTGGGCGGAAACTTGTGCTCCTGGTGGTGTCAGGATTGGAGGTTGTTAAGTCGATTAATTAGATGGAATGGAGCTAGCCCAAAACCCTGCCACATTCCTGCCTCCAGCAGAATTAACTTCCTTGCAGGAAGGACCAAGATCAAACTTCTCTCCCCATCACCAGTTAAGGACCATTTATGGACCTCAATTTACCAAAGTTGGGATTA